>NC_056737.1:1019514792-1019694792 GCF_019279795.1 Protopterus annectens
GGTTCCTCACAAAAAGGATACAGGGAGAAAACAATTCTGTGGATCATCTCAAAACCCTATCCCTGCACTCAGTCTTATACAGATTGTTGAAGGCAAATTCATGGAAGGCATCCTTGGATGCCTCTCTGATGGACCTTCTGCACATGCGCCAAACAGAGAGTATCAGTATTACCCAATCAAGGGCTTGCAACAGAGAGTGTTACCCAATCAAGGGATTTAAACCAACATAAATAGGTCATGCTGAAGGAACAGGTATATGTCTCAGAGACTACCCCCTTCTCTGGAACAGACTTCACATCCATGTGAAGCAGAGTTGTTCTCTAACCCAACTCAGGCATGCCTTAGACCAGTGGATAGGATAATTTGAAATACGTCTTTGGTCTAGTACTTATATATCTAAGGGACAGAAGCAGCCTGTAAATGCTTGATCACTCAAGCCTACATATACCCCTTAGAATAATCTTAATGTTCTTAAAACTTGTCAGGCACACGTGGAATTCATGGCTAGGCTTAAAAAGGTCCCTATGGTCATTAGCTTAGCATACACCTATGAAGCTACGAACTTATTCAGTTTATGACTGTCAGTAGTGTGGCTTCTGTCTGAGTCTGTCGATAAACTGATTGTTACATAAATGGAGTATTCTGTCTAACATTCCTAAAGCAGTTTGAAGTAAAACAGTCAGATGATTCTTGTAACTGACTGCATAAACAACCGTAAAATAAGCATCATGATGTAATCAATCTATTAAGAACTGTGTACAGTTCTCTATTTCAAGTCTGTTTTTTTTTCTGTAATGGATTTATTTTTATTACCTTACTGATGACTGAAGTGTTTCCCACACAGCAAGTTTCTCAGTCTGACTTGAAGAACTCTGTTTAGCAACTCTCTGTGACGAGTAAATGTGTTACCCCCGTTCCTCCTTTATCACCCTTCCTACTCTTTATACCAAAAATCCATTACAAAGTATTACCTCTACACTTAATAAGTTCCATTATTTTGACACATCTCTGCCATATTTTTCATGTATGACAGAAAAATAAATAAAAACACTTGTACCTTAAAGTGATGTGTTGAGAATCTATTTTATAACAAAGCATACCTGATTTTTTATTATATTCTCCAAACATTCATCCTTCTTTACTGCAAGCATGCTAGCATATGTCTTTACACATTCATAAATAGTTACTAGGCACACAGTCCAGGAAACCATTCAAGTCGCCTTTTAGTTAAGTAACTTGACAAAGGTCCCACTAACTCAATGAAGGAAGAAGATTCGAACCTTCTACTCTTGGCACAGGAAGCATCTAATTAGTAAGTCACAGCTTTAGCCCTCTGCACTAATTGCTTTTTGGTATAATGGGGCAGCATTTCTGCCCTGTATACTCTTAAGGGGCATCATTCCCCGATGTTATGTACAATGTATCCATTTGTTATTCCTTAGTCTGTCCCTGATTATAAACCTTACATAATGTCGCTGAAGACTTGTCCTTCTCCAGTTTATATAAATCTACTGTAAATTTGTCTTTCTGATTATTGTTTTCAAATAGTTTGTGGCCTGCTCTGCAGAGATTTCCAGTTATTTCCAAGAGTATGGAGGACGTAATTGAAGCTCTGCTATTCTGTTCATTGCATATAAAGGAATATGCTAGGCTGCTCATAGCAAGGTTGGAGAAAACTGTAAAGAATATTATAAAGATGTCAGGTAGACTCATATCCCTTGTTTTCTTTGCAATGCTTCTATTTTCTGTTCTTTTAAACTCTTACACATCAACATTTCTTAAATGCTTCTGCTAGACAGGGGTCCAGGGAAGTAAATATTGTGGGAAGAAATATCCAGGGAATTGTTTGGCTAGGCTTGTACAGGCCCTAGGGCCGATAGCCTAGTACCAACCTATGAAGCTATGAACAGCATTTTGTCTGCTTTCTCCATCTTCCCTGGATTCATACAACTGTGCAAAAAGTTTTACAAATATGTTTGTATTTATTTCACTGCCACTCGATGTCCATTTCTTGCTGTGCTTTGTTTATTCTTCTTCATGCCTCTTTCCTGCTTCATATTTCATACATATGCCCTATCCTGCTTCTTGACGTTTGTCTACCACTTGTTTCCTTAATACTCAGTTTGAGCCTAAGCTTTGCCTGATTTGTTACCTCCATAATAGTAATTTTCTGCAAACTCCCATGCCTGGCCTTTTTTATTTCATCTGCTGTTTACTTCTCCCCTCATTAATTGCAACACTTGTAATTTCCTCTCATTTCACCTTATTTTAATCTCCCCATTTTGCACTTTTACTCCTGCTCTTCCCATACAACTTTCTCAGAGAAATATGTTTACCTAGGTCACCAAAGGATTTCCACATTCTGTTCTCTCTATTGCCTATTCTATGAACTAATTAGAGCAGTGGTATCCCTTTACCACCATCCTTCAACCTCAGCAACTCAATTTCTTAGCCTCCACTGGATTGTTGCATCCTTTGTTAAGCATATTGTTATTTCAACAGTCATTTTCTTAACTCATTCATGTCTAAAATGCTCTTGAGCAATCCTCATAATAGCACCTACTGTGTCAGCACAAAAGACAGTTTGTCCATACCTCATACCTCACCTGCAGAGCACATATTTACTCATCTTTTCCGCAAGGCATTTCTTCATATCTTTAAGACTTACAGGTGCAAAAACATAGGTGATCAGCAGGGCAATTGTGCATCTGTAAGACAGATCAATAAATAATACACTTCATATTAAAATTAAAAAAAAAGTAATTTTTCTTCACACCCATTTTTTTCTCACCTCCAGATTCCATGAAGTTTGCAGACATTATTTGCAGACAGTACAGTGAAGGAAGACTTTAGCACACCTGCTGAGGAGGTGATTTCAGAAGACATGACGAAGGCAGACTGAGTACTTAACCAGTCAGTGCAGGATAATTAGAAATCTGCATATGCTAGTCTGTTTCCAAAACACATCGTACTCATGAAATGCAACTCAAATGCAACAGTCATTCTGACTCTGTTTCTGAAATCCTCACCAGATGCTTTATGGACCCCAAGGAATTCAAGCAAATACTACAGAATATGACAAAATCATAGTAAATCATCAAAAATATTTAAAATTGTGACCTGCTGTTAATGTCTTGCAACAGGCTGTAGATGACACAGGCCATAAATGAGATGCATATGCACCCTAGAAGGTAGCTAGTTAGAGCCAGAGGAAGGCTGCAACTAAATCAGTTGTCAGACCAGCAAATAATTGACAGATACTGTTTAGACAGACAAGTGATGCAGCCTGTTTGCAATATGTGTGCCTTACACGTCCGTGTAAATACTGCAAGGAAATCCCATCTTCCATTAAACCACAGCGTCTCATCCTGTGTTTATTGGCATCTGGGATATTCCAGAGACGTATGGGGGATGCTGTGGGAGTATCACAGACAGCTGCCCCTTGTATCCCGGAAAAAAGTCGAGGAAACAATGTGCAGCAAGGTGGATGAATACATACACTTTCCATCCATGCCCATGGAGTGGAGAACTGTAATGCACCAGTTTTACAGATCACAAACTTCCCACATATACTTGGTGCAATATAGTGCAATTGCACACACATACCTATCAAGACACCAGTAAATGCTGAAGCAGACTGATACAAAAACAAAAAGGGCTAGCCATCCATCAAGTGCCAGGTCATGTATGCAGCAGATGGCAGGATAACAAACATCATGGCAACACACCCTGGAAGTGTCCGTGATGTTGCTGTTTGGAGGGAAAGGGAACTGAGGGCTGCATCGCAGCACAGTGAAATACCTGAGATACTGCTATTGGGTAAGTACAGGAACACAGCCAGGATACAACTAGAGGATACATCCCAGCACGGAAAAATACCTGAGATACTGCTACTGGGTAAGTACAGGAACACAGCCAGGATACAACATGAGGATACATCCCAGCACGG
The DNA here is from genome assembly GCF_019279795.1 of Protopterus annectens. Lineage (NCBI taxonomy): Eukaryota > Metazoa > Chordata > Ceratodontiformes > Protopteridae > Protopterus > Protopterus annectens. The sequence continues at coordinate 1,019,518,742 of NC_056737.1, forward strand.
TGAAATACCTGAGATACTGCTACTGGGTAAGTACAGGAACACAGCCAGGATACAACATGAGGATACATCCCAGCACGGTGAAATACCTGAGATACTGCTACTGGGTAAGTACAGGAACACAGCCAGGATACAACATGAGGATACATCCCAGCATGGTGAAATACCTGAGATAGTGCTACCGGGTAAGTACAGGAACACAGCCAGGATACAACATGAGGATACATCCCAGCACGGTGAAATGCCTGAGATACTGCTACTGGGTAAGTACAGGAACACAGCCAGGATACAACATGAGGATACATCCCAGCACGGTGAAATGCCTGAGATACTGCTACTGGGTAAGTACAGGAACACAACCAGGATACAACATGAGGATACATCCCAGCACGGTGAAATACCTGAGATACTGCTACTGGGTAAGAACAGGAACACAGCCAAGATACAACATGAGGATACATCCCAGCAGGGTGAAATACCTGAGATACTGCTACTGGGTAAGTACAGGAACACAGCCAGGATACAACATGAGGATACATCCCAGCATGGTGAAATACCTGAGATACTGCTACTGGGTAAGTACAGGAACACAGCCAGGATACAACATGAGGATACATCCCAGCACGGAGAAATGCCTGAGATACTGCTACTGGGTAAGTACAGGAACACAGCCAGGATACAACATGAGGATACATCCCAGCATGGTGAAATGCCTGAGATACTGCTACTGGGTAAGTACAGGAACACAGCCAGGATACAACATGAGGATACATCCCAGCATGGTGAAATACCTGAGATACTGCTACTGGGTAAGTACAGGAACACAGCCAGGATACAACATGAGGATGCATCCCAGCACGGAGAAATACCTGAGATACTGCTACTGGGTAAGTACAGGAACACAGCCAGGATACAACATGAGGATACATCCCAGCACGGTGAAATGCCTGAGATACTGCTAGTGGGTAAGTACAGGAACACAGCCAGGATACAACATGAGGATACATCCCAGCACGGAGAAATACCTGAGATACTGCTACTGGGTAAGTACATGAACACAGCCAGGATACAACATGAGGATACATCCCAGCACGGAGAAATACCTGAGATACTGCTACTGGGTAAGTACAGGAACACAGCCAGGATACAACATGAGGATACATCCCAGCTCGGTGAAATACCTGAGATACTGCTACTGGGTAAGTACAGGAACACAGCCAGGATACAACATGAGGATACATCCCAGCACGGTGAAATGCCTGAGATACTGCTAGTGGGTAAGTACAGGAACACAGCCAGGATACAACATGAGGATACATCCCAGCACGGTGAAATGCCTGAGATACTGCTACTGGGTAAGTACAGGAACACAGCCAGGATACAACATGAGGATACATCCCAGCACGGTGAAATACCTGAGATACTGCTACTGGGTAGGTACAGGAACACAGCCAGGATACAACATGAGGATACATCCCAGCATGGTGAAATGCCTGAGATACTGCTACTGGGTAAGTACAGGAACACAGCCAGGATACAACATGAGGATACATCCCAGCACGGTGAAATACCTGAGATACTGCTACTGGGTAAGAACAGGAACACAGCCAGGATACAACATGAGGATACATCCCAGCACGGTGAAATACCTGAGATACTGCTACTGGGTAAGTACAGGAATACAGCCAGGATACAACATGAGGATACATCCCAGCACTGTGAAATGCCTGAGATACTGCTACTGGGTAAGTACAGGAACACAGCCAGGATACAACATAAGGATACATCCCAGCACGGTGAAATACCTGAGATACTGCTATTGGGTAAGTACAGGAACACAGCCAGGATACAACATGAGGATACATCCCAGCACGGTGAAATACCTGAGATACTGCTACTGGGTAAGTACAGGAACACAGCCAGGATACAACATGAGGATGCATCCCAGCACGGAGAAATACCTAAGATACTGCTATTGGGTAAGTACAGGAACACAGCCAGGATACAACATGAGGATACATCCCAGCATGGTGAAATGCCTGAGATACTGCTACTGGGTAAGTACAGGAACACAGCCAGGATACAACATGAGGATACATCCCAGCACGGTGAAATGCCTGAGATACTGCTACTGGGTAAGTACAGGAACACAGCCAGGATACAACATGAGGATACATCCCAGCACGGTGAAATACCTGAGATACTGCTACTGGGTAGGTACAGGAACACAGCCAGGATACAACATGAGGATACATCCCAGCACGGTGAAATGCCTGAGATACTGCTACTGGGTAAGTACAGGAACACAGCCATGATACAACATGAGGATACATCCCAGCACGGTGAAATACCTGAGATACTGCTACTGGGTTAGTACAGGAACACAGCCAGGATACAACATGAGGATACATCCCAGCACGGAGAAATACCTGAGATACTGCTACTGGGTAAGTACAGGAACACAGCCAGGATACAACATGAGGATACATCCCAGCACGGTGAAATACCTGAGATACTGCTACTGGGTAAGTACAGGAACACAGCCAGGATACAACATGAGGATACATCCCAGCACGGAGAAATCCCTGAGATACTGCTACTGGGTAAGTACAGGAACACAGCCAGGATACAACATGAGGATACATCCCAGCACGGAGAAATACCTGAGATACTGCTACTGGGTAAGTACAGGAACACAGCCAGGATACAACATGAGGATACATCCCAGCACGGTGAAATACCTGAGATACTGCTACTGGGTAAGTACAGGAACACAGCCAGGATACAACATGAGGATACATCCCAGCACTGTGAAATGCCTGAGATACTGCTACTGGGTAAGTACAGGAACACAGCCAGGATACAACATGAGGATACATCCCAGCACGGTGAAATACCTGAGATACTGCTACTGGGTAAGTACAGGAACACAGCCAGGATACAACATGAGGATACATCCCAGCACGGTGAAATGCCTGAGATACTGCTACTGGGTAAGTACAGGAACACAGCCAGGATACAACATGAGGATACATCCCAGCATGGTGAAATACCTGAGATATTGCTACTGGGTAAGTACAGGAACACAGCCAGGATACAACATGAGGATACATCCCAGCACGGTGAAATACCTGAGATACTGCTACTGGGTAAGTACAGGAACACAGCCAGGATACAACATGAGGATACATCCCAGCACAGTGAAATACCTGTGATACTGCTACTGGGTAAGTACAGGAACACAGCTAGGATACAATCTGAGGATATCCCTCACAATAATATCCATTTCAACCAAAAGTATTTTAATTCCCCACAACAGGTGACTGTGGCTATCCACGTGAGCAATGTCTAATGACCCTGTTTCATGAACTATCCAACTCTGCACAGCATTCCTACAGTAGAGCACACACAACAACCAGAAACACCATAGAGCATGTGTTCAATGTACAGGAGGGTTCACTGCAATACACACCTGAAAAGGCAGCAGAGGTGGTAACTATGTGCATCATCCTGCACTACATGCTAACCAGAGCACATGGCTGTCTTCCAGCTGCAATTGTTGGTGAACTACCTCTAGAGCCCCAATCTTCTGAAAAGGACATCCCACAGGTATCAGAGGAGGAGGAGAAGGAGGGCATAGAGGACAGAAGTCACACACATAGGCAACGTGGGGTGTGACCACAAGTGCAGGCCCAGGCAACATGGCAGCATCTGACCCACATCTTTCAGTCATGACAAGCCACATATACATGAGTACACAGATTAAACATTGATGTTCAGGTGTTGTCCCACCACAGCAACACAGGTTGTATCTAATGGTAGGTACCCACTAGATGTAAACCTAGAGTATCAGACATAACATAATCATAACCTATTCCAACATGAAGATATGCAAATGTATCACGATAGGGATCATCAGCTTAGGTCAAAACTGACACAAGCATGCATGCCCATTCAGATTGTCATATCACTGTATGGAAAACATTAAAGGACAAACATCAGTGCTACACATATATATCTACAATGTAATACAATGAAAAAAGAAAAAACGTGAAGGGCATGATGCAGAAATCTTAATTTGCAAAGAAACATATCACAGTAAAGTGACAATTCAATAGTATGAGCCAGCTATGTTTACTGCACTGTTGGACACACATTAAAGCAGTCTAGGGTGACCTCTGCCCCAACCATGTACAGACACATGTTGCCCTGGTTGCTCCATAGAGGAGATAGATGGGGTTACAACACTATGTTGAGATGAAGGAGCATCAATGCAAGTTGAAGAGCTTGTGATTGGCAGAACCACAGCAGATGGGCTAGCAGTTTAACTCCGTGAAGGCAGGACCACAGACACTGATCCTTAATGGCTTATGGTGGTTCTGCAGACAGGTTGCCTGCCTCGCTCAGGTTGCAATCTGCTGAGCACAGTCAGGGAATGTGGAATCTTGCTGGTAGTATAACATTGCTGCAGTTCCATAGAGGCCAGGGTTTCCACTGACTGTACTACAGCTAGCAGAATCTTATTGTAAGTGGACAATGCAGCCTTAGTCTCACTATGTCTGTGCTCTTGTCTTTCATGCATGACACATAGCTGGTGTGCCACACAATCTGTGGCATGGGCAAATGAACACATGTCCGAAAGATGCTATTGCTGTGACTGTGCATTTGCCTAAAGTAGCAGGCAGACACCGTCTGGCATCTGGCCATGCCGAACATCTGCTTACCTACATCTACCCCGATGCTCTGTTTCTGGTTGTTGTCTGGAACTGCCATCAACAGTTCTCTCATCTGTGATGTGTTGGTCACTGGCCTCACCCTGCTCAACATTCACTGTGGCAGCATCCTGTGAATGGCTAGACAAGTCGACCTCCACATCTGAGGCTAAAGCTACAGTAACATCACAATGGATGGACTCTCCAAACATCTCAAGGTCCTCTGTGCCAGGAGCCATGCTATAATGCTGACACACATCATGATTGCTGGATGGGCTGCTGGATGATACAGATAACTGATGTGCTACAAAATACAAAGACACAGATCCGGACAATGAGCTTATATGACATTACTGATAGCATCAGAGGCATATGGCAAGTACATCTCATTGCAATGATACAAATAATAATGACTTTACACGTGATCTACTGTTATGTATGTTTCATGGAATTTACATAATGAAGTAGGTAATGTGTTTATATGGCCAACATACATAACATATGTGATGAATAAATAAAACCACATGAACACACACACACACACACACACACACACACACACACACACACACACACACACACACACACACACACACACACACACGCACACACACCTGACAACAACTTATGGGAAGATGGTGGTGCTGAAGAGGATTGAACTTCAACTAGTGCAGGGTAAAAAAAAACAGCATTAGTGATCACATCATTTACACCATTAGCCAGCTGATGACAGTTAAACACACAGAATGTGTGACATACACATTCCACTCTTTTTAATTTCTCCATATATTTTGGGTTTCTAATACCATGATGGGAATGGATCCCATTCCTAAGTCAAAGTATAATTAAAGTTCATGAAATTAGTATTGTTTCAGTCTTTGATGTCAGTCAGAAGTGCTCTTTGCAGCACCTGCAATGTGCCCAGTAATGGCTCCTACTGCAAATTTGTATGGGTGTACATGGATTGATAGCATATCTAAATAGTATTGTAGGCTCTTTTTTATAAGACCCGTTGTTCCTACTACTATTGGAGCTCTGGGTATCTTTCTTCCACATTGATCTAATTTCTGCCTGCAGTTCCTGATATTTTATGACTTTGTGTCTCTCTGTACAAAGGACACTGTAGTCACTGGGTGTGGTGATTTCAATGATCAATGCTACTTTTGTCTTCTTTTCGTGGATCACTGTATCACGTTTTCTAGCATCTATCATTTGAACTGTTGGTAATGGGTGATCCCATGTGATGTAGACCTAATAAATTTTTATGATGCTTTGTGGCTCGTGTTTCCAGTGTTTTTCAGCCATTTCAATACCATAATATTTGCACAATCCCCAGTGTAACATTCTTGCCACATTATTATGCCTTTCAGTATACAGTCCTTTTGCCATTAGTATATCACAACCAGCAACAAGGTATGTGACTGTTTCCAATTCTGTTTTACAAAATCTGTATTTATCTGTTTCTCCCACATGTTCAATGGAGTTTGTAAACCAACGTGTACACAGGCCACTACCTTGGGCCACCAATATTAACCATTCATCGCTTGGTTTGAATTCGCCTCTCCTAAACCATTCCTGCATTCGTTCCTGATCAACATGAGGTTCTTCCAAAAGTTTTCTATACTTGCAAATATATTTATGATTTTTCCACATTTCTTGCCTTCTTATCTGGTCCTTCACCTTATATTGTTTCTTTTGTTTTTGGCACATTCAGTTGCAGCCTGATTTTTATCTACTTCTGATTTGATTTCCATTCCTGCAAGATGCCGATATGCTTTGCTAGATTAAGCAGAGAAGTCATCTTAGATTTATTCTCCTCATGTTTCAAAACTTTCACTACATTTGGGACTTGTGAGGTCAGCAGATATATGTGGAGTCCTACGATTGCAGATCTATAAATGTAATCAATTTCAAGAAGACCCCTCCCTCCTTCAGAGCAAGGAATATATAATCGTGGTATACAATGATTTGTATAAGTCTCTCTGGCTGTTACTTCATCTCATTTCATATCCTGCTCATTTAAACTTCTTATTATTTTATTTACTTCTTCTATACATTTAGGATCTTTGCTATGTTCCACAGGATCTTCATAGATACTTCTCCAAAATGTATCTACTTTTTCATTTTTTGGCATTTTTTCTATTCCATTTACCTTATTTCCCAATTTGTGGTAAAACTTTTTGGGTCATCAGTAAATTGCTTATTTTGTACTTTTCCTTTATATTTATCTGTGTATCTTCTAAGTTTTTCCACCTGTGCTGAAATGTTTAGTTTATTTGCGATAGTGCATGATAGATCCTGGTCTGTTCTAATACTATGCATTGCTTTTATCACATCTATCTTTCTTAGTATTTTTGCTGATCTGTTCCCTCTTCTATAGTCTTCAAAGAGTGATACTTCTTGTCTTAATTGCTTTATAATTTTCTTTATTCGATACTTCTATGATGGTATTTGATTTCTCCCCTTCCTTTCCCTCACTACCCTGTGATCTTGTGGTAGAACTTTATCAGGTATTAATTTAGCAGCACAGTAATATATCCTGTTTACTTCTGTTATATCACATGGATCTTTATGGACAGCCCTAATTACTGTGTTCATTTGTTTCATCAGACTTTTGACTTTTTGGGTTTTATTAACCTTTTGCAGTCTATTTCTCTCATTGATCTTAATATATCTACCCATGAAATCAAACAACTCTTCTCTTAGCTCATTTTCGTCCAAACGGAGGGCGCATCCCTTATTTTCCATTTCCTGGAGGCATCCTATAGAAAGTTCTGTATCATCTTACTGAGGCACATTCTCCTCAATTTCATCCTGTGCCATCCGTTGCTCTATCATATGGGAACTGACTTGCCTATCACTCCTCAACACTGACTGCATCAGAGTTTCCACATTTTCCTGTTCCTTTCCTTGCTGTCTAGCTTCAAGTGAACATTTATACTGGTTTCCTATGGAAGGCTCCAAAATATCTTGATATGGCACCTGACCAATTGCTTCCTGTTCCACTAGTTTTCCCTTAATTTGGATATCCATTGCTCTATCCTGTTGTGGTGCTTTCTGCATTAGATTTTCTACACTGAATCCTTCACTTTTCAGGTGCTCCATAACCTCAGTTTCTATTTCTTTAACTTCTCCATTACTGATCTCCTTTTCTACTTTTCCTCTTTGTCTTCTTATTTTTTGTATTGTAAAGTTTTCCCTGTCCAGATTCCTTTGCCTGTATTTCTCTTCAAATACCTTTGGTGCTGCTCTTTTTGTATGTTACTTTTGCTTTCTCTTTGCATAAATATTACACCATATCAAATCTATTTTTCTTTCCCATGTCCATATTTCTTCTTCAGATGTTTCCCAATCTTCCTGCTTCTCCTTATTTTGGGGACTCACTCATTCATGCTGTGATGTAACCAGCATTAGACCTTCTGCACCAAATCCTTCACTTCGCAGGCACTCCATAATTTCAACTTCTATTTTTTTAATGTCTGCTTTACTAATTTTTTTTTTCTGCATTACATCTTTACGATGATTTTTTTTATTGTGAAATTTTTCATACCCGGATGCCTTTGCCTGTATTTATCTTTGAATATCTTTGGGGCTACCTTCTTCATATTGATTCATTTGGCTTTCTCCATTGCATAAATATTGCACCATATCAAATCTTTCTTTCCCATGTCGATGTTTCTTTTTTATATTGTTCAAATATCTCTAGGTTTGTTGTGTATATTTTTGCAAGTCCTCAGATGCTTCTTTTTCCAAACAGATCTAAGTTTCTTGATCTATATACTGTTTTTCACAAATCTGTTGTATTAATAAATGCAAATTTTCATTTGAAGTTTCTGAAAGTTTTTCGTAGTATTTTTCTCTACTCTAATTTCTCTCTTAATCATTTTGTATATATTGTGTCTGGAAATTCTGGGCTTTTTGCATAATAGTAACAATACATAACAATTTATTTTTTATCATCAATAGTTCAGTCTATCGTCTTTATGGCTCTTCTTTGGCCTATCAGTTTTTGCAAATTTTGTGGACTGCTACTTCCATCTACAACAGTGGGGGCCATTCTCCCCCTGGGCCTGCTCTGGCCCCATTGTAGGAACGTTTCCATATTTTGAGGATTCTACACTGTCATTTTTTCCAGTCCTGGCACCAGTGCACCTAGCAAGATTGGGCAATGACAGGTATGAAACATATTTAATAGCTACCACTGATAGACACCTGCTGTGGAGAGGTTGTGGGGTATACTGTGAATCCAGCAGTGGGAAAGTAAAGAGAAAGACAACACAGTCATGTATTTACAGCATGGACAGGTATGAAACACGTGTAACAGTATACCACTGACAGAAGCCTGAATGTAAAGAGAAAGAAAACACAGTCATGTATTTAGCAAAATGAATACTGACAGCATGACATGCACAATGCAGTAACATAAGCTAATACTGACAGCATCACATGCACAATGCAGTAACATGAACTAATACTGACAGCATCACATGCACAATGCAGTAACATGGGCTAATACTGACAGTATCACATGCACAATGCAGTAACATGGGCTAATACTGACAGCATTACATGCACAATGCAGTAACATGGGCTAATACTGACAGCATCACATGCACAATGCAGTAACACGAGCTAATACTGACAGCATCACATGCACAACGCAATAACATGGGCTAATACTGACAGCATCACATGCACAATGCAGTAACATGGGCTAATACTGACAGCATCACATGCACAATGCAGTAACATGGGCTAATACTGACAGCATCACATGCTCAATGCAGTAACATGGGCTAATACTGACAGCATCACATGCACAATGCAGTAACATGGGCTGATACTGACAGCATCACATGCACAATGCAGTAACATGGGCTAATACTGACAGCATGACAAGCACAACACAGTAACATGGGCTAATACTGACAGCATTACATGCACAATGCAGTAGCATGGGCTAATACTGACAGCATCACATACACAATGCAACAACATGAGCTAATACTGACAGCATTACATGCACAACACAGTAACATGGGCTAATACTGACAGCATCACATGCACAATGCAGTAACATGGGCTAATACTGACAGCATCACATGCTCAATGCAGTAACGTGGGCTAATACTGACAGCATCACATGCACAATGCAGTAACATGGGCTAATACTGACAGCATCGCATGCACAATGCAGTAACACTGAGTAATACTGACAGCATCACATACACAATGCAGTAACACAAGCTAATACTGAAAGCATCGCATACACAATGCAGTAACATGGGCTAATACTGACAGCATCACATTAACAATGCAATAACATGAGCTAATACTGACAGCATCACATGCTCAATGCAGTAACATGGGCTAATATTGACAGCATCACATGCACAATGCAGTAACATGGGCTAATACTGACAGCATCGCATGCACAATGCAGTAACACGGAGTAATACTGACAGCATCACATACACAATGCAGTAACACAGGCTAATACTGAAAGCATCACATGTACAATGCAGTAACATGGGCTAATACTGACAGCAACACATGCACAATGCAGTAACACAGGCTAATACTGACAGCATCACATGCACAATGCAGTAACATGGGCTAATACTGACAGCATCACATACACAATGCAGTAACACAGGCTAATACTGAAAGCATCACATGCACAATGCAGTAACACAGGCTAATACTGACAGCATCACACGCACAACACAGTAACATGGTCTGCAAATACTCACACAATGAACGTTACAGCTGTAGACCAGAGGGGCCTGTACTGACAAATATCGACATAAATGTTAGGTATCATGTGTGCTACACATTGTTGAAAACTATGATAATTTGTTATAACATACCTGATCTATCTGCACTAGAAAATGCATGGCTTACCCCTCCATTGGACATACCTGTAGTGTTAAATGGTAGGGAAACAACAATATGACAGTAAACAGCAGTGCCATGAAATGAAGTTGAGGGACTAACAAGGTATTGGTCACAATAACAATGTAGAGACACTCATCTGCTGATCCCTGGTTTAGTGCTGAAGTAGATGAACCTGTGAATATGAATGTAAATGATATTACACATTTCTTTATTTCATTTATATCAATACATGTCATTATACTTATGTTCATCATTCTCACCTTGTGCAGATGCATGTGCACAGCTCAACTCTGCTGCTGCAAATCAAAAACAGCAATACATGCATATGGATGCTACAGCAATGTGTCAATAAACAATCCTATAATGGAAAGAAAGACATACATGTTTGTCCTGGAACTCCAGCTTCAATTCCACCATCAGGGATGTTTTGCCCCCTGTTGCTGTACACAGTGAGGCCAAAAATATTGTGATGCCATCAAGGGGCCAGTGGCATCCTTTGATCTCTCATAATATGTCACTCTGTTGACTGCACAATGGATCATGACTGAGCAGAATCATCTGCAGGCTTCACTGGTTCATAGGTTCATACTAGGCTAACTGCCTATGTGGGCTGTTTTAAGCCTAGCCTATTACTCCATCTGAGAATCAAATGCTGCATTTTGTGTTTGCAAGGTAAATACCTTAACCATTATAACAAGCTCTCACTTGATAAGTTGTGGCCTTCAGTTGCACTGATCATGTTGATTGGGTCCATCCGGATTTAATTTCTCCAAACATTATCACCTGAATGCCCCAGAAGTCTCTGTTCACATTGCCAGAAAGCATCAATTATGATGTCATTTTATTGGGAGGTGAAGTTTTAACCCCTAGGATGGGTGGCCATCTCAAAGACAATGATAGGCACATGATAATATTCCTATGTGAGTCTATTTATGCATTTCATTCTATAAACAGTATATGTCAACATAAACAGTATGCATTCCTGTGTGATGAAAATGTCTGTATAATACTGTGTGTGACATATACTAATGTAAGCTATTAAAAGTAACAACAATGCCTTCATACATAGCATTGGTAAAATAAAAATAACTTGTAATATGTTTATAGTTCATGGGTTAACACCTGACAACACATAAACATTGCATGGAGGTCCAATGACAACAGTATTATGCCACACAAATCTGCTTGCGTTTCACAGTTCAGGTAATAATTTGAAGAAGTCATTGAAAGTGATAGCAAACCTCAGTACTCGCAACCAGGCCACGGACAGTACAGATCTTTGGTATATTGATTCAGTAGTGATAGCACTTTTGTTAAGAAGCATCACTGAAATCATATCCATAACAGCAAGAGTACATGTTTTTAACAGTTTTGTTAGGAGATATGAATTAAGAAATATCCATAATATCAACATCACATACTAGATATGGATATTGCCGGAAGCTGTAGGTTTCCATAGTTACACCACAGAGTGCAAGGAATTACCAGTAAGAATTGCAGATGATCCATAAATCAGCCTTCGTATACTGTTAAGATTTGTAATAGATGTCTGTCTATGCAACTGCATATCGGACTGAAATCAATTATTTAAAATAGCAACACCTGTATGCATAAAGTTCAAGACAAAATCACTCCAGTAACTTATAACAACATTTGTTAAAGATAGCATTTTAAGTAACAATTAATTTAAACAGGTACCTTTGTAAATGACTAACTTGAAGAGATTTACTAATCACCAAAACAGAAAGGCTACCCATTGCCAATGTACCTCTCACTCTGAAACACAGAATCAAAGTGCACCTAATTTGCACTCACATTTAAGTACCATTTGTGCCATACATAATTAATGAAGTTTATTAAAATTCAAGTTTTTGGAATCCCATTTCTGCACTTCCATGTAAACTGGCTTTACGTGCTGAAACAGCCAGATGTATTGCTTAAACACCCAATAAGTATTGATGAATGGTACCACATACTGCACATGCCCTTTGTGTTCCAATGATCTGATAACATGACATCAGCACCACTTTCAAATATTAATTTTGATACATTTACTGATCAGACTGTTGCTAACCCCGAACCGAATGGCACCTCAGTGGGCATTCCTCTGTATTTGTATTTTCGAGACTTCTTCAACTTAAGGATCATGATGGCTACACTGAGGCTGAGATATATCTGTGCAATCAGCTGGACTAACGAGGGGATGACCCAGATGTTGACCACAGAGGATATGAACCAGACCCAGGAAGTTTGCCATTATCAGCGTATGGAACAGATCATGAGGGTGCATGAATGGGGGACAGGGATCGACAGCACTCGAGAGGAGGTTTGTCAGAGCTTGGAGGACCTGCACTGGAAGGAAGTGGAGGATCTTCAAAGGAGGGTCACCGAAGTGTGGAGGCAGCCTGTACATCCATACAGTAAAGGTCAGTATTCTACACACACCTGAGCATTGCTATGGAATTTAAAGATATTTCTCTCTCCCATAAATATCGGATAGATGTTTTTATAACCATTTAGTAGTTGCTGTGATTATTGTCTCATGGGGATAATTAAGAGGACTTTGTAGATACTGTATTAACTGTGCATGCATTTCCTATGTTGTTAATTTATTTAATAATGTGCATGCTATCCATAATTATGTCCTTTGTAGATGTACATATGTTTTACAACATCTAACTACATTATTTCACACAGCCACTATCTTTATACATCACAAACGCCAATATTACCTTGGCATGAATAAGTCTGCACTTTGTAGTTTTTCTTTATAGTACCACAGTATTGCCTACTGCACTGTTATACATTACAATAAAACACGTGTAACTGTTTTGTCTCATTCTTCCTAAGAAATTTCACAGTCATGTTTGTTTAAGCTTTAAAGTAGTACCTGTCCAACTGCTTACACATTTTCAATTATGTGCTGACAATTGTTATTTCTTTACAATAAAATGTCCAGTAATTGTTTGTATTTCTGTATTCATCCATTCTCTGCAGGACTTCAAATAAACACCTACAGTACCTGTTTTCTAAAATGAAACCCTTGCTGAATGTTAGCTTTACATGAAAAGCAACTGCCCAGCATGTTTAAATTTTGACATGCTGTGAGTTCCAATACACATAGGGGAAATATATAGCTCTACCTGTTATCTTACTTAAATTAACCCAAAGGCGTTTTTGGAAAAAACATGTTCCAATCCTTGATATCAATACTCATGCTGCGCATGGTTGCAGCTCATGGAGTTAGTCTTTGTATTCCTATGAATATGCCCATAACCCTTAATGCTCTGATAAGATGTGTTCTAACAATAGGGTATTTAAATCAGTACCTGTTTATTTATGAATGGTACATACTGACTATTAGCTTGTCCGATAAGGCAACCGGTCAGCCTGTGTAAATTTTGGCACGCTGTGGGTTCTAATCCCCATAGGGGCAACATATATCTGTACATGTCATCTTATTAAATTCACCCACATCATGTTTTAGAGGAACTATATTCCAATACTTGAAATTAATGTTTATGTTGTGCATGGCTATGACTCACTGCTTTAGTCTTCAGATTCCTATGGATATGGCTGTAATCTGTAACACTCTGATACATATTCCTATAATATGGCTGTGATCCATAACACTCTGATACATATTCCTAAGGAGATGGCTGTAATCCGTAACACTTGAATACATATTCCTATGGATATGACTGTGATTTGTAACACTTCATATATATTCCTATAGATATGGCTGCGATCCATAACACTCTAATACATATTCCTATGGATATGGCTGTAATCCGTAACACTCTGATACATATTCCGATGGATATGGCTGTAATCCGTAACACTCTGATACATATTCCTATGCATATGACTGTGATCTGTAAATCTTTCATACATATTCCTACAGATATGGCTGCAATCCGTAACACTCTGATAAATATTCCTATGGATATGGCTGTAATCTGTAACACTCTAATACATATTCCTATAGATATGGCTATGATCTGAAGCACTCTGATATGTATTTCTATGGACATGGCTACAATCCGTTACACTATGATATATATTCCTATGGATATGGCTGCAATCTATAACACTCTGATATATATTCCTATGGATATGGCTGTGATCCGTAACACTCTGATACACATTCTTATGGATATGGCTATGATCTGTAACACTCTGGTATGTATTCCTATGGATATGGCTACAATCCATCACACTATGATACATATTCCTATGGATATGGTTGCAATCCATAACACTCTGATACATATTCCTATGGATATGGCTGCAATCCTTAACACTCTGATACATATTCCTATGGATATGGCTGTGATCTGTAACACTCTGATAAATATTCCTATGATATGGCTGGGATCTGTAACACTCTGATACATATTGCTATGGATATGGCTCTGATCCGTAACACTCTGAGACATATTTGTATGGATATGGCTGCAATCTGTAACACTCTGATGCATATTCCTATGGATATGGATGTGATCCTTAATACTCAGATACATACTCCTATGGATATGGATGTAATCCGTAACACTAAGATACGTATTCCCATGGATATGGCTGTGATCCATTGCACTCTGATACATATTCCTATGGATATGGCTGCGATCAGTAACACTTTGATACATATTCCTATGGATATGGCTGTGATCCATAACAAGATATGGCTGTGATCTGTAACCCTCTGGATATGGCTGTAATCCATAATACTCTGATGCATATTCCTATGGATATGGCTGCAATCCGTAACAGTCTAATATATATTCCTATGGATATGGTTGTTATCTGTAACACTCTTATACATATTCCTATGGATAAGGCTGTGATTCATAACACTCTGATATATATTCCTAATGACATGGCTGTGATCCGTAACACTCTAGATATGGCTGTAATTCATAACACTCTGATACATATACCTATGATATGGCTGTGATACGTAACACTCTGATACATATTCCTATGATATGGTTGTGAATTATAACACTCTAGTTATGGTTGTAATCTGTAATACTCTGATACATATTCCTATGATATGGCTGTAATCCGTAACACTCTGATACATATTCCTATATACATGGCTGTAATCCATAAGACTCTGATACATATTCCTATGGAAATGCCTGTAACCTGTAATACTCTGATACATTTTCTTGTAGATATGGCTGTAATCTGTAACACTCTATATATGGTTGTAATCCATAACACTCTGATACAAAACCCTATGGATATTGCTGTAATCCGTAACACTCTGATACATATTCTTAAGGATATGGCTGCAATCTGTAACACTCTTATACATATTCCTATGATATGGCTATGATCCATAACACTCTGATACATATTTTTAAGGATATGGCTGTAATCCATAACACTCTGATACATACTCCAATGGATATGGCTGTGATCCGTAACACTCTGATACATATTTCTATGGATATGGCTATGATCTGTAACACTCTGCTACATATCCTTATGGATATGGCTGTGATCTGTAATACTCGGATACATATTCCTATGGATATGGCTGTGATCCGTAACACTTTGATACATACTGCTATGATATGGCTGTGATCCGTAACACTTTGGATATGGCTGTAATCCGTAACACTCTGACACATATTCCTATGGATATGGCTGAGATATGTAACACTCTGATACATATTCCTATGGATAATGCTGCAATCCATAACACTCTGATACATATTCCTATGGATATGTCTGTGATCGGTAACACCCTGATACATATTCATATGGATATGGTTGCGATCTGAAACACTCTGATACATATTCCTATGGATATGATTGTGATCTGTAACACTTTCATACATATTCCTATAGATATGGCTGCAATTCGTAATACTCTGATACACATTCCTATGGGTATGGCTGTGATCCATAACACTCTGATACATATTCCTATGGATATGGCTATGGTCTGTAACACTCCGATATATATTCCTATGGATATGGCTGCAATCCGTCACACTCTGATACATATTCCTATGGATATGGCTGCAATCCTTAACACTCTGAAGCATATTCCTAGGGATATGGCTGTGATCCATAACACTCTGATACATATCCCTATGGATATGGTTGTAATCCGTAACACTAAGATACATACTCCTATGGATATGGCTGTGATCTGTAACACTCTGATAAATATTCCTATGATATGGCTGTGATCCATAACACTCTGATACATATTCCTATGCATATGGCTGTGATCCGTAACACTCTGATATATATTCCTATGGATATGGCTGCGATCCATAACACTCTGATACATATTCCTATGGATATGGCTGTGATCCATAATACTCTGATACATATTCCTATGGTGTGGCTCTGATCCATAACACTCTAGATATGGCTGTAATACATAACACTCTGATACATATCCCTATGATGTGGCTGTCGTTAGTAACTCTCTGATACATATTCCTGTGATATGGCTGTGATCTTTAACACTCTAGATATGGCTGTAATCTGTAACACTCTGATACATAGCCCTATGATATGGCTGTGATCAGTAACACTCTGATACATATTCCTATGGATATGGCTGTAATCCGTAACAGTCTGAAACATATTCCTATGGCTATGGTTGTAATCTGTAGCACTCTGATACATATCCCTATGGGGGTCTAGCTGAGATGGCCAACAGGTCATATGATCGACACTCATTTGTTCGACAATTCATTTGGTCGACAGGCATGTTATGTGGGGGGCGAAGCCCCCCACACCCCCCAATGTGGGGGCTGTGCCCCCCACACCCCCCTAACTATATATATCAACTCCAGCATTGCACAACTTTGGGGAGGGGGGCAAATCTGCCTGTTGACCAAATGAGTGTCGATCATATGGCCTGTCAACCATCTCAGGTAGACCCCCCTATGGCTATGGCTGTAATCCATAACACTTTGATACATATTCCTATGGATATGGCATTAATCCATAACACTCTGATACATATTCCTATGGATATGGCGTTAATCCGTAACACTCATATTACTATGGATATGGCTGTAATCCATAACACGCTGATACATATTCTTATGGATATGGATGTGATCTGTAACACTCTGATACATATTCCTATGGATATGGCTGTGATTCATAACACTCAGATACATATTCCAATGACATGGCTGTGATCCATAACACTCTAGATATGGCTGTAATTCATAACACTCTGATACATATACCTGTGATACGGCTGTGATCCTTAACACTCTGATACATATTCCTATGATATGGGGTTGATCTGTAACACTCTGGTTATGGCTGTAATCTGTAATACTCTGATACATATTCCTATGATATGGCTGTAATCAGTAACACTCTGATACATATTCCTATGTAAATGCCTGTAATCTGTAATACTCTGATACATTTTCCTATAGATATGGCTGTAATCTGTAACACTCTAGATATGGTTGTAATCCATAACACTCTGATACAAATCCCTATGGATATGGCTGTAATCCGTAACACTCTGATACATATTCTTATGGATATGGCTACAATCTGTAACACTCTGATACATATTTCTATGGATATGGCTGTAATCTGTAAAACTCTGATGCATATTCCTATGGATATGCCTGTGATCTGTAACACTCTGATGCATATTCCTGTGATATGGCTATGATCCATAAAACTCTGATACCTTTTCCTAAGGATATGGCTGTAATCCACAACACTCTGATGCATATACCTATGGATATGGCTGTGATCCGTAAAACTATGATACATATTCTTATGATATGGCTGTGATCCGTAACACTCTAGATATTGCTATAATCTGTAACACACTGATACATAGCCCTATGTTATGACTGTGATCTCAGTAACACTCTGATACATATTCCTATTGATCTGGCTGTAGTCCATAGCACTCTGATACATATTCCTATTGATATGGCATTAATCCGTAACACTCTGATACATATTCCTATGGATATGGCTTTAATCTGTGACACTCTGATACATATTCCTATGGATATGGCTGTAATCCGTAACACTCTAGATATGGCTGTAATCTGTAACAGTCTGATACATGTCCCTATCGATATAGTGATAATCTGTAACACTCTGATACATATTCCTATGATATAGCTGTAAACTGTAACACTCTGATACATATTCCAATGATATGGCTGTGATCCATAAAGACTCTGATAAAATCAGTTTCTAACAACAGCATTTGTAGAGCAGCACTTGTTTGTTTGAAACTAGCATGTACTGCCTGTTAGCTCAGATTGTAAGAAAACAGACTTGCACGGCAATGTTTTGGCATGCTGTGTGCTCAAATCCAGAGAGGGGACACATATATCTGAAACTGTAATCTTGCTTTAATATTCCCATAACATTTATTTAGAGAAACATATTACACTTATTGATATTAACTTATATTTTTAGCATGTTTGTGAATAATTTGGTTATTCGTTGAATTCCTACTAACATATCCGTACTCGGTAAGGTTCCATTAACATCAGCTATTTAACAGTAAAGCTTGTTAAATATTGTTATATGTCTGAGCAATTCTTTGTTTGATAATGTATACTTTGTAAAAGTACTATGAATGTCTGTTTTCTCATGAAATATTAAAATCAGTTCTAGGGCAACATCATCATGAAGTTTTGAGGGAATGGGATGGGCATAATAACAGCTGAAATGCAGAACAAGGAAGATGTATGTATTTTCCTAGTGATGTCCGTTTTGGCAAGGAATATCATGGCCCTCACACATGCCTTACCATGTCCATAATGTACAGCAATGTGTGTGGTTCTGTTCACAGAAGATGGATGTTACATGACACTGTCACACTGTCTGAGGAATGTAAGTCCCTTGTGTACAGCAACTTGCCTGGTTCTGTTAACAGAAGCTGGATGCTACATGACACTGTCACACTGGCCGAGGAATGTATGTCTCTCATGTACAGCAACTTGCATGTCTCTTTTAACAGAAGCTCTATGATACATGACACTGTCCCACTGCCTGAGGAATGTATGTCCCTCATGAACAGCAATTTGCCTGGTTCTGTTAACAGAAGCTCTATGACACATGACACTATTACACTGTCTGAGGAGTGGATGCTCTCCATTACTGCTAATGTTTCTGAACACAGTGCTAAGATGAATGTAACTTTCAAACTGTTTAGCTACGTGAGTAGCACATGTTCATACTTTGAAATCCTAAGCCAAGATCCTTATTAGTATACCATCCCCGATCCAGATGATGTCATAACGTAAAATCTTTGCTCTACATTCAAAATATGTGTTTTCAATCAATATATGTTAGCTAGTTAGGTAGTCAGATAGTTCTTAAGGTTAGAGTTTGGATGTCGTTTGGATGTCGACAATCTGTGTCCAAAGATTTTCACGAGTGAATGTAAAAATGTCAGTTGTGTATTGTGATTATCTAATGCTCTGTAGAAATAAATGGATGTCAGTTTTATTTGAGAAATATGTTCTATTTTTTTTATTTCAGGTGAAGAGGGTCACAGAGGGAACAGAGCCATGTGCATTGGTAGATGCACAAGCTTGAGGAGCAGTGGAGGGAGAGAGGTATGTCAATTATTTTCCCAGTTTTATGGAATGAAATGCACCTCTCACTGTTTACAAGCCTGTATTTTTCACAATAACGTGTATATTGATTAGAATGCAGGAATACCCATCATGCATCAGTGAGGAGAGTGAAATCATCCCATAGTGGATGTGCTTACAATTGTGATTAAAATCTAACAAAGCTGAACTTTTATGTAGCACTGAGCCATTGTTTCAGCACATAGTTTTTGAATTGTACGCCACACCCTAAATACCATCTGGGTTGGTGCATATGTTACATATATTGTTTGCTAGATGATTTGCATGTAAGTTTAAGTGTTTTGATTGGTGCTTATCATGGTTTGGTATACTTGCTTGTATGGTTGAGTTTTCCAGTGATTGATCTGTTGTGCATAGTCTACCTATTTGGAATGAATGGTGTCTGCTCTGTCAGTGTTTGCACTACTGTTTGCAGACTGTCTGGCATCATTTTCAGTTCATCATTAGTCTTGCATCTGCTTCCAACCCCTTGGGTGCTTTTGTAGAAGTACAGTTCTAACTAGGTTTGCTAACATTTGAGCAGATACACATTTCATTGCAGCAGTTCATTCTCAGCAAGCATATTCACAATGTTTTGATTTTTCAGGCTATGGATTGCCAAGTGTTTTGCTAGATAATGCATACAGTTCTATACATACAATACTGTTAGTAATAGATATATTAGATAAGCATATGTCACCAGTTGTGTTGATCGAAAATATCACATTCCCCTGGATTCAGCAAGCAGCCATGCAGGAATAAATTATTCCTGCATGGCAGGGACCATTCCTGTTCAGCACGGCAGCGCACCATGCATATGCATGAAGGTGTGCTGCCATATTGTAATATGTACATGGAAATGTGTGCAGGGGGTATGTCTGAGAGCAGTGTTCTCACAAGATATACCCCCCCTGCATAACAGAATTGCCATACAGCAATGCAAAAAGAGCAATATCGCTCTTTGAACATCAGAGATATGGCCAAAATTTCGTATATTGTATGGTTGTAAAATAAAAGTGTAGTGGCCACTGTAAAAATACTGGCAAAGCATTAAAGAATGAAGTTAGAAAATAATGACAGAGAATTTGAAGTGCAGATGTCATATCTTTCAGAAAATGCATGGAAATACAAAACCTGTTAGTCTAATAGTCATAAAGTTTGCAAGAGAAATACTTAAAAAATGTCCGTAATGTTTTTTTTTTCTCACATCAGCAAGAAAGTTTAAGAGTAGCTGCGCTGGTGCCCCCACTGCTTAGCTACGCTTAGCTGAGCTGAAACAGCCCAACAACTCTACCAAATTCCCTAAGTGCTGATTGTTCAGTAAAAATACTAAGATACACATCCCATCAAGCTAAATCTCAAAGGTTTATCAAACACTGACAACTAACAAACTTTAATCCTGAAACTTTCAAATCTTTGCTATCAAAAGTGAACTGGAATCCTTTAAAACTACTCCCTTTGGATGAAGCTGTCCACTTTTTTAACTCCACTTTCCTTAGTACTTTAAATTCTGTGGCATCCCTTAGAACAGTTCACAGAAAGTCTAACATATCCCCATGGCTGACCGTAAACACACGTGCACTACTAAAAAATAAAGACAGAGCGTGGCAAATTTGGACTAAAACTAAACATCAACCAGACCTCCAGAAATATAAAGAACTTAGAAATCTTGCCAAAAGTTACATAAATAAAGATAAGAAAAACTTCTACAATAATCCATCTTCTACCTTTAAATCCAACCCTAAAAAGTTCTGGCACTCTGTAAATCAAATACTACACCCACGTACGCAATCCTCCCCTAACCCTCATCCTGACAAAGCACATGAGGAAACTGCCTCCATATTTAGCAACTACTTTATAGACTCAATATCCAAATTGCTAAATCAAGACACAAACCATCCCACCAACAATAATAGACCTAATAGCTCGAACTCTTCTGTCATTAGTAACCCTACCACTACCTTCTCCCTCAAACCTGTCTCCACTAACTATATTAAAACTCTACTATCTAAATTAAAACCTTGCTCCACATCCATAGACATTCCCTCTGCATTCCTTCAGGTTGCTGCTGATGTTCTTCCTTTCCCAGTTTTTATTCTAATAAATTGCTCTATTATGGAATCCACAGTCCCTTCCATCAGGAAGCAATTTTACACCCTTCCACTACACAAAGGAGGAAACTCTAGAGGTATAACTAATTTTAGACCCATAGCCATACTCTCACCACTCTCCAAAATTCTGGAAAAATGTATACACAATCAAGTCTTAAACTACCTTCTGCAAGAAAATCTACTCACACCTACCCAGCATGGCTTTCGTCCCATGCACAGCACTACTGCAGCTCTCCTGTCTTTCCTAAACTCTGTATCACTAGCTAGAGACAGTAACAAACATATTTCCTGTCTCTTCATTAACCTCTCTAAAGCCTATGATACAGTCTCTCACATTTTCTCCTTAAACTAGCAAACTTATACTTTTCTCCATCCACCATATCTTGGTTTAACAGCTATCGCTCTGATAGACTCCAATCAGTCAAATGGCTCTCAGCTTTCTCCCCTATTTTTCCTGTTAAAACGGGTGTTCCACAAGACTCCATCCTTGGGGCCCTTCTTTTTAACATCTTTACCAACCTTCTCCACTCTTCCTGTCCTGGATCCTCACTGATACAATGTGCAGATGATTCTACACTTATCACTATTGCTGAATCACCAACTCAACTAAAATCAGACACACAGTCCTCTTTTAACTCAGTAGAAAACTGGCTATCTGAAAACCAACTTATCCTTAATCCAAAGAAAATCAAATTACTACTCTTTCTCCCTAAAAACCTTAACCACATAAAGTCTTCCTTCACCATACTGTCACAAAATAATACTCAAATACAGGTGGACACCAGTACAAAACTCTTAGGTGTTACTATTGATGATAGACTAACCTTTGATTTACACGTCAATAATTGTATCCAAAAAACACATCTCAAGCTAGGTCTCTTCTATAGAAACAAAAAATATCTTGCCAAAACAGCAAAACTAACCTTTGCAAATGCCTACCTCTTACCCACTTTACTTTATAGCTCCCAAATTCTCACCAGCCTCAACAGTGGACTACTAAACAAGTTAGAAACAACTTATAACAGGATTGCCAGATTATCTGCCCAAAATTCTTACAAATCCCATCACTGTCTCTCACTAAAAGAACTAAATTGGCTAGAATTACCAAACCTGCTTTGGTATAATCAGTTTCAGATTATTCATTCCATTTTCTACAAATCCTCTTTCTGTCCAGCTATCTCATCTCTAATCTCTCATTACCAACCCACTAGATTACTCCACAGTTCTGAACAAGGCCTACTAAAAATCTACAAACCAAAGGCCAAAATGGGTCACCTAGTCTATAGCTTTAACCCTTCCAAGGCCTGGAAAAGCCTACCACTAGATATAAGATCCCTTGAACATCCCAATCAATTCAAAACTGCTACAAAAAATACCTTCATGAAAAATGGATTTGCCAATGTAATTATCCACTGTAAACGCTCCCCTATAACCTTCTACTTCTCTTCTCTCTTCCTTCCCTTCAATAAACAAACATACTACTTTATTTTCTCCTCTTGGTACATCACTGTACAAATAACTAGAAAAATATTTCAGCTATGTAACTATTGCACTATTATGTATATAATATGTAACTATGAATGTATCCCTCTGATGAATGTATTTCTGTGTATTTCACTTGCCACAGTTTAATGTATGACACTGTAATGCAGTAATCTGTGGTACTGATGAATGTAATGTGTGGCACTGTAATGCAGTAATCTGTGGTACTGATGAATGTATTTCTATATGTATTTAATATGCAAAATTTCTATTTTCTGTTAGAGCTTTTCTCCTCTGGCCTCCACTGAAAATAGGGATTTGCAGCCCAGTCGGACAAACCTGGTCAACAAATATCAAAATAAAAATAAAAATAAAAATAAATAAATAAACAAGTTAAATAGCAATGCAAATGCAATACTGGAATAGTGTAGTGGTTAATGTGTATGCTTTGCAAGTAAACAGGCAGGGTTCTAGTCCCACTGCTGCCATGTATATTTTGTATGTGAAATCACCACAAATGTATTTTTTAAGTGTAGTTATGTAGTAAATAATTTATATTTGCAACAGGAGCAGTGCATTAGGGCCAGATGTGAGGTGTCAGTGTAATAAAGCTGTGAAACCCCCATATAAATACAAGTGCCACATACAGATAGTCACACAAGAATAAATGTAATGAAAGCACAGAGTGGGGTGTTAGGGAAGGTAAACAAAATAGTAATATGTCAGGAATGATGAATCAATCCAACACAGCTGATAGTCTATAAAACTAAAATGTAAGCAATGCAAAGCATAGCACAGCCACACTTAGTGGTTGTAAGCATTGCTTAAATATGAATGCTAAACAGTGAGTAGCCACGCTAAGTGGATTTGCCCAGTAATAAGCAGTGCTGAACCTGCCCCTTTAAGCACCGCCAACCTTAGCTAAGCAGGGTTGTCCATAGCTTAGCTGAACTCAGCAGTTTCAAAAGCAACCAATCCTGGCAAAGTGCAGGAAATTGGCCCTATTTAAACCCTGTAGGTGGGAATACAGCCCATAACCAGTTGAAGCACATCACTGTAAGCACCATGGCTGGAGTAGGAGAAGGGGTTCGCTTTCGTGTGCAACGCTGGGATATTCTGAGGTCCAGGGTCATGGTTGGACTCCTTGTTGAAAACCATGATTTGAGACTGCTGCAGAGCCAGTACCAGGGCTGAGAATATAAAGTGGAGGCCTGGGACCATCTCGCCTGTGAACTCACCAGTACAACTGGGATCCCTCGGACTGGTGAGCAGGTTCGGCATCACTATGCTGATCTCACGCGGAGAAAGAGGGATCTTCTGAACCAGTGGGAACAAGATGCTCAGGCAGGGAATGCCCCAGTAGTGTGTATCAGTATCTATTGCTGTTTAAGATAGTCCAGGCTGTGTAGGTGATGGATAGGTAGTCATAAATGTTTCTCTGTCTCCTGTACAGCTGCAGCTGAGAGGGCTTTGAATGTGGAGGCAAATAGCAGCAGGTTGCAAAGGCTGTGCTGCGAGGCTAGTGAGTACTGATCTAGCTGGCAGTATTATCGAAAGTAGTAGAATATCACCTATCAGTGCTGGAATCTGTGTATTGTTTGAACCAAATAAAACTGAAATTACCACAGATAATGCTAGTGATATACATAAGGCAGTGATAACCTGTCAATAAAACTATACAACTCTGGAATGTTGTGTTTCATTTTCAATGTGTTAATAGGAATTGGAAATGTGTATAGTTTTTGCACAGCAAATATGGCTCTAATAGCATTAAGTATCTGAGGTTCATGAGGCAGTCATGTCTTGTACAACAGATTAAGCATAACAAAGTTCCCCTGCACTATGCTCTGATAGCTGAATATTAAAAATGCTTGCTAACCCTTGTTTCCTGTAATGTAATATCTGAAAGTGTGAGTACACAGTAGAACAACTGTCTTCCATGCAGGAATGTCAGAAGAACAAGATCAGATTGGCCAAATCACAGAATAATAGGTAGAAAACACTCACACAATAAATAGCAGTTCCTTGATAGCTTATTCTGATAAACATCAGCATTGTGACCACTTTTTGAACAAACTGGCAGGGTATGAATCCCAGGAGTGGTACTAAGCTGTCTGTATATTTTCACAGAAGAAAAAGTAAGTATTGTTACAAACAGTCAGGTAGTGTAAACACACATTTTCCACAGCTTTGGCAGGTAAGTCAGGCTGGATACTAACCGTAGGATGTGTCTCTTATACACTGTGTAGAACACATACTGGCCAGCCTCAATGCTGCAAATGACAGCAAGAGAAGTATATAGATCATGTAGATTTCCCCCAAAAATGTCCCTCAAGTGTCATGCCATCATGGCTATTGGTCACTGTCCCCAGCACCCATGGTACTGTACAAAAATGAAGGTGGACTATGACATTAGCACACACACACATGCAGTATGATTGCACATATCAAAGCTGAACCCTGTTAATGTGTAGAAACCGTCAGGTAGTGTTAACCCAATTTTTTCCACAGGTACAGCTGTATATTAGGTTAATGAAGTTTGAACTGATAACTGTGTACAACACCCACTGGCCAACCCCAAGCCCATAGGTAGTTGTAATTTCGGGTCATATCTGGAGAGTACTGAGTAGACTATAATGTACAGAACAGTTGTGAGCAATGTAATAACAAATAGTTGTTAATTTCTCTGTCTCACCCCCACCCTATCTGCAACAATAATACAACCACAAAAAGAAATGGTATGTTTTTAACAAACCTACTTTTGGGACATGTTCCCCATTGTTATACCAATATTTCAATGTATGTTTATTGCTGTTCCCTCTTGAAATTAAATCATTGGTGGCCTGTTGCTATCAATGTAACCTGCATGCTGCTGCAATATCCACTGTGGTTCCATATCTGCATGTGTTCTGTTTGCTATGCAACTGATTGACAGTTGTGTTATGGTGTGTACTGGAACACCCATGCATGGTGTTATAACTAATCCTGGCATTGTATTGTTCATAACTAACCAACATATGTTGTAAACTGTCAACACCCTAGCTCGTCTGGGAAGGACAATCCCAGTGCATCCGTCTGTTCTGCCTCATCTGCGTGTGGCACCGGGCACTAGTACATCTGGGACCCACCCCAGATCTTCCTCGTCCGCTGGTCCTGCACCACCCACAGGTGGAACCACTTCAGGGGATGGGGCTCATCCCCCCCATCGGAGCAGGCACGGACAGAGCCCATCACCTGATGTCAGGTCCAGGGTCTGGTGTGTAGAGAGATGCAAAAGGGGTTTGCAGCTCAGCTACACCAGCTTGAGGGCCATGTGTTACATCTTGAGTGTCAGCCTGCCCCTCCTGCTCAGCCCACAGTACAGCCACCTTTGGAGCTGTCAAGGTGCAGTGGTGACTGCCCATGGGTGGGGACCTCAGTATCACTGTATCCACTTGTGGGCTCATGTGCCTCCAATTCCCGCCCACCCCCCCCATCAAAGTGTTCACCTTCCACATGTGTCATTCACTGCCCCTGTCTGCTGCCTTGTCTGTCTTGTCTGTTTTCCTACCCAACCTCCTTCCCCACATATACCTACTATCCTTCCCCAACAACCCACTCTCACCTTAAAAAAAAGGGCAATCTGTTCCCACAAAAAAACTACACCCCATACATACCTGTCCATTTCACAGACGTGTCCACTGGATACATGTAATCTTGTCCAGTTGCCTTCAGGTTCAATACATATGCACAGCTGTTGCTGTAGGAGAAATGGACAGCTATGGACCTTCCCTACTCCCATTCTGCACATCCCTATCCATCTTGTTTTTCCCTATGCATGCTCCTTTTTTCACCACATTGCTATCACTCCTTTTTCTTCAAAGAAATTAGCAGGAGTAACTGTATTTTAGCAATGCTTAGTGTTGTGCAATCCCACTTATAAAGTGCCTTAATTATCCTCACATCATCAGCCTTTTATGGCCAACAACAAAGCTAATCAGCACTCTGATGTCTTGAACCCAGACCCCTCGACACTACAGTCAACAACCATACCACTGCACCATCTGAGCTTGACAAGCAAGCTTTGCTTTGCCTAACTTATCATGCGGTGCTGTCATTTAACATTAATTAAAAAGCTAAAAGCCCATCCTCTTGAACCCAGGACCCTGTACACTGCAGTCAGAGACCATACCACTACACCACCTGAGCTGCATAATCAATGCTTGTTTAGTCAAACTTAACATTAAGTAGAGCTCCTATATGTTTAACCGTGTATTACCATCACTGAGCAGCAGGCAAACCAGTTGATATATGCTCAAACACAGAACAGGTAAACAGTAGTTATTATACCTAACCAGATTTGCTCATTGGCAAGCGCCACTAAGACAAGCCCACACAGTTTAAATGCCTGTACATTTAACCATGTGTTAGCTCCGCTTAGCATCAGGCAAACCCACACAAATCTGCTTAAAGCCAATTTAAAGTGCTTTAATCACCCTCTCTCCATGAGCACTTGTTCTGCCCAGCAATAAAACAGACAGCCTTTGCTGGTTTTGAACCCAGCAACATGTACACCATAAACACAGCACATAACCATTAAGCCATAAGAGTTTGGAATGCTTTCCTGAACATATCTTGGAGGACAATCACTGTACTATAGGGGATGTATAATGTGGAAGCAGCAAACATTCAAATAAGGTATATGCACACACACACGCACACACACACACATATGTATATATATATATATATATATATATATATATATATATATATATATATATATATATATATATATATATATATATATATATATATACCTACTCTCACACACACACACACACACATATGTATATATATATATATATATATATATATATATATATATATATATATATATATATATATATATATATATATATTATATGTGTGTAAAGTTTGCTCTATATATGTGTGTGTGTATATATATATATATATATATATATATATATATATATTTTTTTATTATTTATTTATATAAATAAACAATACACTTGCAGATAAATACCAGTAAGCCTAGCAAACACCACAATACAATAGCTGTGTGGATAGATATATCCCCATGACAGTCACATAATACCCCTACATATCCTGAGGCAGGTCATACTGTAGATAGAATGCTGGGGTGGTATGGCACATTCATCTTCTGACCCCACACATACAAAGTCCAGATAACAAGTACACACTCTGTTGCTACATAATCATGATAGGCCTTACGCACTGACCAGACATACAGCAATCTCTTAGGCAAGTAATTGAAATGACTAAAGAGAGCGCAGTGAAACCCAAACAGGCAGTAATTCTACAGTTGCCACCATATCAAATGGCGAGGTTGTGATATGTTTGCACAAATGAGAATGTTTGCATTAAAAATCACACATAACACAACCATTTTCCCAAAAAAGGTTTATTTCTGTACTATTTTAGTTGTTTATGCCATGTCTTACAGCATTATAGGTGTGTAAAATACAACATAACTGAATTATGCAAATATTAAAGGAAACATATGATACATTCCTGCTCCTACCATCTAAGGACATTTTGCAATTGTCAGAATTGTCGTCAGCAGTACCATACCTCTCAACCTGTTATAAGCAAAAATATTGACAAAGCATAACATGATGTTGAATAAATAGGGACTGATTATAAATATTGTCTTACAATCTCAGAAAGCTGATAGAATACTAGAAGTTTTGCAGTAGAATTATTTTTCTGAAGGATGTAGAATCTTACAGTCAAATGTTTGTCATCATTGAATGAGTCCAATCCTCAGTTTTTTGCCAGAAAGGAAAAAGGAGGAACACACAAAAGCTATGATGCCAACATCCGGACATTATGGAAAAATGTGTACAGTTGAGGGTTATGAGTAGGCCGCAACTGGCCAAACGATGACCATGTCTTGCACAGAGGGACAGGTGGCAATCAAAGTAAGGCACTCAAAGTATCAGACACTGATGTCATGGCAAAAGCCTTCAAGTAGTACAACAGTACAAAAGACACTTGCCTTGAATACAAAAATCAGTCAATACTCAACTACATGATTAAGCCAACAGCCTCCAATTACACTCCTCAGTTAACCACCTAGTGGGGAATGTATGAAATTTTACAATGCAAATTGTTCCTTTACATTACAATGCTTCACTTCAATCTGGTCTTTCAAACTGACAAACAGACTGTGTGCCAAACAATAACCTCTAACCCACCAATGTCCCCATCACCATAGTATCAAAAAGTACAGCTAAATACCTTTTATGTTTTATTAGTAATATCTCTCGCATGTACTAACAACCTAAAAGTCAAACATGTACCCCCCAAAAATGTGTTACATGGATATATAACAGTGTTTACTGCTTCTGTTTACTATACACTAACCTCTTGACTGTACACGGTCACACATGTTGTCTAGTCTATGGCCCATATTTATGGCCCCTACCCCACAACATGAGTGGGAGCCCACAACATCAGTGGGATGAGAGCAGGAATGTCAGCACTAAATAGTGATAGCCCATACCTATCAACCTCTTACTGCAGGACATCTGGACAAAGCCTGGTATGTAAGTGTCAGCACTAAATAATGATAGACCATACCTATCAACCTCTTACTGCATGACATGTGGACAAAGCCTGGTATATAAGTGGAGGACATAGGGCCAAACACAGGGCCATATTCGATATATTGCACTCATACACTGTGAAAGTTGCTGGTGTTACAGGGTTGTTTGCAACATATCCTTCCTGAGGGATATGAAGTCATAAACACTAATGCATGTTTCCAGTTACTGTTAGCAGTCAACCGAGTATGACGATGATTTGTCAAGGACAACACCTGTTTGGGGAACACACTAAACATATTGGCCCAAACCCTGGCCATTATGTGGACAGCCCTACAGTTGAGAGCTATGCAGACACATAATGTTGTCATACTGCAAGCTATGCAGAACTAGCATGTACAAACAAACCCTTTTAAACTAGCAGTATTCAAAGCATATAACAGTGATGCTCACACTCTGTCCCTACATCTGGAACCTTACATACACCTGTAGTTGGCCTATGTCCACATGTCCTGTTGTAAGAGATATTCTCACCTGTTGTCTGTAACACTGCTGCCCAAACACAGAAAGGATGTGTTCCTTATAGGCAAGGTAAACGGACAACAACCACAGGAAGCACACATTTATAGGAGTGCGTTGCCATGACATTGGCTATTGGAAGAACTACACAGCTGCTCTGCATGCAATTAGTAAGTGGGGAACACTGATTTGTGCATAGGCCATCACCTGGTCATGACCATCACCTACAAAAGCCATGCTGTCACTTAATCAAACCCATTCAATCCCTGTACTACAGAGAGAGAAAGAAAGACAAACTGACACAGAGCAAGACAACAACCAAACCAAAACACTTAGGCTTGAATATACAACAAACCCCCAAAAAAGGTATGTGAAACATTTAAGCATGTAATTTAATGTATTACTTGGTCTGTAATAATGGGATAGCTGAGTTGTAAAAAGTATATGTGCCACCAAACTTGCTGTACTGATGTCCTACTGTACAACTACTATGGTCATAGCATCTGACTCTGTCGGCAGTGGAAGACATCACAGCCATACCTGTCAACTGAACAAATCTTCACAGAATGTCCAGATTTTGAAATCAGACTGTTATGTTCTCTACCCATCTGACAAATAGCTGAGGACTGAAGTCATGAAGTAATGACAAACTCTTGAATGTAAGACTACACATCCTTCAGAACAGTCACAGTAATGCAAAATATATTATGTTAAAAACTTCATAACTCTGTAACTCCCACCCACAATTACCTCTGTACCATCATGCACCCACTTCAAAACTTTACTAAAAGCGCACCTAAAAACATGCTGCCTATGCCCTTGCAACTCCCACTCTAATATCATCCACCCCATCCAACCACTAGCTTTCTTTCCACTCCACTAACTACCTTGATTATAGCAAGCTCAGATGCTCATAAGCCTAGTACTTATTATACAGCAGGAACTTCTCATTGTAACATTTGTTAATGTCTGTTATGTACTTCACAGATAAAGATTCTAGTTGTCTACTGATGTACTATGTTCTTCATCTGTAAATATGTTGTAAGTAATTGCTATGTTAAATTGTTAATCGCTATGTAATCCAATGTAACTACTGTCTGTTTATTTTACTGTGGAACTTTTCTCCCCGGGCCTCCGCTGAAAATGGACCTACTTCCAGTCAGACACTCCCGGTCAACAAATTTAAATAAATAAATAAAATAAATAAATAAATAAACAGGAATATGTATGATATGTCCCTATTTACCCCCTCGATCATGTTAGGCTTTTTCCACATGTGATGCTCTAAGAGTTTGGGAGGTGGTATCACAGCTCAAGAGCCTGACTCACCCTGGGAAAGGACAGCTCACATATGACAACTGCTGGGGTGTCTGTCAAACTGCTGGGGTGTCTGCTAGTCAGTTAATAGGATGTTGTCCATATCCATATGTTACCTGTAAATATGAGTATGGCACATGTTTGCCTTGTAAAGCTAAGAGACATATATAGGGCATGTGCATAGTACAGTACTGTTGCAGATATGTGCCAAACTGCATGTGATACCTTGAATTAATAACATTCAACTGTACAGTGTTCTGCTGGGCAATAAGCACATTTGTGACTGAAATCTGTAAACACACACACATATACTTGACCTATGTTGGCCAAACCAGTGGCAAGACTTCTAGCGATGACAACGTTAGCTAATAGTGTAGTTATGACTGTTGGACATCTTCCAGGTTATCACAGTGGTGTCAAAGGCTAATGGGCAATCAACTTGATTATGTATGTTGCAGCTAGAGTAATATGGTTTCAATATTGATGTAAATTTTGTCAACCATTGATGTGGGTCTTTGTCCTGAAGTCCTGTGGGTATAACCGGCTGAGAAGTATGATTGATTATCAAGACTGTGAATACAGTGTGCCATACTAACGCAGAACACAAATGTATGCCAGGTATCCTCTGGGCAGATGTATGTATGTGTATGTCCAGGTGGAAGGCACAAAACTGATACCATGGGTTACAAGCAGTCTGAAAAATAGGGTGTGCATGTTCCACATGTGTGTGATATCAGTGTCAGTGCATACAAAAGAAATAAATTTGTACAGATACTACTTGTTGCATTGCCCTGACACTGATATGGATACTACAGTAGGCATGATTATCATGTAGTAATCAGTGAAGTGCTCATCTATGTTATGACCCATTGCCCATGCCTAACACTAACAGCTATAGCAACACCTAAATATACAGTGGATATCAAAAGCATACATACACATCCCTGTTGGAATGTCAGGTGTGTCTGTGCTGTATGACAATTAGACCACAGATAATCTTTCAAAAATGTTCCACACCACAAAT
This sequence comes from Protopterus annectens, assembly GCF_019279795.1. Lineage (NCBI taxonomy): Eukaryota > Metazoa > Chordata > Ceratodontiformes > Protopteridae > Protopterus > Protopterus annectens. The sequence goes on from NC_056737.1 coordinate 1,019,551,985, forward strand.
GTGAGCCATAACCTGTACAATTCCATTGAGTGTGCAAACCAAGACAAATGGATGCTGTAGTTATCTCAACAGGTGTTCACACAACATATCACTTTAAGGGTGTGCGCACTCATTCAACTGGCTTATTGTATTGATTGTTATTTCACATGTTTTCACAGACCCAATTGTCATGTTTTACATCGAATTATAAAGGATAGAGGTCACATTACAGGTGTGAATTTATTTGAAATTAGTTTTTGTGGTGCCATGTTCCAATTGCACAAATACCAGGCATTGTAACAGGGGTGTGTACACTTCATATTCACTGTAGTTATATGCAATCAGCAGTACCTGACCTGTAAAAATAGCTTCCACCAAGGAGAGAATAATCCCCCTTGGTGGACAGCAGCGATACACAAAGCACAAAATAGGATGCTATATCGAGGGTCTATATTAGATGAGCAACCATTCCAATGTTGAATCATAGATGGTCGACATCATATGATTGAACGTCGGAAAGGTCAAAGGTGAAAGTCAACAGCTTTTCATGTGCAGAATGGGAATTTTTCCCTTTCTGCACTGAAGTGCGTTCTCGGAGTTGGTTTATTTGAGTAGGGGGCGTGGGGGTGCAGGGTGGCTTGTCCCCCTGCTCAGAATGGTAACATAAGTTTTTTTTTTATTTTATTATATAGTCGATGTTTCGAACTTCGCTCATATGAGTTCACTCATGTGAGGTTCGAAGTTTTGAAACTTCGACTAAGTAATATAGACCCTATATTGGCGGTACAGGGACACATAGGTGCAGCCAAGAACTTGGAGGCAAGTCCACCTCTATCTCACCAACCATGTATGTTCATAGCTGACATTGTGTAAGGCTGATTATGACTAAAAATCAGACATATCCATACCACCAAGGACAATTGCAACAGTGTCTCCACATATGTAGTCAGTCTCAGATGCAACAACATAATTCATCCTGTACTGGGGGTAAAGCACACCTCTTACATTCCACACAAATTCTATAGGAGGATATGCACATCAAATACACTACCACCATGATTAATGGTGAACATGTACATAATGCCTACTGAAGGAAACAACAGCAAGTTTCCCTGTGCCATGAGAACATCACTGTCTGCCTCTTACCTAAAATAAGGCATGTGCTCACAGCTCCATCACACACTACAGTCAAACACAGACTTGCCACCATCCACATGGACGATGGCCACTGTCATCCCTCTACACAGAAATTAATGGAGAATAGAGGATTATGCAGTTATCTGTGCAACATTGGGTGGAATAAGATAGGTCAGAGCCAGGAGTGTAATGGCAGCTGATGATAGGGTTAGGTTGTAGTTTGGAATATTGTCAAGTGATATTCTGTGTTGATGTGCAAGTAGACAACCATATGAGGTTGTGTAACCTTTTCTCCTGTTTATGTCTTCCAGCTACCATGCCACGAGGAAGGCTACCAGCCTTTACTTCATTGGAGAATGATGCAATCATTCAGTATCTCATACAGCACTATGATGTCCTGTTCAGACATGGCACAGAAGCCCTACGTGACCCAACAGCCCTGTGGGAAGAACTGGTCGACAGGGTGAATGATGCTGGACAACAGAATCGGCATTATGTCCAGGTCCGTTATCATGCCAGTGACATTTTGCATCATGCACGGAACTGAGCAGCTGATGTAGCAAGAGATTGGGTAGCCACAGGTGGGGGTGCAGCCACCCAGCCCCCACTGACATGTATAGAACAGCTCCTTGCCAGCCTTGGTGCACCTGCCTGGCACACCCACCATGAAGCAGAACCCAGCATTGTTGAGGTGGGTGGCACCCAACCAATGTCTGAAGAGTGTGCAGGTAAGGCCATAGTGCACATAACTAGAAGAGTGTTGATTCTACATTTCTATCTGTAGAGAATCTGCATGCATAAAGCAGAGAAGATCGTCTGTAGCTGGAGTTTAGTCTATGGTGTTGGGCTCCATATTCTGTAGTATTGCTGTTTGTTCTGTTAATGTTTTGAAATGCTGCTTCCACCCAGTAGCAATGACACATGAGTGGCTACTGAAATTACCTCTCTCCCACAACTATGTAAGTTCCTCGGGTATACAACTGGCTTGCAGACATCTTCCAAGGCATGACATGGATCCCATATCTGAAAGGAAGTAGGAGCTGGGTAAAATAACATTACCCCATCATTGTATAACATTAGCCCATCATTGTATAATGTTACCCCATCATTGTATAACATTACACTATCATTGTAGAACGTTACCCCATCATTGTATAGCATTACCCCATCATTGTATAACATTACCCCATCATTGTATAACATTACCCCATCATTGTATGATGTTACCCCAACATTGTATAACATTACCCCATCATTGTATAACATTACCCCATCATTGTATAACGTTACCCCATCATTGTATAACATTACCCTATCATTGTATAACGTTACCCCATCATTGTATAACATTACCCCATCATTGTATAACGTTACCCCATCATTGTATAACATTACCCCATCATTGTATGACATTACCCCATCATTGTATAACATTACCTCATCATTGTATATTCTGTGGCAAACAGTTCAGACAGTCATCTAGAGGTGTATTAAATATGGGACGACAATGATGTTGACAAGACACAGATGGCCATCTAATACAAATGAGAATACATAGTGCAAACTGATCAGGGAGGCTACTCAGATACATGCAGCAACACTGAGACAGTTACACAAGTGTCTAGCTATTCCTGCCTGTGTACTACCTGCATCATCAATCGCCTGGACTCTGCATAAGTGCGCCCTATGGGTTAGGGTAAGTAGAAGGGAGATGTATCCCACAAGAAACATCATCCACACCTCCATGCAGGTAATAAATGCATGACTCCAGGTCTTCCAAAGGCATGTGTTGCAATGTTTAATGGTGTCATGAGACCAAGGCTCAAACCTGCAGACAGTAGTCCTAATGTTACGTGTAGTGCACAAGCAGCAGCTCACATCACATCAGGGCCACCATCTCCAACTTGAAGGTTGCTGTTGCCAGTGTGCACCTTTACAGTTGCTGTTCATTACCTGAACGTAGGCCTGTAGACATGGGGGAGTGAATGTGAAACACTGCAAACTAACATTCATGTGTCGGCCACAGTTGTCAGGCATCTGCAATAAGGCTGAGGATGGGGAGGGGTGTCAAATACAACAGTGAACTGAAGCATACATCCAAAGCTAGCTAAGAATGGTCATATCTTAACACAATTAAGGTTATGAATTGGCCCACACATAACATACACTCCACAGCAATACTGATGTCCCAGGCTGTGCACCATGAGCTGCCCTTGCAATCTTGCAGAGTTGTGGTACCTTTGTAGGGAAAACGGACCTAATTATGCAAAGGTAAGGATGTGTCATGCTACTGTGCCCCTTCCAGGAATAGTGACCACTGTATTTTGGTTATCAGGTGCTTCAACAAACCATTGGTTTAAGGGTGTGCACAGTTATGCACCCCCACTATGGTACATATCTCAGTCAGCATCTCCATGACTGACAGTCAGCTGACTCAGGATTGGATTGCATAGGTCATATGTCACATATCAGGTGCATGTAATGCTTTTTACTGCAGTAATGTGGCCCCATTGCATATCATAGAAGAGGCTGCCATGTTAACATGGGTGTGTACGCTCCTGAAATCCACGAGGCTTGGAAGGTCGTCAGTGTCCACTGATGTTATTGCACATACATCAACTGATGATGATGATGAGGTCTGGGAATCACATGTCAGTCATTCATTAGTGACATCCATCCTCATATCATCCCAGTCTTGTGTCAGACAAACACGTAGGGGTTGTGAAGAACAGAGCAAACATAACTGCTACATGTATAACAGCTTCAGCAATGATTTGTATAGTTGTGAGGTATGGTGTACAGTGCATGCCAGTGTGCTGTACAGGTGCACAGAATTAATTTGTACATGGGAGCAGTGTGTCGCAGTGTGTCCCAGGGGAAGGGGTATCAACTACTAACATGACTCTTGCATCCCACATATGTATATTGTTTGTAACCAGGATTTAGAATGGCTGCACTGTCTGATATTGAGTGCCATATGTCATGCATGTCAATTGTTGGGTACTGAGGTCTGTGTAATATGTTTGTGCCACCTCACCTGTAAGTGTGTATGTGTGTAGAAGTAAACCATAATGTACAGGTCTTAATTTGCAGTTCTTGTCTGCCCCTCACAGGTGGTGAGGTGGGTCAGGGTCTCTCCTGCAGGAAAACTGATGTTAGTGTCCATACAGACTCTGACAATGATGATAGGCATAGTGAGATGCAGGCAGGGTTGTCAGGGGCTGAATCTGTGCCATTGGCTGACATCCCACTTTTATCCACCTCATGCCCGCACAGTCACAATGCCCATGCATACCCCATCACCAGTGGCCAAAGATGAGGGACAGTTGGCAGGTGGTGGCATGGGACAGGAAAGTGTGGTGAGTATGGCAAGTGTGTCTGTACACAGCAGCCATAGCCAGATGACCGGTGAGGTACAACAGGCAGATGTACAGGGCTGCTTGTAGGAGGGCTGCTGGCCATCATGTCTGAGGCAGACGTGCCACAGCAGGTGTCATCAGATGCATGTTTTGGGCCATCATAGAGGCAGAGGCATGTATGGAACATTATACCAGACAGGGTCTGAAGCTCCAGAGGGCTACTCATGCTGCTGTAATTGACAACATCCGTGATCTTGCAGGTGCCCACCTTTATTTTCCAGAGGTCATGGACCTGTGTGGTGTCTGTGGTAGAGCATATGGTGGTAGTAGGGCATCGGCCACATGGATGTAGGTCAGCAACACCAACAGGTGGAGGTCTACATGGACATGCAACAACTTATGGCTGCTCCCATAGTGGCAGTACCAGCACCAGCACTGCAGGGGTAGGTGCTGTCCACACCACAACACAGCAGGCCACGTGCACGTGGTCCTGGCTGGTTCCAACAGGGATGAGGATCCAGCGGACAATTGTCATCATCAGGGGAGAGTAACATATCTGGGCTTCTGCTTGGTAGTGCCAGTGCAACCCTTGGCAGGCACAGTTCCTGTGTCCGTGGCTGGACACAGTGAACTGTACACCCTGCCATGTATGGTCTGCAGCTGTCCAACAAACTCATGTATAGGCCAGCCACATGGCAGAAATGTGTGCATACATAAACACACAAATCACCAACACAGCTAGGGCACCTCCATAACTACACACACCACATCTTCACAGCCCATTTAACAAAGAATCCCCTAACCCACCCACATGACATCAACCAAGCAGCTTAGCCTAGGCCTCTGGCAAACACACAACACACCCTGTGCATATGATTATACCTGTACCACATCCCTGTCATCCATACCATCGATGCAGGGACATGCTAATATGGTTCTGATGCACAGGGGGAATATAGTAAGGTTTAGCAATGTAATTCTGTTTAGCATGTTGTCAGCTGGAATGATTAATGCTTACACGTCAGGGTGTGTAGCTGTCCAGCCATGATGCATTATAGCTGTCATTAACACTGACTGACTGTTGTCTCCATAATGCATTCTGTTTGTGTTCTAGTGTCTATGTGTCAGCAGGATGTTGGTCTGCTGTCCTGTCATACAGGGGTGTGGCACTGTGGTGACACATTGACTGTGTCATATCCCGGGTACAGCTGAACACAAGTAACAGGTCTGTATAACAGTTACTGCATGTGCCACATGGCTGACAGTTCTCAGGGGTGTATACAGGTGAGTGCATGGTGGCTGATGTAAGCAGCTCTTCTACAGTGTACAATGGTAAGTGTACTGGGTGGCACACACCACATGTTTGTGAACACACACACAGAGGCTTTGGTGTTGATGCAATACACACAGAATACTGTTCACATGGATGTACTTCATTTTGCAGTGAAATCATTTTGGCCTATGTAATTCCAGCAAGACCAAATTGCCAAAACATCACATTAGTAAATAATCAGTCCGCTAGTTTAATATCATTGACAATGGTACTGACAGGGTATATTTCCTCATCCCCAATGTAGTGCAATCCTGGAGTTGGTAAACATAGGTGTGCTGGTGTGGGTGGCACAGCTCCCCACTTTGGAGGGTGTGGGGTGGCATAGAACCACACATAGTGTGATTAACAACTACTAAACCTGTTAACATATACTGTACAGCATAACAGCACACTAAGCTGGGGATACCACAACAATAACCCCAATGTGGGTGGCTGTGCCCACAATGACTACACCCAACTATATATACCAACTCCAGTATCGCTGTACAGTTGTACAGTGGGGAAGAAGGCATTTACACATCCACTACTAGTTTTGATGGAATGAATTTCCACAAGATGATTGCTTTGAAATGTAACCTTTTGCCAGTTAGTTCTTAGACAAATGATCTCCTGGGACATATATCTTCTGCAAACTGAAGTAGATCCCTTTACATACACACACACACTTACTTGGCAACACTGAGAGTAGAACCCATACCTAGGTACTTATTGCTACTAATGAGCTTGGCCTTAATTGCACACACCACAGAGCTTTTAGGGTGAGGTGTGTCCCGAATTTCCTGTTAAGTGAAGAACATCACCAGACCTTGTACAGTACGGTAATGGGGGTGTACTGGGTGTTAATGAACAATACATAGTATGCATACTGTCATATACACATTGACAAACACAAACAGTCATAGACACATTTGACAGACCTGGGTTTAGCAGTGCTAACCACCTTGTCAGTGAGTCCATACTGTTACAGAGTTTTTGTACACAGCACATGCATCATTGGACTGGATAGTGTAATCAGTTACCTGCATGGTTGATGGTGACAGTGGCCCTCATACAGTGGACCTTGGAACATGTACTGGGCAGACCATGGTGTAAAGATAGTATACCCAGCACCCACACCCCACATTGGATATTGTACTTACTGAAACCCATGATACTGCTCTGACATACCCACAATCACACATTGACCAGGACTGCAATACAAACCCTTTTCTATGTAATCACTGCTACTACAGGGATATGCATTTATTGCACATGCCACAGTGATAGTAGGGTGAGGGTTTGGCAAGGTTCTCCTAATGTCAGCAACATCACCATCCCTTATAATGTATGGCAAGGTTTAGTGTATTTGGAGAATGTGGCCTCAGAATGCTATCTCCTACAAATATGCACACACACATACTCAAATTTGCAAGGACACAGAGGGTAACCCATGGCTATCTACCCATTTGTAGAACAGTGTTATGCTGGTACTGCAAGCTCCAGGTAGCCCATTTAATGTGAATTACAGCAACAGCCCTTTCTACGTATAGCAATGGGGGTGTAGTGAGTGAGAAGGCCCTCAGAGGATTTTCAACTACAAGTTTACAAACACACAGACACTGTTAAACGTAATAATGCACACACACACACACACATTTGTCAATACTGATGTCCATAGGTGCAGATTTTCCTAGGTGTGTACCAGGCTAATGTCCATGGAGAGATGAGAAGAGTAGGGCATGTGAGTACACTGGTATCATGCCACCTGACATTTGTCAGTAGGCCATCTATCAACTGATGCCACTTGAGTGATCCCCAGGGTGACATTTAAAGTCAACATCCACTCATCTAGTTTTCCATTGAAGAGGGCCAGTGAGGTGCTCCCAACTGACACATATACAACATATATTGCATAACATGGCCAGTTACTGGGTTAGGGACATGTATCCAAACATGTTCTGTTGACTGAGGTATCCATGGCAAAAGGTGCATACAGAGTGGAGTTTCCTAGCTGTGGCATTCATAAGACAGCTGGGCAAACATGTAAGTGTCAGTCAATCAGAGATTGCCTGTAAATAGCCAAGATGATTAGCTGACATCTGCACATCTGTTCAGAGGATAGACAGAAAGTAGCTAGCCAACAAGTTATGCATTAGGATGAATATTTTTACAGATAGACATCTGAAACTGATAGGTATGCCATTACTATATGACAGCAGTCCTCAGTGACATGTCCTAAAAACATAGTAGTCTACAGTTAATATCAACATATCACATTAATATCCAATACGAGATGCATAAAAACATACAGGTCAAACACCAAGAAAATGATAGTCAGTACTCAGAGTCCAGCTTTGCATGCAAGGGTGTATGGTTCCAGTACTACCATCTGCTATCTACTCTTACTTGGAAAAGCACTGTTAAAAGTAGTAATGTAATGCTACAATACATGCATGTGTGACTGCATATAACCTGGGATACTACCCAAGTATGAAACACAAACAAAAAGAAAAGATTGTGGTACTACCCATGTATATTCAAGTGTACCATACAGTATATTCACACCCCATGCTACTGTAATGACAGGACATAGAAGCATGTTATGTACATGGAATTAAATACACTTATTAAAGATATCATTACCCTGCTATTTTATCAGACTGGAATGTGATCACTTGTTACTAGGGCTGAGCTATGCTTAGCAGATGTAAGCATTGCTTAAATGTAAATGCTAAGCAGATTTGCACACTAGTAAGTGAAGCCTACATGGTGTAAGCGCTTATTCGTTTAACCGTATGTTAGCACTGCTTACCGTTGTGCAAACCACATAAAGCTACTCAAAACTCCTTTAACCACTCTGTATCCAACAGTCCATGTTCTGTCTAGCAACAAAATAAACAGCCCTGGCAGGTCTTGAACCCAGGACCCTGTACACTATAGTCACAGCGGTTAACCACTAAGCCATCTCAGCTATGAATATGTCTGTTGTTTTTTAGATATATCGTTCAGTACACATACTGACTAGTAGTGAACAACTGCTTTGATTACTACAGTTGTTTAGCACTTGTAAGTGAAAATAGTGTTGAATCAGTCATGCTCGTATATGTAAATATACACATATCAGATTAATATAGTGGGATACATCTGAGAAGGTATATACAACACTCATGTTTAGACATAAAAGGATATAGATGTATGTTTATATGGGTCTAGGACTATTCACTGAAAGCATATTTCACTGAAAGTCAAATGACTGTGCACAAATCACGGAAAGCTCAATTCACTGAAAACACAATTCACTGAAACACATTTCACTGAAAATTATATATGGCCTTTTCCCCACTGTAGTGTGACCCTGGAGTTAATATATATATGTATATATATATATATATATATATATATATATATATATATATATATATATATAGTAAGGGGGTGGGGGCATAGCTCCCCACATAGTCTGGATACATATTAAGTTTAGAAAAGAGTAATTTACTGAAATTGTAAGTATCCATGTGTATAGTCCTCCCCTTACTATATATTCTATATTACTATATATTCTAACTCCAGGGTAGCACTACAGTGGGGAAAAGGCCATATATAACATTAAGTGAAATGTGTTTCAGTGAATTGCGTTTTCAGTGAATTGAGCTTTCAGTGAATTGTGCACAGTCAAATGTGTGCCAGTGAAATGTGCTTTCAGTGAATAGTCCTAGACCCATTTATACATATGTATATATATATATATATATATATATATATATATATATATTCATATCTATATAGCCATATATATATATATATATATATATATATATATATATATATATATAAAATATATTGGTATATATTTCTATCTCTCTCTATATATATAAACACACACACACAGACACACACACGTATATATATATTTATATATATGTGTAAGTATATGTGTGTGTGTGTGTGTGTGTGTGTGTGTGTGTGTGTGTATATATATATATATATATATATATATATATATATATATATATATATATATATATATATATAGATAGATAGATATAAAAAAACATATGCCCATGACATGTAGTGGAGTCATACCTCTGCACCATAACTCTCAACCTTTTAGTGCAAGGGTATGTAATATATGTATTGCAGTTATAAATGTAGAATGTTGTAACAATGACAGGGGTTGTGTCAACATACATGTTGTGAAGGAAGGCGCTTCTGAATCTGATATGTACACCATCAGTTACTGAAAGACATCATAAAATCATCATAGTGAAGTACCACACAAATACCAGTAAGGATCCTGTGGAATACAGAAGAAATCTGAGCAATAAACATGGACAGTCTGAAACAATCTGGTCAGTCAGGAGGTATACACAGAACACCTTAGTGCAAGAAATGTGGAACAAGCCTGACAAAGGGGATGTTTAAAGCCATGAAAATGGAGATATATCAGAAATACTGGACTAGATAAGCTCACACAGTTGATGGATTCACACCCTACTGTCTGTCCTAATACATATTAACTGGAGGAGCAGAGGTCCTAAGCCCACATACTTCCCATTAGTTAGTAACATACATCTTCACAGCATCCCACTGCTATGTCAGAAATACACACTTATGGTGGCCAGGAAAAAGAACATCTGACAAATATCTGGACATATCATCACACTACGTAAATACACTGAGCTGCTAGGCATGTCACAAAGCACTGTGCAAACTACAGGCAGACTGCCACAGCACTGGCCTACGTTTCTTATGGGGGAATACACATGTACTTGTAAATATAGCAGGCAATACAGGCATGTAGCAGCATGGAGTAACAAACACCAGTGTGAAAGTGCATACCCCCAACCAATCTGAACACAGTCACATAATGGTAAGTCTAATTAATAGTATAGCCTATGGCCTGTGTGAACAAAGGTCATCATCATAGTCAGTCACCAATTGTTTTCAGAGTTACCTGTCTGACCACCAACAATCCGTTGTATGGCAGAATAACATATCTCCCCAACTACCTGTCTCTATAGGGGTTCCCCAAGGATCCATCCTTGGACCCCTACTCTTATCTATTTTCACCAATAATCTAACCTCTGCCACCAAACATGGCACACTCATACAATATGCAGATGACTCAACCATCATCTGCTCAGCCCAGTCCCTACCCAAACTGCAAAATGTCACACAGGAAGCCCTTTCCCCTGTTGACACTTGGTTATCCGATGCCCAATTAATACTCAGCCCAAACAAAACTAAACTACTCATCTTCCAACCCACCAAACATACTCAGAACAACTCTCACTTTAACATCACAGCAAAAGACAACACCACTATACACTCAACAGAACACACCAAATTGCTTGGAATGAAAATAGACAATAAACTAAAATTTGACATTCAGATATCCATGACCATAAAAAAGTCCACAAAAAAATAGGAGCGTTGTACAGCAATAGCAACTTCTCACCAAAGCAGAAAAGATTTCAGTAGCAAATTCCCACCTTATCTCCACCCTACTTTATGCCTCTCCAATATATACCAACCTAAGGCAATGCGATCTAAACAAGCTAGAGACCTGCTACAACAAAATCACCAAATTCGCCACAGGGGCATCCTACCGTACTCATCACTGTCTCTCACTTGCTGAACTGGGCTGGCTTGAATTCCCTCACCTCCTTCAATGGTATCAACTCACACTTTCCCACAAACTAGTAAACCATCCACTAAATGTCCCATCCCTCCAGAATCTCCTCCAACCCTTTTGCACCACCAGACCACTAAGATCCAGCAACAAAATCACTTGCAGATCACTAAAGCCAATAACTCTGCTGGTAAAACACTATTCTCTTGCGCCATAGCCAAATTATGGAACTCCCTCCCACCCACAATTACCTCCATACCATCATGCACCCACTTCAAAACTTTACTAAAAGCGCAACTAAAAACATGCTGGCTATGCCCTTGCAACTCCCACTCTAATATCACCCACCCCATCCACCTATTACCTTTCTTTCCATCCCACAAACTACCTTGATTATAGCAAGCTCAGATGCTCATAAGCCTACTACTTATTATACAGCAGGAACTCCTTATTGTAACAATTGTTAAGGTCTGTTATGTACTTCGCAGATTATAACAATTCTAGTTGTCTACTGATGTACTATGTTCTTCATCTGTAACTATGTTTGTAATTGTTAATTGCTAAGTTAATCAAATTGTTAATTGCTATGTAAATCCAATGTAACTACTGTCTGTATATTTTAACTGTGGAGCTTTTCTCCCCGGGCCTCTGCTAGAAATAGACCTACGTCCAGTCGGACTCTCCCGGTCAACAAATGTAAATAAATAAATAAATAAAATCATATTTGCCACTCACACACTAACCCTACATATACTAGCCCAATTCACAGTGCAGTCTTATGCTTGGCTGTGGTATGGGACATGTCTCAGTCTGGCCCTACAAACATATAGACTGATAGGGTATCAGAAACTGGAGCAGCACGCACTGTCAAAACAGGACCAAGAACACTGATATCTACCCCAGTCTGTACACAGGCCAGATAACATGATCACAATACACTACTACATAATACAGACACTCTGTGAACAATCACCATAAGTACACAGACCTCACTACTGTACAGACTACCACAGAATATCCATGTTTTGTTCTCAAATATTAGACCTCCTATACATTACATGTCTGGCAGTCTGATATATCACTGGCTTGATATCAAGAATTATGTCAGTAATTAATGGTATACTGTACCTATTCACCTCTTACTGCATGACATATGAACAAAGGGTGACCGACTTCAGGGACAGAGGTACAAACACAGGGGCAATACTGACATATTGCAGTTATAAACTGAGAACATTGCTGGTATAACAGGGTTTGTTGTGACATATCACTTCTGAGGGATATGAAGTCAGTAACACACATAGATGTTACCATTTACTGACTACAATCATCAGAGTATGCTACTGCATTTATAAAGACAGAAAATGTGTGAGTAACACACCAAATCTAAGACTCCAAACTCTAGCCAGTCTGCACATAGCCCTACAGGTGAGAGTTTTCTCAACCACATAACACTGTCATGCCAACTTTAAATCATGCAGAACAGCCATATCCACAGAAACCCTGTTAAACCAAAATTACTTCAAATGTAGAACAGCAATACATACATTCAGTCCCATGTGTGGAACATCCCCTTCCAGTTTACTGGCCTGTCTCCACAGTGTTTGTTGTAAGAGGTATTTCCAACTACCTTCCGTGATGCTGTTTGTCACACACCCACATGGAGTCCTTCTCACAGTGAAGGTGAAGGGCCAACACCCACTTGCAGTGCTTACTTATAGGAGTGTGTTTCAGTGCAATTGACTATAGGAAGGATAACACAGGTTTTCCACATGCAATTAGCAAGTGGAGGACTCCAACTCATGAAAAGGCCATCAGCTGATCATGAGCATTACCTACCAAAGTCAAGCTGCTGCCTATGCAAAACAGATGCATTTTTTCTACATCTACCAGAGAAGGGCTGAGAGAGATTGACAGAGGAAAACATAGAAAGGAAGAGAGAAAGATCCAAGCGTGTTTGTGTATGATCCGTGGGTGGAGAGAGGTCTCTGGGTATTATAATGGTTGCCTATATATACATGTATGGCTGTGTATTGTCTACAACAACCTCTATGGTGTTTGAGAACTGATGGCCTTGTAATGTGACAGTGCGACATATGGGTCCTCACTAGGAAAATGTAGCAAAACCCAGCATGTAAGGTGTCCTGTTATTACACAATCATACCAACACCCACACAGAGTACTGATGACACACACACACTTGCCAGTACTGAGTTTCAAACTCCTACCTAGCTATGTATTGGTATTATAGTGTTACACTATTATCACGAGTGCCATGGAGCTTATATGTTGGAGAGCTGTCCAAAGGTATCTTTGAAGGTGAGTGACATCAGCTGCAGTGCTAAAGGAAGGGTAAGGGAAGTGCAATAAGTGTGAATGGCCACAAAATCAGGTGTCAACAAAGACTCACAGACATTTTCACTGGTGCCAGGACCAGAATTAGAACACCTACCTAATTAGTTTGCTACATTATGTTATTACACATTTATTGCAAGTGCCATGAAGCTTATATGTTGGAGAGCTGTCCAAAGGTATTTTTGAAGGTGAGTGACATCAGCTGCAGAGCTAAAGGAGGGGTAAGGGAAGTGTAGTAAGTGTGAATGACCAAAAAATCAGGCATCAACAAACACACATTATCCCAGTTGTCAGGACCAGGAGTAGAACTCCTACCTAACTAATTTGTTACACTATGGTATTATGTAGTTATTGCAAGTACCACAGAACTTATATATTGGATAATTGTCCAAAGGTATCTTTGAAGGTGAGTGACATCAGCTGCAGAGCTAAAGGAGGGGTAAGGGAAGTGCAGTAAGTGTGAATGACCACAAAATCAGGTGTTAACAAAGGCACACACACACTCTCACACACATTTCCTCAGTTGCCATGTCTGGGATTAAAACTCCTACCTAATTAGTTTGCTACACTACAGTGTTACGCAGTTATCACAAGTGCCACAAAGCTTACAGGGTTGAGACTTGGCCAAAGGGTTATTTCAAGGTGACTGACATCAGCAGGTGTGCTAAAGTGGGAAATGGCAGGTGTAGTGAGTGTGAATGGCTGCAAAATCATTCACCTCCACTTTTGCACACACACACACACACACACACACACACACACACACACACACACACACACACACACACACACACACACCTGCACCACCACATTATCACAGTTGCCATGTTTGGGATTAAAACTCCTATCTAACCAGTTTGCTGTACTACAGTATTACACAATTCTCACAAGCACCATGAAGCTTATAGGCCCTGACACTTGGCCAAAGGGTTAATTCAAGGTGACTGACATCAGCAGGCATGCTAAAGTGGGCAATGGCAGGTGTAGTGAGAGTGAATGGCCTCAAAATCATTCACCTCCACACACACACACACACACACACACACACACACACACACACACACACACACACACACACACACACACACACACACACACACATATACATACACACACACTCTATCACAGTTGCCATGTCTGGGATTAAAACTCCTACCTAACTAGTTTACTATACTACTACTAGTTTGACAATATGGAGTCACAAAGGGTGACAGACAAGGGGGCTATTGTAACTATTGCTGTCTGTGTTGCTTGTGTTACATGGTTGGTGTTAGCAGAGATATTCAGACATATGTACTGTTTTACTTTGTGATTTATTATGTCATTGACTACTGACAGATGTTATTTGCTCACAGTTATTTACTGGGAAATACAAGATGAATGAAGCTGAGTCCAGTACTGTGGTCCGCAGCCTACACATTTTTGCACACTCCTGCCATACTGGAGGGGTAGCTACAGACACTTGCTGAGTCTCTTTAAATGGTCCAGCACCTTTGTAGTATGGTGGTGGAGAATCCCCTTCTTGTACATATATCGACTTAACAGAATGGCCATATCCTGCACTGGCCATATCTCTCAGCTGTACAGATTCACCCAGGTTACCCAAAGGCAGGGCTCATATATCTGATCAGTTCGCCTTCACATTGTGGTTTACAAGCAGGTTTGTAGCCACCCATTACTGGGTTTGTAGGCAGGGATAGTATGGGCACACATCAGAGTTTCAGACTACCATGACGTCCATGCATCTACATCCCCCACTATGTTATTCTATCCTCGTCCTAACATTATGCGAATGATATCTGGGAAGTATCCCTATAGCTGGCCCTTCATCCCAGGAGTATTTATGGATTGGTCCACAGTTCATGCAGTAGGTCATAGGGGCATGCTACTGGGATTTGTCCACATGGCTTTGCATTTGTGTTCTGTTGACTGTGTTAGTTTGTTAGTTGGGACCCCATGAGATACCATACACTGGTACTACGGGTGAGGCACAGGCCTTTGACAGGGGACTGTAGGCCATTTGGTAGTGATGCAGGCCATCTGTAGCAGGCCAGTGCATTCTCTCTCTCTTACATTCCCAGGTTGCGAGCCACTTGATTCCCCTGGGGTGACAGGGTAAGTGTGCGAGGTGTTAATGTCAATAGTTCCTGTCCATATTAATCCATTAGTCTGGATGCTGGCAGGGTGCTGCTTACAGATAAGGACACACCTGCATGGAACACCTCTTCAGCATGCTGCATTCTATGGGTATTCCCATACAGAAGTGGGGGTCATACTGTACTCATTCCCAACAGCAAGGATATGACCTGTGATAAACCTGTGGCTGATGGTGGGGTGAGCTGAGTGCATGTGTGATATGGAAGCTTCTTGCAGCTGACTCACAGATATACCTGGGACATTCCCTTTATACTGCCTTGTGTGGAGACATTAGTGGTTTCTCAGTACTTCATAATTGTGCCTTTTGTGATCTACCAGTGATTGGCCAGACTACATCAGTATTCCATATTAGACAGACAACTAATGTGCTGCTAACCTGTATGTACAATTCCAAAGTTGTGTGCAGTTGACAGTTACATTTTATATACTCTGTCTAGGGTACTTCCATCTGTGTGTATGTCTGGGCCCACATTCATGCCATGTCAATCTTTCAGATGGTGACAGATACTGACATCTGGACAGTGAGTATGGATGACTGCTGACATGGGTTTTGCTGAGAAGCATTGTGGTTGGCACGGCAGTTGTTGGAACATGGCCCTGTCATCCACAGTACTGCCCATAGGCCACTGAGACACAACCCTTCATGTCTACATGCTGACCACTTCCACTCAATATTGAATACATGACAATCTAACACATGGACCCCTGCAAATTGTACACATACAACAATCTGTGCTGCAGATTGGGCCAGCTCAGATAATCTGTGTTCCACTGTTATTACACCTCATACTTACATGTTACTGCATTTCTACATAGGATTTTGGGGGGGGGGCACACATGATGACTTTAAACATTTGCTATTACTCTACTGGTATTCCAGGTACTCTGTTGGCTTCCATTTTATTTTGTATTCTGACCCATCATGCAGACTGGCGGCATATCCGTAGAGTACAGATCTTAGGTTTTATTGACCTACATTTCAGTTTCAAACTTCTTACCCTTCCGACCTGACATATAACTGCCAGACCTGTTGTAGTCTGTCTGTGTAGGTCTGGAGGGGGCTGTTAACCAATACCATCAATTGGAGGCCTTAGCCCAGCCTTTCTTTATGGTCATCTAAACCTGTCCTGCTGGCTGAGGCTGGTGGTGGGTATGTGAGCCTCACTGACATGCATGTGTGTGCCCTATGGACACACATTTGGGCCACCACATTTCCTGCAGTGGGATTCGTCACCTTGTCTAGTACTGCCTAGTATGCTGACAGCAGTATTTGTTATGGATTTCATGCTGCCCATATAGGTGTCCACTATCTGCTGCCAACCCATTCAGCCACACAATTCCCTTGCATGCTCACATCCATACCAGAGATACAACTATCAGAACATACTACTTCATTCAGCAATTGATAGGAAGACTGACTTACCTTGTGGCTGTGTCAGTATTGAGGACAATGCTGGAGGGCTGACTATGTTGGATGCATATAGTACAGTCCCTATACATGGTAAAGCACAGATAGTGTCATGTTTGGCATCCCTTTTACTGTATGTGTGAGTCAGAGAGGTGTCATTCCCTGCGTCCCTACCTTGTCAGTGTATGTGCTATGTGTTGTCTCTTTGCCAAGGCCTGGGCATACTGGGCACACCTCCTTCTGCCTATATGGGCAGGCTCAGGTAGTTCCTCCTCCGAGTTCCTCTGTGCATGTGATGGCCTTGGCAATGGTGGGTGTGTGTCGCCTTGCCCCATGCTTGGTTTGTGCATGTGCCTCATTATGGAGTTCTTGTTCAGGTGTGTGTGCATTTCTGAGGGGTGTCATCAGCCACGGCTCCAGTGCGTAGCCAGCATCCCCCACAAGATGGCCATATGGGATGTCCCCACTGGCAAATGACTGGTACAACTGTGTCATATGCCAGATGTTGGAGTCGTGATAGCTTCTAGGGCTGCCAACACATACATTGATTATAATGCCCTGGGCATCAGACACAACCTGGCAGTTGATGGAGGGGAAGCCCTTGTGGTTTATGTAGACTATACCCCGCTTGCTGGGTGGTGCTTTGATGTGTATGTGCATGCAATCTATAGCACCCACAGCCTCAGGGTATTCTGCTATTTGGTGGAAGAGACGCATATTGCTGGTCAACACCTTACGGGTGTTGAGGAAATATATGTGCTCACCGGCATGTGCTGACATGGCATCCAGGAACTGGTGGAGTATCCTGGATGCTGATGCCTGTGAAATCCCCATGATATCCCCAGTTGCCCTTTGGAAGGTACCTGTGGTTAGTATTCTTTAGCCTAAACATACCTTGGTATCCATTGGGATGGGTTTCCCTCTGTTAGCTCTGTGTGTGAGGTGTGGATGGCACAGCTCAACAATTTGCTGTAGGATTTCCCTGTCCACGCTATAGCACTCCACAATCTCCATCTCATGTAGACCCTGGTAGGTTACCCTGGGTCTGTACACTCTTCTCCTTCTCCTCACTGTGGGATGGTCATCAGCATTCACATCCTCACCACCCTCAGCCTCTTGCACATATTGAAGTATGAGAGCAATAGCAGCCTCTAACATTTTGTTAGTTTTGTCAGGTAATATTTTCCCTGTCAGTGTCCAACAGTGGTGTAGAGTTTGTGGGAAAAACCAGACTGGAAGGTATTTGCATAGTTTATAGCAGTGTGCTAGCTGTCCCATGTGTAATTGGCTGATTCTGATACATTTCACCTGCCAGCTATGCTAGTTCTCCTTGATTACCTTCGTAATGTAGTTTTCCCTTCCCATTGCCTTAACATTTAAGCCCCAAGGAATGGCACTCATACCCGGTGCTCAAATGTGAACAGAGCTGCTATATCCTGTTTTTTTTTTGTTTGTTTAATACCTGGTGTGTGGCATGCACACCCGTTTAGGCAATGTAAACACTGCTAGGCAGCCTCAGATACCCCCCCCCTTCCTTAGCTGTGCTTAACAAAGGACAAGCACGGGCCACAGAGCTCCAATAAGCTTACAGCATGCATGAAACTCTCCCTTCTGAGGTCATCAACCTCTTAGACTTATACAATGGTGTTGCTGCACCTACACAGTTGGGTGCAAGCTAACACTGAGAGGAAATCTGTGATTCAGTATCAGTGCCCTCATTTGCATTAAACAGAATGCTAATTCATAGTTACCACACTTACACTCAGCCTTCTCCCATAGCAACCACTATTCCCTGGTATCGTTGTCTTATGCATGTCATTGACTATTATGGAAAAATGCTGATTTGGGTTTAAAAGCTTATATCCAAGTTTTTTTTCTTATTTTTCAGGCCGTTTCCATTTTCGCACCGCTGCCCTATACTTAAACGATCGAGATCAGCCAAAAAATAAAGTTATTTTTTTATAATTTTGCAACTATTTCCCATGCCACTGGCCAGATACTTAGCCACTGGCATGCCTACTACTGTGAATCATGCTTTCTTTCAAGCTGTCATGCCACCATTTTGTAATTTGCAGAAATGTATCCGGTTGGTAACCAAAATAATTTCTTCAGGTTGCACTATTCCTGCACAGACGCCTGCCTGCTTCCTGGATCACTAATTCACCTCATTTGCATGGTTTTCACCAGCAAATGAGGTAATTATTATATAGCAGTGGTGTCCATGCAGGAATAGTGTAGGAGTGCTCGCGCATGTCCCGGGAGCTCATTCCTGAATCGCTCGGCGGACATATTACATGCAGCAGCTCTTGCACTATTCCTGCACTCCGTGCATAGCTTGCTGAATCCAGGGGATTGTTTTTACTGCTGTAATAATTATATTGATGCGTGTTCAGACAATTATCATGCTGTCTTTCTCAGATGTTTGCCATATGTCTTGCCTATTGTCCACAATATTGTCAGATGACTTTCTTCTCATTTTAACAATGACACTTTGTGGCTGCTCGTACAAATCATTGAACACAGAGAGTACAATATATTGATCTGAGCATTCATACATTATTACAAAGCTAATGACTAATGTCGGTGCATCTAAGCATTTAGAATTGTTCAAAAAAGAATACTGACATCCTTTTTATGAATTGAACCTATAGGGTCATAGGTAACTCTGTCCACAATGGACATGTGTCGGTCCTTGTGTAAATTGTCATCATAATCATGTTCTGTTGTGCTATGACAGTCATGGGGCTGTTCTTTTCCATTGTGTTTTGCAATTAATCCTTAGAGAGCATGGGACGCATGGATGTTCTCCAATCCAAAGACAATGCAATCATAAAGGGAGGACTGCATATAGACAGGATATACCTGTATATTACCCCTCGTGGCATCAGTATAGCCAACCCATGACACACAACACCACATCATGACAGTGGGATGTCATACGGAATGACATGTCTGTATATTGCATATTACAGATATGGCAAAACCAACTTCAGAACTGAAGAGCTTTAGTGCTTCATGTGTGAACTGTAACAGCTGTTGCAATAAATGCAGATGGAACTTAATGCAGTTTAAAAGTAAAACAGAATTTTTTGCAGTAAGTTTGTTCGAAGATTTCAGAACTAAATTGCTTTAGTGTTCCATGTACGTAGTGTAGCAGCTGAGGAGGTGGGGCACCAAATTCTGGAATGTCACCTGGTCACCTGGTTCCGAAGTCTCATGAAAGGACTCACTAGAAAAAAAAAATTGTTTCTTCCTTTTAAGCTTTAACTGTTTATGCCACACATGAAGAGCTAAACGACAGCTTCAGTTCTGAATATAAATGAAATACCAATCAACATCTGCTATTTGTACCCCCTAGCAGACTGCACCTGGGGTGGCTGCTTGGATTACCCCAATACTACAAGTATGCTACTTATTATTAGTTTTGTCGAAGTTACTAGAACAAAATCCTTCTAGGGTCTGTAGGTCACCACCTCAACAACTGATAGGATACAGAAAAGAGTGGAAGTAATTTATAGTAGTCAGGGTAGCTCAAGGCAGACAAGCTCTTGATTATCTTACTTAGGAAACAATGTGGTCTCTCAAGCCGGGTCATAGGTTAAATAAGTACATATCAAAGAGACTATAACTGGCCCTGATAAGGAAGGAGCATGTGTGTGGGATGGTGATGACATTCCTGGATTTATAAGGATGCTCCTGATGATTAGTTTGGCTATACAAAAGGAATTCCTAACACCAGTGGTGACATGGTGGTCAAAGAATAGTTTGTTGTCAACAAAAGTGCTGAAATCCCTAATGACAGACTCAGTGTTTTGGGTGGTATTCCTATATGACAGGAACATGAGTTCCTATGTTTGTCAAAGAACATAATACTGCATTTCTTGGTATTTAGTTTGAGGCCATGGTCTAAACACCTGTTGTTACTGTGCATTAGGCCCTCCTGGAGACTCTGGTGATCAGTTAGTGTGTTTATGAGAGCTCACAGTTTGTAGTTTTCAGCAAACTTTGTCAGCCACAGGACCTTGTTGTTGGCCTTGATGTCAGATGAGTAGATACCAACGAGGGTTGGTCCCAGTATATATCCGGGTCGGGGTCATATACTGCTGATAACTGCCCTTTTAGGTGAGAGTGTGCCTCCAACACTATTTGACTGGGATCTGTCAGTGAGACTGTTTGTTATCTGGGGGGTAACATGGGGGGGGGGGTTACATTCACTTTGATTAGCTTATTAATGATGTCAGAATGTGGGGTGGTATCAGAGGCTTTGACTATGTCCAGGCACCCAGTATGGATCGATTTGCCTGAGTCTTTAGTTACTTGTCAAAAAAGTCCATCAGGTTTAGGGAAATAGCATCAGCCTTTAAGAACTGCAAAATGGGTTGGGTCCATGGTTTGAAGACTGCCTATGTCTTTCTAAAGTAGTTCCATGAAGATGTGCTCTGTTGCCTTACAGATAAGGCTGGTTCGACTTAGGGGTCTGTACTTTTTTGGATCAGTAATTTTCTTCTTGCTTGAGGCATAATAACTTGACTTTAGCATTTTTTCACCAAATAATAGAGTGTAATTAAATCAGAGATGACAGTGTAATACATAAGCTGGCCTAATCATTGTTTTTTCTGTTGTTTATTTCCATTTTGTAATATATTACTGATAATCGTTAGATGTAAATTCAGTGCTGTTGTACACAAGGCATTTATTTATATATTCAGGAGTTACAGTGGTACACCACCCCATACCCCCTACACCCACGTACAGTGTAGTAATCATTAAAGACTACAGGGGGAGGATGAAGAGCAAGAAACTAGAACCTGCAGAATGGTCCACAGCACAGATGGACACATGAAGAGTGACCATATACAGTCGCATGTGTATGACCATTGTATGTCCACTGAATTCCAGTTTCTTTACATGCTGTTATCAATTACAGTAACTTGTAATATTACACCCCATCCTAGGTGCAATAAACATTGATATACTATCTATAAAAAGTAAATATATTGTGACAAATCCACCCTACCCCAATTTGGAGGATGCAGAGAATAAGGGCACCCTACATAAGAATTTAAAGGTGTAAAACACGTTTTGGAGTGCATTGTTTTTCTTGGAAGAGGGTTCTCATTTTTGAATAGTCAGGACTCATGGTATTGAAGGTTACTGTTACAGTAGGGTGACCCCTTTATCAGTCCCTAAAAGAGTCATCATAATTTCGTACATTCAGCAGATATGATTCTGCAGGTGGTCAGTGCCCAGTGTCTGTTGAACTTGGAAAATAAATCAGTCATCCACTTTCTGGATACATTTGATCTTTTACAGAGCACCAGTAAACAGGAATAACTTCAGCAGGTCAGCTATTGATTGTCTTACAGATCAGGGACTATCCTTTGCTTCAATAATTAATGAAAGGAAAACTCCAGGTGTTGTGCATATAGTCTGACAGATGAGGATTAGAAGCTAGATGCAACATAGTAACCACTCACAGCAGTGCAGTTGCAGTTCTGCAGATAAATCACTTTTCTTACTTTCATAGGTAGAAATGGATGATCTCCGTTGTTTTTACAAAGAAGAAGCTATCTCTAGACTGCAAGTAGGTTTTGCTACAGTCAATAATCTGGCCCTCAACTGAAAAGGTTAAGAAACTGGGGGACTGGGGAGTAAGATATAGTAACACAGAAAGATGTTTGCTATAGCATATATGACCTCTTGATGGATGCACCCAAGTCAGAGCTTTAGATATAAGTAACTGCCGCCAACGTGAAT
Organism: Protopterus annectens; assembly: GCF_019279795.1. Classification (NCBI taxonomy): domain Eukaryota; kingdom Metazoa; phylum Chordata; order Ceratodontiformes; family Protopteridae; genus Protopterus; species Protopterus annectens. The sequence goes on from NC_056737.1 coordinate 1,019,575,081, forward strand.
TGAATTCATTTTTTCTACTTTCCACTTTTGCTATCAGTCAATTCAGTAATTATTTACTATAAATCTGAATGCAGGATTTATTAAGGTTTGATGTATTTAGATTGTTTTGCCACAAGAATGACAGGAAATCAATTTTGAAAACCTCAGCTGCTGAGAACTAAAATTGTCCTATGTTTGTTTCAACGCACGTTTGTTGGATCTTAGACAAAAGTCATTACTGCACAAAAATTATTTGTTTTCTTTACTAAGAGTGGAACTGTCACTCCCTGGTCAGTCAGTAACAGAGTATAATGCACACTGTGTGCTGTCTCTCTGTGGGCTAACCAGCAAGTGAAGACAGCTATCAACTGTAGTAAATAATTTTGCAATAACCCATGACTGGTATCAATACCACAGGATTTACTCACGGTCAGTGTGATTTGATTAGAAGGGCAGAGCCTGAGTGATGAAATGAAGCCAGACGTTGGTAAATACTGCAGTACCCACATCCAGCTGTGGTTTATTCCTATTATACAATGACATTATTTCAGAAAGAAGTCGCTCAGTTCTCTAATATTTTTGTATAACGGCTGTAATGCTCCTGCCCTTTCCTCCTTGTTTACTGATGTACTACACATGCTTATCGAACGTATGCTCTGATGCTTACACAGCACATCACTAGAGAGCAGGAGAAGCAAGGAGAAGACAAAAGCATGATTGCTGCTTTGTCTATTTTTTATTTCTGAGATTTTGTTAGGGAAAGTGTGGAAATACAATGAAAAATCAAGTACATTTCTGATTCTTTAGTTTTGCAGAATGTACCTGATTTTTTTTCGTATTTTGCTCTGTCCCTCACCATATACCAACAGAAAGTCTGAACACTCAATGGTATTTCAGTGGCCAGACTTCCTATTGGTATACTCTTGATTTACAATAGGCATGCTGGTTGGGCTGTCCAATCAGGGTGCTAATTTTTTAATAGTAATGAGCCATTATTGTATAATCTAAACTATCCCCTTATTTTATCTGATTTCTTGTTTAATTTTGTTTGTGCATGGATACTCTCAGAAATCTATTTTTTATCCTCCTAAGTGTACCTCTTTTGGATAGAAGACTGACAATTGTACCACTACATGTTTACAAGAGTACTGAGCATCGGCCAAATCTCGCAAAGTTCTGTTCTCATTTTGGGGTGTCTCTTCAGTCAGTATCAGACACTGATTGTCCCTGCAAATAAACGCATTAGTAGGAAAAGAAAGCAGTAAAGAGCATGCTGGGTGTGTACAGGTGTCGTAGAGAGAGCAGTAGGCTTTTCTGTGGGGTTTGCAGATAGAAGTTGTCCCTTTGACCTTTTGACCTGCCTGCTCCCCATTCAAACATGATCTCTGAAAGTGACATCTCCCTGGAAGGGTACACAAAACTGCAGCTATCAGTTTGAAGATGATCAAAGCCACTGAGTTCACTTTTCAAACATTTGCCTCTTTCAGATGACATAGTCTGTGCATCTAACTTTATATGACATGTTTTGCCTTTATCTGTGTAACATGCATGGCATGAAGTCCTGTCATTAGCACAGAATGCAGATGCCTCTGGTATTATGTGACTGAAAGTGTTAATTTCTTAACTGTATGTACAAACTCTGCTTTTCATTATCAGGAATATTGCAGAGTCTCTATGATTATCATTTACTTCTGCCTGCCAGTAAAAGAGAGCAATTTTCTTCCACATTATGCTCTAACATATGTTTACAAGTTATGTATAATAAGTTTCTAGGAAATTAAAACCTTATACCCTTGCAAGGCCCCTTGAGTTTATCAGGTGAGAGACCTCTTGTTAATCCTTAGTTCTGTCTGCAGACACTTCATAGATATGTTATGTTTGGGTCTATATTAAAAGATGAAACACGTAAACATCGAAATACAACACCAAATGGATTTCCTTGGCCAGCAGGGTGTTCGTGGGGAAGAGGAAATATATCCTTTCCTCCACTGTAGTGCGATCTTGGAGTTGGTAAATATAAGTAGGGGGGGTGTGGGGGGCTTGCCCCCCTGCAAAAGTGTGTTTATTGAGGTATGTTTAAGTAAGTTTTACTTACTTGTATGGCGCTGTTGTTTTCAGAAATGTGTTCGGCGTTCCGTATTTCGATGTTTACGTTTCGCTGTTTCAGCTGTTCAGCGTTTACGTGTCATGGTTGTGAACATTCGGTCTTTTAATATAGACCTGTTATGTTTACAATGTACTTGTCAAATGTAATCAGTTACTTTCCCAAATCTGGATATATAAATCTAAGGCATTCTTCAGGAGATCACTTAAGCACCATTTGTTTAGGAGACCTATTTAAGTAAATCCATTTATTTATTTATTTATTAGTTATTTATCTTTTGTTGAGTGGGCTAGTCCTACTGCTTTACTTGTACCTTTTCAGGCAGATGCAGGCTGTTATTTTATACTGACTATCAGAAATTTGGTTAGGGCACCAGAGAAATGTTCCTGCATTTTTGATCAGTGCCATGAGATTTTTTATATCCACTCAACCTACCAGTATCAATAGCATATAGGACCTTGGTTAAGTGTCTCATTCAAACTTAGGCACACTCAGTGTCAGTATCTAATGCTGTACTGCAGTATCAGTAATGCAAAACAAATCCAGTTGCTTGGGGAGGTGGGGAGAATAGAACCCAGAGCCTTCTTATTTTCTATTAGCACAGGAAAATGTGCTATATCCTGAGCCAATGACACAGAAAGCCTTCTCAGAACCACAGATTCTGCTTTTGCTGTTTATAGTATGTTTTTATCTAATTATCTATTCTTGACCCCTGAACTATTTTTATCTTTTATTTTAATAAATGCCATTTTTCTTTTCAATATTATAGAGTTTGTAGTAGATATGTATTCAAGCACACATGTATACATCACACCTCTCAGTTTTATTATATTTTAGGAGAAACATTCCTATTTTCAGGGCTGATTTATCTCTGCACACGATATACCTATTTTTGTCAGTATGCCTGTGGTTTCAAACTTGATTTACCCCAACACTATTTTCTGAATCCCTTTCATCACATGTGATTTTTGAAGGTGTCTAGTACATAGAAAACCACACTACATGACCAACATGCTAGTGACACCAATAATTTAAAGAAAGGGAACACATCTTAACATCTCCCTTTCTCAGAATAAAAAAAATGATTGCCCTTGTGTTGTAGAATTTTGCAGTGCAGTTCAGTAAATAAATCTACAAATATTATTCTCTCTCTTCTGCAATGTGCTTGTTTCCTATTGTTTTTGTCACTCTGTTTTTTAAACATATGTTTCTGTGTATTATCCCACATTACTATTGGAAGAGAGAATAATTAAGTGTTATTCTGTATTCAGATGTTATGCTAAATAGATGTCTATTTTTTTTTGATGTACCAACCTTTCAAGGGCCCTTTGTGCCTGTTTTTAGTGTCTGTTCATTGAGAGGTATGGTATAGACAAATATTTGCAAATTACAATGAAGTACATTAGGTCATGATAAAGAATAGAAAATATACCTGAGTCCTGCCCTGAACATAATATCTTGTTGAATTATAGAATGACAGGCAGACTTTTATTAGTACAATATGCTGACGTTTGATGTTGCATGCATGTTAGCATGCCAAACTAACTAAATAAAAAATAACTAGAACATAGACTGGATTGACAGGTAGTACATCATAAATTACAAACTCACATGATACTTATTACCAGAATTAGCAACATCCTTAATTACTTCTCTTTAACCCTGATTTAGAGAAAAGACATTTGTTAAATCTGGTACATTGAAAACCAAATAGGTGCCGCTATAGATCCAAAGGTCCACTCGTCAACACAAAAAGCAGCCTGAAAAGATGTAAAAACAATACACGAGTAGATACCACCACGATCTTAAAAGATCTGAAGAAGCGTACTTGTGTGTATGCGAAAGCGCTCATCTTTTTTGTTTTATAATTACAATAAATGCACTGAAACTTTGCTGCTCAGTTTATTGGACTTATCATGGTGGTATCTACTCGTGTGCATTGTAAATCTGGTTTATATTTGCATGAAAGAAAACTGAGCTCCATAAATTATGGACAGAAGTTCTGGTGAATCATGTGGACATAAAAGTCACGTTTTTAGCACTGATATGCTGGTCAACAAACTGTCACTCTTGTGTCTGACCTCCCATAAAGTAGAATTTCTGTTATAACTAATCTGATATGATGGCCTTAGGACAGGAGATAATGCTTACTACATTCAAGATGGGTCATCTATGTAGTATGTAGTTTTTATAAGTCATGTCATATATGGAGTATGTAGCAGACACCAGGCAGGTCATGTATGTAGTATATGGTACATACAAGACAGGTAATATAAACCTAAGGAAAGCTGATGGTGGAATACAAAAGTACAGAAAGTCATAGGTTCATAGGTAGGTACTAGGCTATCAGCCTAAGGGCTTATGTAAGCCTAGCCAACAAGGTTCCCTGGCTTTCGCCACCCAAGAAGGTTATTTTCCTGTGCCCCTGTCGAGCAGAGCCACAGAAGCGATCCCCGGGGTGAATTTCCTATTTCCCATCCACTCATCAAGATTTTTTTTGAAGAGTTCTAATGAAGAACTCTGCTTGACATGGATAGGTAGCTTGTTCCAGAGTATGGGAAGTCTCTGGGAGAGAAATCTATCCTTCCACCATGTTCTGTTTATTGTGGTGACAAGGTTTAGGTCCCTGGAACTTGTAGCTCGGAGGGATTGGGATTTTTTAGGTGTAGCATGTCCAACAGTTCTGGGTTTGACATAGCTTTGTATGTTAGGCAGAGATCTCCTTGGAATAGGCGATATGCTACGGAGTAAAGCTGGAGTTGTTTGAGATGGTCAGTATAGGGCATCTGTTTGAGTCCCATAATCCTCTTGGTGAGGTATTTTTGTGGCCTTTCCAGCTGTTGCAGATGTCTTGTGAGGTACATTCCAAAAGGGGCATTGTACTCTATAATGGGTCTAATGAGAGCCTGTAGAGGGGAACAATGACCTCTTTTTTCCTGGATGAGAACCTGTTCGTGATGAGGTGTGCCATGTAGAAGGATTTCCTGACTACTGTGGCAATGTGATTATCAAAGGAGAGACTACTGTCCCAAGGTCTCTTATCACACATTTGGCGTTAAGTGGACTGCCGCTTATGTGGTAGTTCATGAGTACCAAGTTTTTACTAAAGGAGATGACAATGCACTTTTTGGCAATGAGCTTGAGGCCATGGCTTTGGAACCAGGCATCAGTCTCAGTGAGGTCCTTCTGTAGGATGTCCACTTTTTTTGGGGACTCAACTATGGCACCTAATTTGCAGTCATCTGTGAACTTCGTCAGCCAGAATCCAAATGAATGAAGGAGTGCAGAAAAAAGTGAGAGACAGAAAAAAAATAGATGGACCAGGCTAGGAAGGAATACTGGCTGGCTAACAAAGAGACTAATAGATGAATTGCTATAGCAAAGTATATAGCACCAGAGGCACTCTTCCAGTGTCTGGAAAGTGACTCAGTAGATGACACAAAGAAACTATATCAGGTTGCAAGGCAAAGACAGAAGGATAGCGATGATAGACACCCTTGATAAGGGATGCCAGTAATAACCTGCTCACCAGTCCACAGGACATCACAGGCAGATGGAAGGAGTATTCCCAGCAGCTTCAGTATGAAGAAAGCTCTACAGAAGCCATACTATCTTAGACACAGCCTACACTGAGAGAATAAGAACAGCCCACCTTAGAAGAAGTAAGAAGAGCACTAAGGAAAATGAAGTCAGGGGAAAGCAGCAGGCTCAGATGAGGTCACGGCAGATATGATAAAGGTGAGATGGGCAGAAATGACTCCTTGGGTACTCATAGTAACATGGAGAGAAAGGTGGATCGCAGATGACTGGAGAATAAACATACTAGTACCAGTGTTTAAGAACAAAGGGGACATTCACAACTGTGGGCATTATAGAGGTATCAAACTCCTATCACATTGCATGAAAGTTCTGGTGGGGGTGATTGATAAACAAATTTGCAGGTCAGTAGAAAGTAAGATGGGAGATATGTAGTTTGGATTCAGATCAGGATGCAGCACAACTGACCTGATATTTGCAGTGAGACATACTTGAGATGAAGCTTGAAATGAGGAAAGAGTCCAACTAGTCGTTCCTAGATTTAGAGAAGGCATATGACAAGGTCCCAAAAAAGCTGATTTGGACAGTCCTGCAGTGGTTCAAAGTTCCAGAAACATTGGAAGAATTAATTCAAGCTATGTGCAAGAATCCAGTGACTTAAGTATGAACAGTGTTCAGACTCTTATAGGGATTCCTAGTGGGAGTGGATTTGCATCAGGGTTCACCTTTGGGCCCACTGCTGTTCATACATGTGATGGACTACATCAGTGAACAGGTCAGAAGGGACAGAACAACAAAGCTAATGTATGCAGATGATGTGCCATTACCATCAGACTCTGAGCAAAAACTTTAGCAAAGGATAGGGGAATGGAATGCAAAACTGAAGGTACACGGGATGAAACTGATTTCAGCTAAGACAGTTGCAGTGACAGCAAATGGAGAAAATCAGAAGAAGCTGAGAATTGAAACAGAAGGAAAAATAGTGGAGCATGTTAACAGCTTCAGGTATCTGAGAGCGTGCTTTAGGAGAAGGGAAGTCTCACTGAGAAGGTCAAAGAATCAGAGGGGCTGAAGCCAACTGGCACAGAGTGGCAGGTGTAGTGTATGATAGAATGTCAAAGAAGCTGAAATGTATTGTGTATAAAACAGTGTTATGACCCATATTACTGTATGGTACAGAAACCTGGGCAGTAAAAGCAAAGCAGCTGAGAAAGCTAGAGGTAATGGAGATGAAGTGTCTGATATGGGTGGCAGGATGCACACCGTGGAACACACATAGAAATAAGGGCATTGGGGCAGAATCCAAAGTAGCTACAATTGCAGTAAAGGTCAAAGAAAACAGATTACAGTCATTTTGGCACATGTCCAGAAAAGCAGAAAGCAATCTGATAAAGAAGATTTAGGACAGACAGGATGAAGGCAAGAAGAAATGAGGGCATCTAGCAAAGAGGCAGATAGACTGTGTGAGAGAATACCTGCAGCAGTCATGCATTAAAGTCAAAGAAGGCAGGATAGTGGCATTGAATAGAAAGAGATACCAACAGTTGACCCAACAACCCAACCACATGTAGAAAATGGGAAAAAGGAGGTTGATGCTGATGATGATGATGACTGGATGAGTAATTGTAAGTTCACCCTCAGTACAGTCCCTTAAGCCCTCAGGCAAAGGGGACATCACTATGTCCAAAGTAATTTATTCTACTGGAGTTCTGGATTGGCCCCTCTAGCTCCAATGGTAAGGGAATCTAACTCAAAGTAATTCACCCTTTTGGGGTCTGTTATTAATTTCATGTCTTAATAAATTCAATGTGGGATCATGTTAGAACACAAATGGTCCACTAAATCCAATAGCCTAATATAAACCTATGAACATTACACTGACCAAACTGGTAAACTGGTTTCTATAACTGGTATCCATTGACACATGGTGCATAGCTGTACACTGCTAATATTTGAGATGGTTGCAGTGTAAAGCACCACAAAGATAATTAGGCTTGTATTAGGCAAAGGACAGCACCTGTGTACTGAGTAAAGAAGTGTATACAAAAAGAGATTTGCAGCAGTAATGCGATGGCAGCAGCAGGCAGCAGTACAGCATGAGGAGTGCTTGAGAAGTGCATGTGGCCAACATGATGCATGTATAGCTAAGGCAAGCTAGTACAGTCTGGTCAATGTGCACTCACATGCTCAAGGTAGTAGCACATATTTACAACCAGCACCTTATTACAGTAGCGACATGCATGCAGACAGAAGAGAGCAGAATCAACCCCGTTCAGCAGCTGCAACCAGCACCTGTTTACAGTAGCGATGTGCATGCAGACAGAAGAGCACAGAATCAACCCTGCTCAGCATATAACATGAGGAGTAAATATGGACATTAGCGAAGGGGGACAGAAAAACACAGAGGGGTAACTACAAGGTGCAAAATATGTGGGAGTATAAGGGTAATTATTTACAGGGAAATATCCTCATCTGTATGTTTTGTAATGGAAGGATAGGTAGCAGTGTTATTAAGGAATAAGATGGGATGGGATAGCAGGAGAACAGTGGGCAGCAGAGGCAGGGAGACAAACACAGAACAGAAACAGATGGGGAGGTGTACATTCAAAAGCTGAGAAAGACAGAGAATGGACATATCCATAAAGAGACTGGAAAAATGATGAAAGCTGGACAACAAACAAGGAATGGGGAATGATACATTATGGAAGATGGACATCAGGATAGGTATAGAGTGGGTTCTGGGCATGGCTGGCTGTCAGGCTGACCCAGAGTGCAAAACAAACCCACACATTACTCAACTGTGTGATGATGGTATGGAGCAATATGTTCTCCAGAGTCCTGGTTGCCAGGGCCTGCCTGTTACATGATACAACCATCAGAAGAAGTTCAGAATTCCATTCCCTGTGTAGATAGCCAGCAGACAATACATCTCTGCAGTGACCAGTTCCCATAGCCCATAATGCGACATCCCTACCCACCTTCATGAGAGAAGCTTTCAATTCCACTAAGAGGCAGACAGACAGGATACCAGTAACCACTTCTGGTCATGTCCTGAAAAGTAGTCCTCCCCCAGCTGAGAGGCAGACATAGTGGCCACTGGAGATGCAGTTGCTGAAAAAGCTGCAGTGGCCTGGGTACGTTTTTCTTCCATGTCCTCTTCAACTGTACATGCATAAGAATGATAGAAAAGATCATCAGGTGTATGAAAGTAATACCTGTGAAGGTGTGAGCTGTACTACCATGCTGCACATAAATACCCCACTATCTAGACAGGTGTATGAAAGTAATACCTGTGAATGTGTGAGCTGTACTACCACGCTGCACATAAATACCCCACTATCTAGACAGGTGCATGAAAGTAATACCTGTGAACGTGTGAGCTGTACTACCATGCTGCACATAAATACCCCACTATCTAGACAGGTGTATGAAAGTAATACCTGTGAAGGTATGAGCTGTACTGCCATGCAGCACATATATACACCACTGTCTGGACAGGTACATTAAAGTAATACCTGTGAAGCTGTGAGCTGTACTGCCACACAGCACATACATACCCAGCTGTCTGGATAGGTGCATGAAAGTAATACCTGTAAAAGTGTGAGCTGTACTGCCACACAGCACATACATACCCCACTGTCTGGACAGGTGCATTAATGTAATACCTGTGAAGCTGTGAAGCTGTGAGCTGTACTGCCACACAGCACATACATACCCTGCCATCTGGACAGGTGCATGAAAGTAATACCTGTGAAGGTGTGAGCTGTACTGCACCACAGCACATAGATGCCATGCTGTTTGGACAGGTGCATGAAAACAATAATTGTGAAGGTGTGAGCTGTACTACCATGCTGCACATATATACCCCACTATCCAGACAGGTTCATGAAAGTAATACCTGTGAAGGTGTGAGCTGTACTGCCATGCAGCACACATATACCCCACCATCTGGACAGGTGCATAAAAGTAATACCTTTGAAGGTGTGAGCTGTGCTACCATGCTGCACATACACACCCCACTATCTAGACAGGTGCATTAAAGTAATACCTGTGAAGCTGTGAGCCGTACTGCCATGCAGCACACATATACCCCACCATCTGGACAGGTGCATTAAAGTAATACCTGTGAAGCTGTGAGCTGTACTTCCACACAGCACATACATACCCCACTGTCTGGACAGGTGCATGAAAGTAATACCTGTGAGAGAGTGTGAGCTGTATTGCTACACAGCAAATACATATTCATTATCTGGACAGGTGCATAAAGGTAATACCTGTGAAGCTGTGAGCTGTACTGCCATACAGCACATACATACCCTGCTGTATGGACAGGTGCATGAAAGTAATACCTGTGAAGGTGTGAGCTGCACTGCCACACAGCACATACATACCCTGCTGTCTGGACAAGTGCATGAAAGTAATGCCTGTGAAGGTGTGAGCTGTACTGCCATGCAGCACATACATACCCCACTGTCTGGACAGGTGCATTAAAGTAATGCCTGTGAAGGTGTGAAGCTGTATTGCTACACAGCAAATACATATTCATTATCTGGACAGGTGCATAAAGGTAATACCTGTGAAACTAAACAGCACATACATACCCTACTGTCTGGACAGGTAAATGAAAGCTGTACTGTCATACAACACATATGTACCCCACTGTCTGGACAGGTGCATGAAAGTAATACATGTGAAACTGTGAGCTGTACTACCATACAGCACATACATACACCACTCGCTGGGAAGGTGCATGAAAGTAATACCTGTGAAGGTGTAAGCTGTACTGCCATACAGCACATACATAATCCACTGTCTGGACAGGTGCATGAAAGTAATACCTGTGAAAGTTTGAGCTGTACTGCCACATAGCATATACATAACCAACTGTCTGGACAAGTGCCTAAAAGCAATACATGTGAAGGTGTGAGCTGTACTGCCATACAGCACATACATACCCCAAAGCCTGGACTTGTGCATGACAGTAATATGTTTGAAGGAGTGAGCTGTAGTACAACACAGCACATACATACCCTAGTATCTGGACAGGTACAAGAAAGCAATACATGTGAGGGTATGAGCTGTGCTGCCGCACAACACATACATACCCACTGTCTGGACAGGTGCATGAAAGTAATACCTGGGAAGTTATGAGTTGAACTGCCACATAGCGCATACATACCCACTGTCTGGACAGGTGCATGAAAGCAATTGCTGTGAAACTGTGAGCTGTACTGACACACAGCATATCCATAACCCACTGTCTGGACTGATGCATAAAAGTAATATGTTTGAAGGTGTGAGCTGTATTGCCACACAGCACATACATACCCTAGTGTCTGGACAGGTGCAAGAAAGTAATACCTCTGAGGGTATGAACCGTACTGCCACACAGCCCATACATACCATGCTGTCTGGACAGGAGATTGAAAGTAATACCTGTAAAGGTGTGACCTGTACTGCCACACAGCACATACATACCCTGCTGTCTGGACAGGTGCATGAAAGTAATAGCAGTGAAGGTGTGAAGCTGTACTGCTACACAACACATACATACATACATACCCCGCTGTCTGGACAGGTGCATGAAAGTAATACCTGTGAAAATGTAAGGTGTGCTGCCAGACAGCACATACATACCTTATTTTCTGGACAGGTGCAAGAAAGTAATACCTCTGAGGGAAAGAACCATGCTGCCATACAGCACGTACATACCCCACTGTCTGGACAGGTGCATGAAAGTAATACCTATGAACTTCTGAGCTGTACTGCCACACAGCACTTATGTACCCTGCTGTCTGGACAGGTGCATGACAGTAATACCTGTAAAGGTGTGACCTCTACTGCCACACAGTGCATACATACCCTTGTATCTGGACAGGTGCATGAAAGTAATACCTGTAAAGATGTTACCTGTACTACCACTCAGCACGTTCATATCCTGCTGTCCAAACAGGTGCATGAAAGATATACCTGTGAAAATGTGAGCTGTATTGCCACACAGCGCATACATACCCTACTATCTGGACAAGTGCATGAAAGTAATACTTGTGAAGGTATGAACTGTACTACTACACAGCACATACATACCCTGCTGTCATGATTGGTGCATGAAATTTATACATGTGAAGCTGTGAGCTATACTGCCACACAGCACATACATACCCCGCTCTCTGCTCAGGTGCATGAAAGTAATGCCTCTGAAGGTGTCCGCCGTACTGCCACACAGCATATACATACCCCACTGTCTGGACAGGTGCATGAAAGTAATACCTGTGGAGGTGTGCATTGTACTGCCACACAGCACATAGATACCCTGCTGTTTGGACAGGTGCATGAAAGTATTACCCGTGAAGGGGTGAGCTTTACTGTCTCACAGCACATATTTACCCCACTGTCTGGACAAGTTAATTGAAAGCAATACCTGTGATGGTGTCAGCTGTACTGCCACACAGGATGTACATACCCTGCTGTCTGGACAGGTGCATAAAAGTAAAATCCTGTGAGAGTGTGAGCTGTACTGATACACAGCAAATACATACCCTGCTGTCTGGACAGGTGCATGAATGTAATACCTGTGAAGGTGTGAGCTGTACTGCCATACAGCACATGCATACCCTACTGTATTGACAGGTGCATTAAAGTAATACCTGTGAAGGTGTGTGCTGTACTGTCACACATCACATACATACCCCACTGTCTGGACAGGTGAATTAAGCTAATACCTTTGAAGGTGTGAGCTGTACTGCCATACAGCAGATAGCTGTACAACTGTCTGGACAAGTGCATGAAAGTAATACCTGCAAAGGTGTGAGCTGTACTGTCACACAGCACATACATACCCCACTGTCTGGACAGGTGCATGAAAGTAATATCTGTGAAGGTATGAGCTGTACTGCCATATGTCACATACATACCCCACTTTCTGGATTGGTGCTTTCATTTTCTGTAGCAGTAGCCATGTTCTGATGCACTGTAAAACAAAATACATATATTTAAGTATATATGCATAATAGTGATGATAGTAGAAGAAATGGTACTAATGAAAATGCTAGCAGTGCATTTATAGCTCTCTACCCAGGAATCTCTGCATCCCATTGATGAAGAAGGTCAGGCTAGCACCATTTCAGATTACTGTAACAATGTGGGCATAGTTCACTTGAATGGCTGATATCAGTGTCATTGGATAACATCTGGGCTAACTTATGTCACACATGCACTTTCCACACTGGGCAATGAAAGTGGCCCAGCACTCACTCCCAGACATTACTGTGCAGAATGAGAGGTTAAACCATGGCCTCATCTGCCTGAGGTGGTGGTAGCATAGTTAAATCTAAAAGATTCCATGGTATTTACTTCCCTCATTCTATACTCATTCTATCCTTACTTCCATTTTTCTTGTTCAAATGTATCTAGCATTTTTTGTTTTTGTTTTCACTAGATGTTATATTACCATTTTTTCTGTTATTGTTGCATTGGTTTGCTATTTGAACTGTTTGTATTATTTATCTTATCAATATGTTGCCTACTGTTTACTGTTTACTGTTTACATCTTACCCTCACCAAGAATGATGCCACAATATGAAGACAAGATGATCAATTTCAACAATTGGCTTAAGTACTGGTGTCATTCAAAGGGGATCCAATGCCTGTCAGCTTGGGATGATATGCTCGACAAGCCACGATACTTCACTAGGGACGGCTTGCACCTGTCACCCCTGGGCTTTCGGATATTGGCAAAGACTCTTGCTACCCCCATAGTGCCTTTTTTAGGCAAGGCTCAAAAGACAAACCCACCTCCATAGGTATCACAAGGGATAAGAAACTAAGAGTAATGCTACTCAACGCCAGAAGTCTAAACCTCAAGATGCACACACTCTAAACTCTCCTTAGCATGGAGAACATCGATATCTGTGCAGTAAAAGAAACCTGGTTCAGGGCTCCCGAGAGCACCCCAGCACTACCAGGTTATACCTCATACCATGCTTTTCGGCCCCAAAACTTGGACCGAACCACAAAAGGAGGGGGAGTATCGATATTCATCAAAGATACTCACACCTCCACGTTGGTGGCAAAGCATGAAGCATCAGAGACTATCCATGTGCAACTAACAGTGGGTAAAACTGCCTTCCAGTTTATAGCCTGCTACAGACCACCCTCCCAAACCCAGGAACCCCACTTGGCCTTCCCGAGAACACTGGAAAATATGAAGGTCTTTCCAAACACCATTATATTGGGTGACTTCAACTACCCAAACATACACTGGGAGCATTACTCTAGCTCCAACACCCTAGCCCAAATGTTCCTAGAATTTATAAACTCAAATGCTATGGAACAACTTGTTACCACTCCCACAAGAGGGGAAAACATACTGGACCTGATCATCACCAACATGGGGACTCTATGCTCCAGACCAGAAGTGTATCCCTCACTGGTAAGATCAGACCATAAACTAATCTCACTGGATATTCACATCCCGACCCCACCCCCTGCCCAGAAAACCACAGTGAAAAACTTCTCTAAAGCAAATTTCACACTCCTCAAAACTGAGGTGGAATCCTTCAAAGCCCCGGGGCCTTTGGAAAATACGGCCCAGACTGCAGAATCCTTTATAAACGCATTCTATGAACACCTTCAGGAATGCATGGATCATGCGATCCCAAATAAAACCAAGACGCAATCCTCCAAAGGCAGGCGTCCTGTCTGGTGGACCCCAGCCATAAACAAACTATACAATAGAAGGAGGAAGCTACTAAATGATAGAGCAAAATCCCAAAAGGGAAGGCATCACTGATCAGTATTAGCAAAAACTACGGGCAAACATAAAATTGTCTAAGGCCAGCTTGAGAGAAAAATTGCACAGGACACTAAGGATAATCACAAGGCTTTCTTTAGTTATGTTAGGAACCTGGGTGGTAATTCCCAGATATGCTCAGAATTAGTCCAAAATGACAAAAAATACACCGAACCCACAGACATTGCCAACATCCTAGCTGACAAGTTCAGCGCAAACTTCTCCCCTCCCCACCAAAAGGGCAAATATCTATCCCAGCAGAGTGCTGCCCCCCTGACATCTCAGATGCTCAGTTAAGAGCCGCCCTCTCCAAAGCAAAAAACACAGCATCAATGGGACCAGATGGTGTCCCGGGCTGTGTCCTACATGAACTCCAAGAAGAGCTAAACCCAAACATAAAACTACTGTTCAATCTCAGCCTTACTACAGGATATGTGCCCAAAGAGTGGCGTACAGCAACAGTGGTCCCTCTCCATAAAGGTGGTGCCTCAACGGAGCCTGGAAACTATCGCCCCATAAGCCTGACTAGCTTGGTCTGCAAAGCTATGGAAAGGATCATCATGGACCTCATAAATAAAGATATTGGGGACCTACAAACACTGGATCCTACCCAGTTCGTCTTTGTTAAGGGCAGATCCTGCCTCTTAAACCTGGTTGATTTCTTTGAAACAGTCACCAAGGCCATTGACGAGGGGAAGGTGGTCCACACAGCCTACCTGGACCTCGCAAAAGCCTTCGATACAATACCCCACTCGGGCATTATAGATAAGCTCACC
This sequence comes from Protopterus annectens, assembly GCF_019279795.1. Lineage (NCBI taxonomy): Eukaryota > Metazoa > Chordata > Ceratodontiformes > Protopteridae > Protopterus > Protopterus annectens. The sequence goes on from NC_056737.1 coordinate 1,019,590,268, forward strand.
AGCTTAAATATAAACCCCTATGTCACTAGATGGATTGCAAACTGGCTCAAGGACAGAACCCACATGGTTAGAATTGCTGGAGCCATGTCAGACTCCAAACCAGTTACAAGTGGTGTCCCACAAGGCTCAGTCCTGGGACCTCTCTTGTTCGGTATATATTTCTCGGAGGTACAGGCCAACACGGAAGGACTGTGGCTGACCAAGTTCGCAGATGACTGCAAACTGGGCGCCATAATCGACTCTCCAGTTGACACAAGCATCCTCCAAAAGGGCATCATAGAAACAGACAACTGGTGCCAGAGCCATGGCCTCAAGCTAAATGCCAAAAAGTGTATAGTCATCCCCTTTGGCAAAACAAAGTGCCCACAAATTACCACATAGGTGGTAATCCATTAAGTACAGAAGAAGTAATTAGGGACCTGGGGACCCAAGTTGATAGCAATCTCTCATTTGACAACCACGTGGCCAAAGTGGTTAGAAAAACATTTTATATAGCCCACCTAATCATGAAGGGATTCACATCTAGATCAGGGGACGTCATCGTGCCTCTTTACTCATCCCTCATCAGGCCCATAATTGAGTACAATGTCCCTTTTGGGATGTACCTTACCAGACACCTGCAGCAACTGGAAAGACCCCAAAAGTACCTCACCAAGAGGATCAAAGGGCTCAAACAGATGCCATATGCTGCCCGGTTAAAGAAACTCCAGCGATACTCAGTGGCATACCGCCTGTTCAAAGTCGATCTGTGCCTGACGTATAAAGCCATGTCCAACCTGGAATTAATGGACATGCTGCACCTCAGAAAATCCAAATCCCATTGAGCTACGCGCTCGAGAGACTTGAACCTCAGCACTGAAATAAATAGGACATGCTGGAGGGACAGATTCATAACCCAGAGGCTCCCTTCACTCCGGAATAAAATCCCAGGTTAGGCAGAGTCCCTCATTGACTCTCTTCAAGAGGAATCTTGATGAGTGGATGGGAGATCGTAGGTTTACCCCGGGTATCACTTCTGTGTCACTGTTAGACAGAGGCACAGTATACTAACCTCGAAAAAGGGCATAGCAAAATAAATTTAAAATGGGTGGCGGAAGCCAAACACATTCTGGCTAGGCTTATAAATGCCCTAGGGCAGATAGCCTAGTATGAACCTATGAACCTATGAACCTATGGAACTTATCTCCCTGGGCATCTGCTGAAAATGGACATGTGTCCAGTAGGACTTTTCCCGGTAAACAAATGTGAAATAAATAATTTACTAAAAAGAGTGAAGGTTATTTATATACAAAAATAACTCTTATTTCCAAAATATTTACAGGTTTACAAATATTTACACATGTACAAATATATAAATATACAAATCTGTTTACACATATTCATCATTTCCTTTACAATCATACTAAATTTTCATCCCTGTTAGACTCTAGCCCTTTTTTTGCATAACCATTATCTGATTTTACTTAAGATTGATGCTAAATGCCAGTTTTTATTAAACATAATTTAATTTATTTTTCATTCCATATGACCCATATCACATAAGATAACATTCTATCTACTCTTTTAACATATTCTTTACTTCTTTTTTTTTTTATAATATCCATATTTAATCATGTCAATGTTTATTTTATCCTCTTCTTTAATATGTTAAAAACATCTTCTTTACATAGTTTTCCCATAATTGTTTTACTCTTTGATATTTCATTTATGTACTTTCTTCTTGACAATGTAAACATATTCTCTCACTTTTCCTTTTATATGGCATATTTCATTTTACTGGAAATTCATCTATTGCCAGACTCCACAAAATTCTTGACATTCTCCTTTCTGATTACCCCACTTTCTTCTTATTTTCATAGTTTTAATTTATTTTTTCATCTGTTAGATTTTCCCATGGTTTCACATAGTAATGTGTTATCATTATATTCTTATACCATGCTTTTCTATCTTTTTCTATATCATCAGTTTTTATTTTCTGCAAAATATTTTTTATTGGTAATATTTTATTTCTTCATTTATGCAATCTATTTCTCTTTTACTCTTTTTTACCATACCCTAATATTTAGCATACTCATATTAATACAGTTGCACTACTAATCTGTCATCTTTTTCATTTATCCACTTTAACACTTTGTACAAATTTAATGATGCAGCATATGCCAGTTGGTTAATTAATTCTAAACCTCCTTCTCCTTTATTTATATAATCTAGAACCCCATATAAATGACAAAATTATCTGCAGTAATTATTTTTTAAATACTGTTGGCAGCATAAATATATTTGCTAAGTATGTTATGTTTCCCATCAGTGCTGCATTTATCGAACAAGCATTTTTTTCTGAATGATAGTTTATATGTTCTCAAGAAAAGACAGGTTTGTTTTATTTCTTGTATTGTTTTTCCCATTGAATTCTACTTACATCTTTATTCCCAAATGTATACCCAACACAAAATTTCCATTCACTGTAAAATGTATACCCCAGTCTTTACTACATCGCTTAAACATTTACTTTTATCTTTATTTAAAGCCATCCATATTATCCCTAGACACTCATTTGTGCAAATCAGTATTTTTTTATCCAAATTTTATTTTTTTGCAATTATTAGAATGTCATCTGCATATGTTAACCAAACTGGAGTTCTTAACCATTCATGTGTTATATAACTTGGGTCCTTCAATTTGTAATTTATTTCACACACTATCACATTCATAACTAATGCAAAGAGGATACATCTCATTGGACATCCCTGTCTTACTCAACTCTTCATATGTATCTCTTGACTTAACCAACAATTTACAAGTATTTTATTTTATTATTACTGTATGCTGGCATGCATACTTTTCTAACTTTCCCACTTATATTAAATTATTTCATTATTGCCCATAAGATTTCATGTCCATTTATATCAAATTCATTATTAAAGTCTCCTATCATGATTTTTGCTTCTTCTTTTCTGTTCATAATATAATCCACAATTTCTCTAACTATCATTAATAATTCCTGACAACCCTACCCCTTTATGTTATATATGGTATAAGGGGCCTACACTGGGTAAAATTAGGTTACATTGGTTGTGTTTGTAAGAGTCATTAAGCTGTTAGCCTAGTAATCTCCTATGAACCTATTATAATTAATATTGTTCAGTCCTATTGGTCTCCGCATTTATAATTGTCTTCTATCTTCCTTCTTTCTTTTGAATATAAGTATTCCACTACATAATTCTTTATACATAAACCCTTCATTTAATCATTCATTTAAAATGCTTAAAAAATATATTTTTTAGCAGTCCTTTACATTTTTAAAAAGGTTCATACCATATTTTATCTCGGTCTGCAGCCAAATCTAAGTTTACTTGTCCTAATACTTTATCTAGCTTATTTAAAGAAATCTCCTTTTCCAACTCTTTATACTCTATTTTCTGTTAAGTGTTTTACTCTCCATATTTTTACTACCTTTTTCCTTTACATATTTCTTGTACATATTATACTACACTATTCATAATGTTTTCCTGAATTCTATTTCTCCTTTTATTTTTTTTTTATTTTTCTCATTACCTACTGTCTTCCTTTACTCATCTGCTTAAGTAACTTGGCACTTCTTTTCTTTTTCCTTGTAAAAATATATTTTCTTGTATAATGATTCTTGTATTTTTTTCTTGATTTCTTTCATATAATTCTTTATCTTCATCGGAGTACTCTCATTATGTTCTAAATCTTCCAATGTATCATTATATGTTCTTTCATATTTTTCTTTCTCTACTTTTCTCACATCATATTAACATTGTAAAAGCATTTTTAAATATTTTCCATTACGTATCATCCACCATTCAGACCATTTATATAAAATGATCTCATAGCGATACAATCTTTCCATAACCGCATTACTAATCTCTTCTCTTCTTCATTCCATGCTTTCTCGTTTATTTTTATTCCCTTGCTATTTTTATATGTCCTTACTTTCTTTTATCTCTAGCCATGTTGCAAGATGATCAGAAAATCCTGCTTCAGCTACCTTCCCTTCTGCTATAACTAAACCTTCTGATCCCATAAAATAATATATTTTAGTTGTATACATACCCCTTTTGTAAGTCCATAAATTTTTGTCCCAAAGTTTTAAATTACAGAATCGTATAACTATTAACATTTTCTTATGTCATTTCATTTCTTTTTATGCTTGCCTTTTTAAATCACAATTACAATCTCCAGTTATTATAATATTCATATATATCACTATATAGTCTAAAATCTGATTAAATAAGCTTTCCCTTTCTTTACAACTAGTATGAGCATATATACTTGTTCTTTCCATTTAAATCTATAGTGGTTAATCTTCCCAAGTTACATCTAATATTTTACTGTATTTCTACAGAATACAGTTATTCCAGAACATCTCTCATTTCCCAAATTCCAGATTATCCTTCCCCGATATTTTCTCTGTTTGTAATCTTTCTTCATTTGTTAAAATCTTGTGTCTTCTAATATAATTACATCTAGGATGCATGCATTACACTACTTCAAAGTTCATATTCCTCTTGCTATATTCTTAATATTATTCACATTTACAGAAAGCATTCTCATACTTTTATTTTCCCTTAGACTCATAGCTTATCACTAGGCTATCTTTCTTATTTGGTCACTCTAAACCTAATCAATCTCCCTTCCCAAAGGTGAGAATCAAATACTAGATCTTGTGTCTGTGAGTCAAATACCTTAACCATTATAGCAAGCCCCAAACATTAGCTGTACATGCACTTTTTCATCAATTTCATTTCTTCTTTCTTTTGTACTTTTCGCTTTAAATTTTCTTTTTCTGTCTTTTACCAATTTATCAATAAAATTCTTTGTTCCTTTGACTACCTCCCAGTTCACGTTTCCATCACTTAGTTGAGAACCTTCTTCTATGTCCTCTTTATTATTTTTTTCTCATCTGTTTTTCTTCTATTTCTACGACTTCTAAATGCCTCCCCTTTGCTCATTTTCTTCTATTTCTTTGGCTTTTTCCTTACTGTTATTTTCACTTTTGCAATTTATCCATAAATCTCCATTTTTTTAATTTATAACTTTTCAATTCACATTTTTGCCTCATGTTGCATTTCCCCACAAATATAATATTTGTCTTGTCACAGGTACTTGTCACATGCCCTTCTTTTCCACACACACAAAAATATTTTTGAGTTGTCCCCAGTATTTTACAATACGCCATATCCCCTTTCACATTTATCATGTTTGCATTATGTATAACAATTTCTCTTTCTATTTTTAACACAATATTACACTCCTAGCCACCAGTCCATAAACCCTTTTTGTCATAAACTTTTCTAATGCCCAGTACCTCTTTACATAAAGCTTTCAAATGTCCTTTCAAAGTGTCTCGTTCTACCTCTGCTTGAGTCTTCTTTTTTGTTCCACTTAGTTAAATAATTTTATCACATAAAAATTCCATGTGTCACAGTCATTCTTTTTTCACATTCTCTGTGAAACTTTTCCATCGGAAAAAAATGGTTTCAAATATAATGTCATAAAATGTCTCTTTTGTTAATAACAATAAATGTTCTTACCCCATGTGTCTTTACGGGTTCCTATGAGTTAAACGACACGTTGTTCCATCGACAGCCGGCAGATGGACTTCAAGTAACCGAAACGTGAAAGGAACGAAACCTGAAATCAACGAACGTCAGTTAACCGAACGTCAAAGGAACGAAAACTTAAATCAACGAAAGTCAGTCAACCGACACCGCGGAGGTGGAAATGTAAGGGATGTATGTATGCAGTAGTGATGGGCGTTAGGGTGCGAGTAAGGTAAGTGTCTGATGTACACGGTCTGTGGGGATGGGGTGGGTTAAGTGAGTTAGGTTAGGGCGGGTTAGGTGAGTGTGCGAGTAACGGACCTTAGGGTTAGGGTATGGGTCAGGGTTGTCGATAGGTGTGTGTATGTCAGGTTTAGTGTTGCTTTGGTAGGAGTGTGGTTTGCTTGTGTTGTGTGTGTGGTGTTTGGGTGGGGATCCGTTTTGTTTTAATTATTGTTGTTGTGGTGTGGAGTGTATGAGGTGTATATCGAGGTAGCAGCCAGTATGTATGTAGTTGTGTATGTGTTTCTGTGGTAGTGATTGTACTTTGCAGGTATGTGTTGTTTAGTGCTAGTATGTAGTTTAGACTTGTCGGTTGAGTGAGTTTCGTTTATGTTAGTTTTCGTTGTTTTGACGTTTCGGTTAATTGAAGTCCATCTGCCGGCTGTCGATGGAACAACGTGTCGTTTATCTGATATGAACCCGTCTTTACACATGAAGGAGCTATTAAACTGTCCCACACTTCATACCTGTCCATTTCTTTGTCATCTTTACTTTGAATCCTTACCATGTACTTCAGTTTTTCATTTTCTTCTGCTTTCTTTTCTGTTACTCCACTTTTGCCTTCTTTTACTTTCTCTGCATATGGTTTCTTTTCCATCTCACCGCTATTCATCAGGATTGTCTCTGCATCCTCCTTTTGTGTTTTTCTCCATAATGTCCCCCAGGAAATATCTCCTTCATTTTCTGGCTCACTCTGCATCACAGTTTCTTTAAGTAAATCATCCCACAACCCCCTTGATTGGAGGGTTGTAATCATACATCCATCATTTGCTGACTCAATTGCATCAAACAGGTTTCTTTGAAACATTTCCTCAGAATCCTGCACACGTTATCCAGTCTTGATATTTGCTTTCTCCTTCATCTCTTTTTCTCTCCATCTGCCTTCCTGTTTCTCTGTGCTGCCTCTGCACCTGGAATAGAAACAGGAAGTGCTCCTTCAAAATGGGTTCAACTCACAACAATGAGAAATAGAGGAAGTTCCCCAATGCACTTGATACATTTTCCCTAATCAGTATTAATCACCATCTCGTGTCTTCCCTGAAAAGAGACCAGGACAAAAAATGTAAATAAATAAATAGGAAATACTGTCTCCCTGGCATGCCAAACTAGAGCCCAGCATTCCACACTGCCTATAGTAGCCATAGCAACTCATCATATTAATATTCTTCTTCTTTCGGCTGCTCCTGTTAGGGGACGCCACAGCAGATCAACAGTTTCCATTTCTTCCTGTCATCTGCATCTTGCTCTGTCACACCAACCACCTGCATGTCCTCTCTCACCACATCCATAAACCTTATCTTAGGCCTTCCTCTTTACCTCTTACCTGGCCACTTCATCTTTAGCATCTTTTTCCCAATATACTCTGCATTCCTCCTCAGCACATGTCCAAACCAACATAATCTTGCCTCTCTGGCTTTGTCTCGAAACCTTCCAACCTGGGCTGACCCTCTAATATACTTATTCCTAATCCTGTCCTTCCTCATCACACCCAGTGCAAATCTTACCATCTTTAACTCTGCCACATCCAGCTCAAACTCCTGCCTTTTTGTCAATACCACTGTCTCCAACCCATATAACATAGCTGGTCTCACTACCCTCTTGTAGACCTTCCATTTCACTCTTACTGGTACTCGTCTGTCACAAATCACTCCTGACACTCTTCTCCACCCACTCCATCCTGCCTGTACTCTCTTCTTCACCTCTCTTCCACACTCACCAATACACTGAACTGTTGATCCCAAGTACTTAAACTCATCCACCTTAGCCACCTCTACTCCCTGCATTCTCAACATTTCTCTATCCTCCCTCTCATTCACACACATATATTCTGTCTTAGTCCTGCTGACCTTCATTCCTCTTCTCTCTAGAGCATATCTCCACCTCTCCAGGGTCTCCTCCACCTGCTCCCTACTCTCACTACAGATCACGTCATCTGCAAACATCATAGTCCACAGGGACTCCTGAATGATCTTGTCTGTCAACCTGTCCATCACCATTGCAAATAAGAAAGGGCTCAGAGGTGATCCTTGATGTAATCCCACCTCCACCTTAAACGCATTTGTCACTCCCACCGCAGACCTCACCGCTGTTACACTACCCTCGTACATATCCTGTACCACTCTTACATACTTCTCTGACACTCCCGACTTCCTCATACAATACCACAGCTCCTCTCTAGGCACCCTGTCATATGCTTTCTCTAAATCCACAAAGACACAATGCAACTCCTTCTGACCTTCTCTGTACTTCTCCATCAACACTCTCAGAGCAAACATCGCATCTATAGTGCTCTCTCCTGGCATGAAACCATACTGCTGATCACTAATTATCACCTCCCTTCTTAACCTAGCTTCCACTACTCTTTCCCATAACTTCATGCTGTGACTGATCAGTTTAATCTCTCTGTAGTTACTACAGCTCTGCACATCACCCTTATTCTTAAAAATCAGTACTAAAACACTTTTCTCCACTCCTCAGGCATCCTCTCACTTTCCAAGATTTCATTAAACAATCTAGTTAAAAACTCTACTGCCATTTCACCTCAACACCTCCATGCTTCCACAGGTATGTCATCTAGACCAACAGCCTTTCCATTCTTCATCCTCTTCATAGCTATCCTTACTTTCTCCTTGCTATTCCACTGCACTTCATGATTCACTATCCACACATCATCCAACCTTCTCTCCCTCTCATTCTCTTCATTCATCAACCCCTCAAAGTACTCTTTCCATCTGCTCAACACACTCTCCTCATGGCAGTCCCATGCACAAGGGCGCACATGTCTCAGTCATGTGTAGAGTAATGTAGTGTGACTCTATGTTGTTAAGATAATGGCAGTTGCACTGTACCACTGTGCCAAGACATGGTCTTAGAGATGGACTATAGCACTTTTTGCATACACATGCAACATGCATGGGCATATACATCACATGCTTCAGGATGACCATGATGTGCATAGCTTGCAACATCTTGTCTAGATAGCATGTTGTGCATAAGCAGATGTTTCCTGAGAGTGGTATTATGTGACTACACTGGTGTAACCCCATGCTAACTGGCTCTTGTTAGCATGAGTTAAGTTCAGCTCCATTTACATAACACTATTTAACATTGTATATATATATATATATATATATATATATATATATATATATATATATATACACATATATGTATATGGGTCTACTACTGGAGATTGAAATTACACTATTTCAAAATCCAGTAGTAGATGCCCATTAACGCAAAAGTGCACTTCACCGAAAGTGCACTTTCACAAACAACACTAGAACGAATGGGCAATGTCCTCCACTGTGGTGCGTTAGTCAAGGATCTTAGGGTTAGGGCTTGGGTTAAGGATAGTGGTGAAGTGCACTTTTGCATTACTACTGGATTTTGAAATAGTGTAATTTCGATCTCCGGTAGTAGACCCATATATATATATATATATATATATATATATATATATATATATATAGATATATAGATATATATATATATATATATATATATATATATATATATATATATATATATATATATATATATATATATATATATATATATATATATATATATATATATATATATATATATATATATATATATATATATATATATATATATATATATATATATTTATTTATTTTTTTAATAAAGTCTTTGTAAACATGGACATCTCAGTGTTAAGTAAGGAGTTTAGATTTGTAAAGTGCCATAATACCAACAATAACAAGTCTTGTGTTGTATGTCAATAACAACGAGGTGCGTGTTGTATATGTGTAGCTGTGAATCCTAAACATGGATATGAGTTGTACTGACTACTTGCTGTGGAGTTTCAAATCAGAAATATAGGGCATTATTTTATTGACATGTCAGAAGAGGTGTGGAGTTCCAGAGCCATATCTTAAGGCATGACTACAGTACATACATTTGGGAGGAGGTGCACAGCACTAACTGCCGCTGATAACTGAGGGACGCCTCTAGAATGTCCCCAGTTAGCTTAGTTGTTATGTGCACTCATGACATACATGTTATATCCACAGTTATACATGCACATGTACTGGCATAGCCATCTGACAGGGCTAATGCCCTGAAATGTTAGCCAGGAGAATAAAAGTGCTACTGCAAGCCCTCAACACACAGCAGCATTCACTCTGTAGGCAAAAGTACTATGTCAGGCATGCTGTGACTGGGCATCATAGCTTTCTACAGCAGGTGTAATGAAGGTTTACAGATATGGTATGCCATGCAAATGAAAAGGAACAGGGCATTGAGGAAAACCCACCACTGTGAGTGGACTGCCAGCATAGAATGAGCTCCCTGAGGTTGAGTAGACTTTTGCTGTCATTCACTAGGTAGGGGAAAAGCACTGATACCTGGGTGTTGCTTGGATGTGGTAGCTGGACTGGCATCAACCATCCATGTTATCAGCATGGAAATCACATAGTTATGTCTATTTCAGTACACTAGGGTACACTCCACTGCATATTGAATGGATGGTTTGATGACATCCATCTGTATATCTATATGTCCACCTAAGAGCTGCAGCTACCAACTTTATAAGGTACGTCTGCCAAAGTATGCTATAGTGGTATATGCATGTGTATCACTATACAGTATGTTTGTCAAAGTATCTGATAATAGTATATGCATGTGTGTCACTATACACTGTGTTTATCATTATTGAAGGTATGGCTTTACTAGTTAGCTGGGTTAGGGAAAAAGTTTTGCTAATGATAATTGATACATGGAGGTCAGAAACAGTTCATTATTCTGAGATATGTCATAACAGCATCTAGTCTGAGGGGTAGAGTTCATGTAATAAGAGTATGGGTGCTCCTTTTTCTAAGGCAGTACAGTACTGCGTTTCTTTACATTTAGATTAAGTTCAGCTCCTTGTCCCATGAGGTGGTGATGTATAGGCTCTTTTAGAGGTTGTGAGTGTCTTCTAGTGAACTAGGTAAACAAATATCAAATAAATACATAAATAAATAAATAATGACAGCTCCAAATTTGCAGTCATCAATAAACAATCCATCAGTGGCCCTTGACCATCAGCTTTCATGTTTGTGCATTTCATGCCATAGAGTAGTGAATAAATAAAGGGGTGGCGTAAGCCACAAAACTATGGGCTAGGCTTGTAAATGCCCTCGGGCAGATAGCCTAGTATGAACCTATGAACCTTTGAACCTATGAATAAAATAAGAAAGAGCAATACGGCTCACAGACAGAAACCAGAAACCTTTATTTAGTGCTTTCCTCAGCTGTCAACATTGACTTCTTCAGAATACAAAAAAGCACAGTGAACCACTTGTTAAATATGCACTTTTGTCACATGACTTGCACTAATTAAACAATTATTTAATTTTAAAAGGTGCATGTTCATATTATTTAAAAAACTGAATTTAATGATAAATTCCCTATAATACTAGCAGCAGTAAAAACATAATGTCCTACAGATAACATTGAAAGCAGCTTTCGGAACAGACAGTGCTGTGTTGTGCAAACTAGGATGATAAAATATATAAAAATCTGTGCAAAGCTAATAATCAGGTTCTCAGAAATAAATAACAATAAATAACGTCTTAATTATTTCACAATCTATTAGCTTAAAATGTCCATAATAAAATTACATTTTTATTTATATATGAAATTCAGCTTTTAACTTGAGATAGCTAGAAATGGAAATAGTTTCATTAAGCCCAGGGGGGTATGTTGCATTGCACTTAAGCTGCCACATTAATTCTCGATACTCTAAAAAAATGTCAGAAAGACCCCCCCTGTCATTGTTTCCTATCTGTTCAAGGGCACTGAATTTAAACCGATGACAAGGGTGTTATTTTGTGTGTTTGTATAATGCATTCTTGAGATTGTTCTTTTTAATGTCATATAAATGTTGGTAAACTCACTTATTGAGGCTATTAATAGCCTTCCCTATGTAGAAACTATAGCACTGTTGGCAAATCGCTATATATATCAGACGTCTACTTTGACTACTAAGCCTTTGCTTCAGGATTGCCCTACCAAAGCCCCTAATGTACAGACACTCATTCTCCAAAATGTATGGGCATTGATTACAATGTCCACATTTCACCATCTTGCCTTTGTTCACATTGGTTACATTAGTTTCAAGCAAGTTTTTTTTTGACTTGTCTTTCTTACATACTACTACCGGATAGTCACCTAATTTATTTTTAAATTGTTGTTCCACGTCAAAAAGTACCCAGTTGTGATTTAAAATTTCTTTGATTTTACCAAAAAGTGGACTAAAAGTAAGAACCACATAGCATGTTGAAAAGAATTCTTGGTAATGTGTGGTATGTCTACCCTACCACTGCTATTGTTGTTATATACCCCCCCAATAGGGGTAAAAAATGGCCTTGCTTTCTCTTTGTGATGACTTCCTGAAGTATGGGTTCTAGAAAGTGTATGGGATACCCTCTTCCTAGTAGCATTTTCTCTAAAATTCCTATTTCTTTTAGAAATAATTTCTCTTCGCTGACCATTCTTGCCAACCTAACTCCATAACCCTTCACCAAAGACCTCTTTTGGTGCATTGGACTCCATAACCCTTCATCAAAGACCTCTTTTGGTGCATTGGACTCCATAACCCTTCACCAAAGATCTCTTTTGGTGCATTGGACTCCATAACCCTTCACCAAAGATCTCTTTTGGTGCATTGGGTGAGCACTGGAAAAGTGCAACAATGCATTGGAGTAGGTTAGCTTCCTGCATAACGTGGCGGTAAACCTGTGATTGACTTTATCCTTCCTGATGGTGATGTCCAAGAAGTGTTTACTGTCGTCAATAATGTCCATTGGGAACTGTAGAAAATGGGTACTTTTATTTAAGAATTCAAAGAATTCATGCAATGACTCCCGAGTCCCTCCCCATAAAATAAGGATGTCATCCAAATAATGTCCATAGAATTTACAGTGTTTAAATGGTTTGGATGTAAAACCCTTGGAAGTTTCCCATTCAGTTAGGACAATATTAGCATATAGGGGAGCACATAGGTTCATAGGTTCATAGGTTCATACTAGGCTATCTGCCCGAGGGCATTTACAAGCCTAGCCCATCGTTTTGTGGCTTACGCCACCCCTTTAGTATGGGGAACTATACCCATTATTTTGCTGTGCCTCTGTCGAGCAGTGACACTGAGGTAATCCCTGGGGTATATCTGCGATCTCCCATCCATTGGTCAAGATTTCTCTTGAACAAGGCCAGCGAGGTGCTCTGCCTCACATGTACCGGGATTCTGTTCCACAGCATAGGGAGTCTTTGGCTGATGCATCTATCCCAGCAGCACGTCCTATTAATAGCCGTGTCGAGGTTTAAGTCTCCCGCCCTTGTGGCTCTGATGGATCTAGATTTTGAGGTGAAGCATATTCATCAAATCTGGGTTTGACATGGCCTTGTATGTTAGGCAAAGGTCACCTCTGAGCAATGTGGCGACTGAATAGAGCTGGAGTTCTTTCAGTCGGGCAGCATAGGATAGATTTTTGAGACCCTTTATCCTTTTGGTGAGGAACTTTTGTGGCCTCTCCAGCTGCTGCAAGTGTCGGGTCAGATACATTCCAAATGGGGCATTGTACTCAATCATTGGTCTGATGAGTGATGAGTAAAGGGAGACTATAACCTCCCTTGATCTAGATGAGAATCCCTTCATGATAAGGTGGGCAATGTAGAAGGTCTTCCTAACTACTTTAGCTACATGGGTGTCGAATGACAGACTACTATCAACCTGGGTCCCCAGGTCCCTGATAACTTCTTCTGTGCTCAGTGGATTGCCTCCTATTTGGTAGCTAGGGGTAACCTTGTTTTTCCCGAAGGGTATGACTATGCATTTTTTGGCATTTAACTTTAGGCCGTGGCTCTGGCACCAGTTATCCCCTTCTGTGAGACCCTTCTGAAGGATATCTGTGTCACATGTGTTTTCTACTATGGCCCAGTTTGCAGTCATCTGCAAACTTTGTCAGCCATAACCCTCCTGTGTTTGCTTGTACTTCAGAAAAGTAGATGCCAAACAAGAGTGGGCCCAGGACTGAGCCCTGTGGGACACCACTTGTGACAGGCTTTGAGTCTGACATGGCGCCAGCAACTCTGACCCTGTGGGTTCTGTCACTCAGCCAGTTTGCAACCCATCTTGTGATGTATGGGTTAACATTTAAGCTGATGAGTTTTTCAATGATACCCGAGTGGGGTATTGTATCGAAGGCCTTAGCCAGATCGAGGTAGGCTGTATGGACTGCCTTTCCTCATCAATGGCTTTGGTGACTGTTTCGAAAAAGTCAACCAAGTTTAAAGGCATGATCTGCCTTTGACAAAGCCAAACTGGGTTGGATCCAAAGTCTGCAAATTCCCAATGTCTTTATTTATGAGGTCCATTATGATCCTCTCCATGGCTTTGCAGATAAGGCTTGTCAAGCTAATGGGCGGTAATTACCAGGGTCGGTGGAGGCACCGCCTTTGTGAAGTGGGACCACAGTTGCAGTGCGCCACTCCTGGAGTGCGTATCCAGAGGTAAGACTTTGATTAAACAGCTGTCCTAGCTGTGGGTTTAATTCCTCATTGAGTTAAGTGGAGCACACAGCCGGGGACACCATCAGGTCCCATGGATGCTGTGTTTTTGCTTTGGAGAGAGAAGTTCTCACTTGGGCTGGAGATGTTTGGGGGCTGCAATCATTTGGTATAGATATCTCTCCTTTTGGGGAGGGGGTGAGAAGTTTGCACTGAACCTGTCAGCCAGTATGTTGGCAATGTCTGTAGGATCAGTAATCTTCACATCATTTTGAACTAGTTCTGAGCATATCTGGGAGTTTCCTCCTAGGTTTCTAACATAGCTAAAGAAGGCCTTATGATTGTCCTTTGAGTCTTTAGCTATTTTTCTCTCGAAATTTGCTTTGGATGATTTTATGAGAGCTCTTAGTTTTTACTTATAGTGATCAAGGGTGTCTTACCTTTTAAGGATTTTGCTCTATCTTGTAGTAGCTTCCTCCTTTTGTTGTAGAGTTTGTTTATGGCTGGGGTCCACCAGACTGGACGCTTGCCTTTGGTACAAAGAGTCTTTGTTTTGCTTGGGATTGCCTTATCCATGCAGTCCTGCAGGTGCTGGTAGAAGGCATTTGTAAGTGATTCAGCGGCTTGAGTACTGTTTTCCGCCGGCTCGGGGGCCTTAAAGGAGACCACACTAGTCTTTAGAAGTGTGAAGTCGGCTTTTGGGAAGTTCTTTACTGTGGTCTTTTTTATTTCAGGTGGGGGTGGGATGAGGACCTCCAGCGAGATTAGTTTGTGATCTGATCTCACCAGTGAGGGGTATACTTCCGGTGTTGAACATTGTGCTCCCATGTTCGTGATGATGAGATGCCAACATGGCCACCCCTATCTTTTGTTTAAAATATAGCCCCTCAAAGAGAATGGAGTTATTATTAAGTATCATATACATATCTGTCTGGAACATCAATATTCTGGAATGTGTAAAACCAGAATGCTTGCAAAGAAAATCAGAAAACATACTGACACCCTTCTCATGTGGAATAACTGTAAATAAGTCACGGACATCAATTGTGACAAATATAAGATGTTTTTTGTACATATCCTGTTGAATTTTCTTAAGACAGTCCCCATGGAACAGCAAATAATGTTCTGGCAAAGCGGTAAATCAGGAAAAGGAAGTGACGCAAAACACCAGAAGTTATGAAAGCTAGCGGCATCAGCAGTTGCAATTGGAGGCTAATGTGGATGATGTGGTCAGGCGGTCTGGCAGGCTTAAAGACAAGGTGGCAGTTCCAATATCAGGTTATTCTTTTACTGGGAAAGGCCAACAAGATTTTGAAGAGCAGGGGGCAAGACCAAAGAGTTTCAGATCTCGGAACACCTAGACGGGCCGCCCCTGGTACCAGTAAGTGAATATGTGTCTGATATTTCAAAATGTACTGCTGAAAATCATTTTTTAATCTCTCATGACTGTGACTGCTGAAATGAAGTTGTTCTGAGGGCAAGGCAAATATGTGATGGTGAGGTTAATAATATTAATACCAGCAGCATGTCAAGTTTGGTTTATCGTACTGATGGTGATTTGGGCTGTTCCAGCCTGAACATTGAGTATGGCAAACTGTCCGATTTTGTGAATGGAGGGAAATCATTTTTGCTTACATCAGTGAACTTATCAGTTTATTCTTATAGTGAGGTTGATTTTGGAGTGATGAATTCAAGTGATATTAATGCTCACAACGTTGATATTTATTCACAGTCTAGGCTACATAATTGTGACCATGTAAACAATGTTTGTTTAGCTAATAATGTTTACCTGGAGATGGAGAAGTATTTACCAGGTATGGATAAAGCACTTGAAGTGAATGATGGTTGGTCAAGTGATAGCATTCTTAACCAAGGAGGCAATTCAAGTATGTGTGACACCAATGGGGGGATTGATTTGGAAATTTTGATTCAATGTTTGGATGAACAGCAAGTTATTGAACCTGGATTAGAGCCTGTTGTTATTTTTAATAAGAAGAGTGATTTTAAGATTTATAATTATTCCCAGTCAAAGTTCAGTGATAGACATGCTGATTTAATGGCCAAAGGTTTCACTTTTGTACCAAATAGAGTAGACAATATGGTAGAGTCTATTATTGACTTGAAGCATTATACCACAAAATTGAACCTAAAGGTTTGGTTTAATGAAAGAAATGAAGCAGGGTATTGTCCCAGATATAGTTGTAAAAGGCCTAGTACTTTTAACCCTCCCTTAAATAAAACTATTGATTTATTCAAAATAAATTGTGAGAAGGATATAAGGAGTATTTATGGTAATAACCAAAGAGGCCAGGGCAACTTTGGATCTAATATGACTGATGAAGAGCAGCAACTGCTTTTTGATCTGGTTAGTGACCCTACGGTTAGGTTCATGAAACTTGACAAAGGCAGTGGAGTGGTCATAATGGACAAGATTGATTACTTAGATGGGATGAATTCATTATTGTTGGACGATGCATATGAAGAAAGTTCATTAAGTGAAATTAAAGTGCCCTATAGAAAGATAGACTTATTGTTGGACGACAATTTGTATCAAGCCTAGATTGATGAAAATTAATATTATTACATGAAGAATGAGCATCCCAGGGTGTCAAGTATTTTTGGTATATCAAAAATCCACAAGGGCCTAAAAAATCTAAACTTTAGGCCCATTGTGGATGGTAAAAGGTCAAAGACCTTCTTCATTATAAATATTTAGACCAAAATAAGCAAAAAGTCTGGGCATTTTTAATTATATTAGTAAGGACTTGTGGGAGTTTCTGAACAAATTAAATGGGATTGATGTATTACCTGAGTTAATTTTGGTAAGCATTAATGTTGTCAACCTATTTTTTGTGATCCCACATGAGGAAGGTTTAAGCTCGTTTGAACAGCAGCTTAACAAAACTAACATTTTCCATCAGGATGAGGTGAATAAATTTGTGGTATTAATGGACGTTGTATTAAAGAACAACTATATATGTTTCAAAGGGCAATATTACAAACAAATAAAAAGTGTGGCAATGGGGGTGGCTTGCACCATCATATTTGCCAACCTGATTATGTCCTATTGGGAACAGGAATATTTGATGAAAACCTCCTTTATGTTACATATGTGGATTAATGGAACTGTGCAATTTTTGAAATTCACACATGACTATAACAAGGAAAAGATTAATTACCTAGATGTGGAATTGGAAATTGATCAGTTAAATAAGGCGTTTATTACCAGAATTCATAGAAAGATGACTTTTTCCAATTCCAATTTGGATTATGGTAGCTGGCACCCGCCCCATCAAAAGAAGTCTGTTGTCAAAGGTCAGCTGGTGTGGGCTGCCAGAATGGTTAGTTTGCATGATGATTTCCTGATGGAAAAAGAATTCATTATACAGATGTTTAGACAAAGGGGGTACCCTGAGAGTCTTCTAAATCAGATCAGGGTTGAAGTCTTGAACAAACGTGAGCAAGGGATATACAGGCCCATTATAGGCAATGGATTCTTGGGACCTAATAGAAGGGTAGATAACGTAGTTAACCCTAGTTCAACCCTGATCATAACCTACAATGGGGTGACTACCACCATCACTGAGGTTATTAAAGCCAACTGGGAGATTTTGCAGTTTGATGGTAATATTGCACACAGGGTTGGGAAGATCCCTAGGTCTGTGTTTAGAAAGGACAGACCCCCTAAAGAACATATTGAAAGGAAGGAAAAAGGATGGAAAAATTAATAGAAAAATTGGGAATTACAGGTGCAATGCTTGTGTATATTGTTCCTTTATACTTATAGGTTCATAGGTTCATAGGTTGGTACTAGGCTATCAGCCCTAGGGCCTATACAAGCCTAGCCATAACAATTCCCTGGCTATTTCTTCCCACACTATTTACTTCCCTGGACCCCTGTCTATCAGGGTTAAGACAAAGGAAAAGTTCAGAGTTAATGGGAGGATTATTAACATCCATGGGCACTACAATTGTAACAGATGTAATGCCATTTACATGGCTAACTGTGAAAATTGTCCTATATTTTATATAGGCAAAACATCTAGGAAATTCAAAGTTAGGATCGGTGAGCACCTTGGTGACATTAGGCATTGTAGAATCACCAGTGCCCTGTATAGGCATGTACAAGAACATCAGGGTCATCAATTTAAATTTTTGGTAGTTCAACAATCGGTCAGATATGAGCAGGGATGTATATTGGATGTTCATTTGGATGTACTAGAACTGAGGTGGCAATTGTATTTTAATGCCTCTCAGTATCCAGGCATCAATGAAATGATAAGTATATCCAGTACTTTGAAAATGGACCACATTTTAGGCTAACTGAACAAATTTGTTACTGTGCAGAATTTAATGTATGTATATATATATATATATACACACATATATATATATATATATATATATAGATATATATATATATATATATATATATATATATATATATATATATATATATATATATTTTTTTTTATATACAGTTTTAAGATTGTTTTAAAGTCATTTTTAACAAGGAATTTTAAGTCTGTACATGAAACTTGGTTATGGTAATTGTAACTGTTGAATGGGTTTTTATTACCAACGTGGTTTTTTGCTTTTAATTTATTCTCATTAAAGTTCTGATTGATTCATTTTGGAGGGTATGTAAAAGACTGGGTGTTGTGTGCACATTGTTCTGATGAAGTCCCTTTAGTGGAGAGGAAAGCACTCAACTGGAATAAAGTGGTTTTCTCATTTGGATTTGTTTCTCTTCCTGCTGGCTCTTGGATAGATTAACAAGCTTAGAAGATTAACTTTACCTAAAGGAAGCCCTATAGGGATAGAAAATGGCTTACCCCTTTTACAGAAGTCCTGAGGAGAGAGGTACAGGCCTTTCAAAGAGAAGCAAGTAGGGCAATATACTACCTCTGTCCATGCTGACACACACATTGGGCCTCTTTAACATGACACCAGTTACTGAACCAGTTATGCAGTTCATTATTTTATGCTTGTATTGCAACATTATTGACGGTTATGGTGAGATACTCTCAGGACAAGCTGCTTTTGAGCCACTGGTACACATTAAGTAGAGCCTGGTCCTGTCCCTCTTCACATCTTTTAAGCCAGATCTTTGAAATGTGCTCCCTTCCCCATGTGCAGTAGCGAGGTTACATGCATATTTGAGAGTAGACATTTAAGTGCCTTGGAGATGCTGTTGATTCTGGTGCTTCCTGACTTTTACTCTGCCTTTGCTCAGCATGATGAGTGAAGTATCAGTACTTCTAAGTATTGGGTCACCAATGACAAGGACATTATCATGTATGTCTCTGGATACCTTAGAGCTTCTGCATACCACTTTGGAGGGTCTTGATCATGGTGGGAGCAATACTGTATTTGGTGGGTAAGGTAATTGTGCTGCTGAGTTTTAGGCATTGCAGTACATATGCTGTATGGACTGGGATGCTTTAAGAAGGATTTTCTTAGTCTATTAGCATAAAGTAGGTTTTGTGTTACCGGAGAGATTTGGTGAAGTGGACACTGAGCAGTATAGTGATGTAGATGTGTAGTGAACACTGCCAGCCTGGGCATTATAGTGATGTGGATGTGTAGTGAACACTGCCGACCTGGGCAGTATGGTGATGTAGATGTGTAGTGAACACTGCCGACCTGGGTAGTATGGTGATGTGGATGTGTAGTGAACACTACCAGCCTGGACAGTACGGTGATATAGAATTGTAGTGACCACTGCTAACCTGGGAAGTATGGTGATGTGAATGTGTAGTAGCACTGCCAACCTGGGCAGTATGGTGATGTGGATGTGTAATGAACACTGCCAGCCTGGGCAGTATGGTGATGTGGATGTGTAATGAACACTACCAGCCTGGACAGTACGGTGATATAGAATTGTAGTGACCACTGCTAACCTGGGCATTATGGTAATGTGGATGTTTAGTGAAAACTGCCAGCCTGGGCATTATAGTGATGTGGATGTGTAGTGAACACTGCCGACCTGGGCAGTATGGTGATGTAGATGTGTAGTGAACACTGCCAGCCTGGGCAATATAGTGATGTGGATGTGTAGTGAACACTGCCAGCCTGGGGCAGTATGGTGATGTGGATGTGTAGTGAACACTACCAGCCTGGACAGTATGGTGATATAGAATTGTAGTGACCACTACCAACCTGAACAGTATGGTGATGTGGATGTGTAGTTAGCACTGCCAACCTGGGCAGTATGGTGATGTAGAAATGTAGTAAACATGGCCAACGTGGGCAGTATGGTGATGTAGAAATGTAGTAAACATGGCCAACGTGGGCAGTATGGTGATGTGAATGTGTTGTGAACACTGCCAAACTGGGCAGATGAGGGGCATGAGAGGTTTGCCTCCAGTTTCAATATGCATGTACAAACCTCCTACAAGTGGATCATATGTCTGGTAACAATGTAGGTTGTCAGTGAACATAACGGGTGCAGTATACTGCCTTGCTGTACCTAATGTGAGATACCAGCAACAGAAAGTGTACAGGCAGATATCTTGTAAGCAATGGGAGAGTCACTATACTTAAGTTCAAATTAAAATTTTAGCTAAGGTACAGTAAAAGTAGTTTATTACTCATTGCATTGGTGACAGTGCAAGGCATGGCAAGGGCAGCTTTGGGAATAATGTAATAACATCAACAAGCATAAACAAATGAGCAATTGGTTTAATGTTGTCAGCACAATACATGCTACAGGAAAGAAAGATGTACAACAGTTTTTAATGGTAAGTCACTAAAACAAAATTAGTGAACAATGCTGATGTTGTCAATGCAATATGCTGAAAAATAAGAAAATCTATTGCCACAGGTCCCACAAGGTTTAACAAGTACTACTATTGCACGACAGGCATGAATGAGGTTACTAGGACAGTACTAAAAAAAGACACTCTAGCAATGCAGTATAGTAAAGTTGAAGAGCAAGGCCCCAATGGCTACTATATGGCTTAGGATAGCATAGTTGTGCATGTAGTGCCCAGCAGCTGGGCTCAAGAAAACTGAATTCAGAATTGTCCAATGCATTTCAAAATAAATTTATAGAAAACAACGAGGGAGACATTCAGGATAACCAGTGCTACCATATGCAATAGCAGTTTAATATTAGAAAAATACTCATTTCCCTCCCCTCACAAATAAAGAGAGTTTGCGCTCAAACTGAAAAACAAATACTCCAAGTGCACAGCTTAAGTGCAGTTATTAAATCCCAATGGTCAAGGGTTGGTGTCGTAGTTAAATCCTATGATTTGGAGCCCAGGAGTGCAGAGAGCAACAGCTCATCACATGTCCATTGCATCATACGTGCCATCTTTACAAAGCACACAGACTATGGATATATGACCATCATCCTTTGATAATGAAATAATGTTTCCTGACAAAGTGTTGCTCATTGTATCACTCAGGGGAGAATAACATGATCTTTATTCATACCTTTCTGCAGGCATGTGAACATGAATGTTATAATTTAGGACTAAATTCAGACCTGAGGCTTTTCTTCTGAAGCATACGGCACGATGGATAATCATTGGTCCAGAGAAGGAAGGGGCCATATTTATGGGGCATTAATAGTGTTATTGAACTGTCATTGTAAGGTCAGCATATCTTTGTTCTTCTTTTGCGTACTGTCTACCATAAAGAATAATATGTTATTTATTGCTGTTATTTATTTGTCTTTGTTGACTGGTAAAGTACAACTGGGCAAAGCCCAGACTAACTGCCAGAATGCTAAATTCCTCATCACTGAAATAAACAGCTCTGGAGCTTAATAAACTCCAACAAGACTGAGGCAAAATTAACAACCCAAACCAAAGACAATTGCAAGACCTTTTCTGAGAAACTTGCTTGCTACTAGCTATCACACAAGACCAAGTTCTAAAAGCACCATCAAAGGCTAAAATCATTGCATCCTTGGGTCCTGACAATAATCCCTGATGCATGAAGCACAATTTTGCCACCACTCTAATTACACTGTTCAACCTCAGCCTCCATACAGGCTTCACACGAAGTGAGTGGAATATAGATATAGTCATTGCTCTTCACAAAGAAGGAACTTCACAGGCTGAGGAAATTACAGATCCATAAGTCTGACTAGTCACATATGTGAAGCCATAGAATCCTTATCATGGAACTAATCATTAAGGTCACAGGGAGGCTTCAAAATTGGAGCAATCTCTGTTCGGATTTGTCAATGGTTGGTCATGCTTATTCAAACTGTTGGGCTTTTTTGAAAAGGTCCCCAAAGCAATGGATTAAGGTAAAACTGTACACACAATATACGTCAACCTGGCCAAAGCTTTTGCCAAAATCACCCACTCAGGCGTAGTAGAAAGGTTAAATAAACTTGGAATAAACCCCTAGTTTTCCCATGTAATTGCCTTTACTTTCCTTTAACTTTCACTTTACCTGCAAGCACTTTATCCCAAGACTCCAGGATGACTTGCTGAGTGTTTTTTTTTTGAAAGCTGCTCCCCACAGCTCAGCCTGCTCCATTTGCCCTCACTACACTCAGGTTCACTCTGCCCCCTATCCTATCCCATTCCCACCCACCCCAATTTCATTTGATTTATAGCTAATCTCACACAACCCCTCCTCCAATACCATCCAACCTAAATAAAAGACATTCAACATATCCACAAGAACTAATCCACTTATACCACAGGAACAGATACACCCACAAATAATCTACAGCTACTAACTCTATCTCAGGTCTATAAAGGTCTTCAACCTACTCTACTCTACTTTTCCCTTTCCTTTAATACCTCACCCAAACAGCAGCTATTCCAAAATGCACTCCCTATATGTCTTATATATTATAACACTCTCACAACACATCTCACCTCATACCAAGACTATCTCGACCTCAACCTATTAAGTCAACCATCTACCCCGACCTACTCTATTCTTCCCAAACAAATAACATTTCATATCTCTTCCCCTTTCTGCAATCATTCTAACCTAGAGCTAATCCCTTTCAGGATACAAAATAATACTACAAAAGGCTGTGTTTCCCTACAATATAACCTTCACATATCCAAATATCTCCAGTCCATTATGTACATTTCTGTACAACTAATACTTAGTGGGAAAATACATCCAAATCCTGGCCCCTCAGCTAACCCGATAAACAGCATTAAGCAGGTCAAAATCAACCTAACAATACTTAAACAACATACGGACTTCTAAATTCTCAACATTAACATTAGAAGCATTCTTAACAAAATTGATGACCTGCACATCACCCAATCCTTTTATCCCCCAAATATTATACTACTTACTGAAACATGGCTTAAACCACATAATAAAGACTATAAAATACTCCCACTAGGTTACTCCCTACTTAGGAAAGACTGCAATAACAAAAGAGGAGGAGGTGTAACCATTCTTTTCAAGAACAACCTTACAGTCGATGTTATTAACATAAGCATCCCTACTTTCAACAACACCGTGACCCTAATCGTAAAGGTAAAGCTTCACCCTCAAAAACAACTAAACATACTAGGCTCATACATCCCTCCTGGGGGCAACATAAATACAATTGATTTGATAACCTACTTGGCATCAGAATCCCTCCCCCATGATCTCATATCCTATTTCTATACTCATAAATAGGTCAATTTCTGAGCAAAAAGCCCCAGTCCTCTGGAAAATCTCACCTATAATACCTCTTCATAAAGGGGGAAACTGAACAGAGTTATCCAATTCCTGCCCAATAAGCTATCCTAGCCCCACTCTCAAAACTTCTATAGAAATGAATACACTCCCAAATATTAAAATTCCTCTTTTCCGACCATCTACTAGCCAAAACCCAGCATGGTTTTCGACTGAGCCATAGCACCACAACTGTCCTTATCAGTTTTACCAATCACATTAGTCAACAAAGAAATGCAGGCAATTTAGTATCAACTGTCATTTTGGACTTCTCAAAAGCATTCCATACAGTCTCCCATAGCAAACTACTGTCTGCCTTCTCAGAACTGAAACTAAATAACTCTGCACTGCTGTGGTTCAAAGATTATCTTTCTGACAGACAACAAGCTTTTAAATGGCAGGAGAGTTTCTCTCCTCTCCTTCTAGTCACCTTAGGAGGGCCTCAGGGATCTATACTTAGTCCTCTCTTATTCACAAACAACCTCCACAAAGCCACCTTTCATTCAAGCTCAGTCCAGTGCACAGACGCCTCTATCCTAATTTGTTCCACCCCCTCTCTCCAACTCCTACAGAAAATAAGTCAAAAATTATTTTCTGCAATTGAAACCTGGTTAACTGACTCCCAATTAATACTCAACCCCAAAAAACCCATCTCATGCTCATTCAACCCTCCAAAACTATAGATCCCATTCCTTCCTTCACTGTCATTGCCTCTGGCAACAAACATATCTCACCAGTAACTCACAGCAAAAAACTCAGTCTTCAGGAAAAAGTGCCTCCGTAGTACAAAATGAATAATTATGGAGCATAAACACAAAGGCACACCACTGGCTTGAATACTCAACAAAACTCTTTATTGAAAGTAGAACAGTAAGCGCTTTCACGTTACACAGAATGCTTCTTCAGACTTAATGAAATTTTAAAAGCAAACTGCCATTTAAATAGCTCTTTATGTATCACCTGACCCATAACTGCCTACAATTAAAAAGTTAAAGTGGTATACATAGCTATATATCCAGGTATATTTATATAAATATAAACTTAAAATGTATAAAAAACATATATAAAATATATCAAAAACACTATAAATACAATATTCTAAAATATACATATAAAAGATATAGAATGTATGAATAATTTACTAATACAAACTCTCTATACCTGCATAATAATGCTTGCTAATGCTAATATGGGTAAACACAATCATAACTAAACTTTTTACCTAACACTATATTAAAAGACACCAACCATCACCACAAGACAACAAGTATGTATAAGATAACTACGAATGCTACTCTCATAGCAAGCATGGAGGCCTATAAATAAAGACATAAGTGATGTGTGGAATAAATAGCAATAAACTAAGGTGTAATGTCCCCTACTAAAAAATATAACTAATACTGTGAAACCAAGTGAAGATTCAGCGATTGACCGGTCTATCTTTCAGAAAAGGTTTCAAGCTTACCTTTTCATTAAGGCCATGTCCCTTATCTGCCTGATAGCTCAGGTTCCATTTATTTTCCTCCTTTTTGGTATAGTTCTTTATATTCCCTAGTCTAGTACTGGTCCTAATAAGCTCTATGGCCATAAAACTAAATTTATGACTTAAATCACTGCTGATAGCGCTAGGGCACTACGCTCATCTTCTCGTCTTATGGCGTATAAGTGTTCTCTTGCTCTCTCTCTCTTAATGTTCTATTGGTCTTTTCAATATAGAAAGATTCACATTTCAAACACTGGGCTAAATAAACCAAATTTCTAGATTTACATTCAGTGTAATGCTTAAAACAATACAGCTTCCTGGTATCGGGATGTTTAAAGGTGTTATCATTCTTCATGAACTTACAGTGATTACAACTCCAACAGGCAAAAGTGCCTTGTCTGTCTGTCTGTACTGTACCTTTAGCATTGTCCTCATAGCAAAGTATTCTCTGAAGTGATATAGTATTCCTGTAGGAGTATCTTGGTCATTCCTCTACTATTCGTCAAACTGTTTCATCCATAGTCAGAATATTCCAGTGCTTGCTAATAACCTCATTGACTTTCTTATTTTTGTTAGTGTAGGAAATAGTAAGCCTCTGTGTCTGATAACTGGTATCTCTTCTATGTGAATGATGTCCACCTTGTTTAAAGAAGGGTTTGCCCCTATCTTGTCTGACATTAGATATAGTGTCTAATACTCCTGCACTCTCTCTGTCTTTATATCCTCTCTAGTTGAACTCATATTTGAGTTTATTTATAGTCCAATCAAAAGTTCCGTCGTGGCTGTGTTACAAATAGTAGGGGAACGACCAAGATACTCCTACAGGAATACTACATCACTTCAGAGAATACTTTGCTATGAGGACAATGCTAAAGGTACAGTACAGACAGACAGACAAGGCACTTTTGCCTGTTGGAGTTGTAATCACTGTAAGTTCATGAAGAATGATAACACCTTTAAACATCCCGATACCAGGAAGCTGTATAGTTTTAAGCATTACGCTGATTGTAAATCTAGAAATTTGGTTTATTTAGCCCAGTGTTTGAAATGTGAATCTTTCTATATCGGAAAGACCAATAGAACATTAAGAGAGAGAGAGCAAGAGAACACTTATACGCCATAAGACGAGAAGATGAGCGTAGTGCCCTAGCGAGGCGCGCTATCAGCAGTGATTTAAGTCATAAATTTAGTTTTATGGCCATAGAGCTTATTAGGACCAGTACTAGACTAGGGAATATAAAGAACTATACCAAAAAGGAGGAAAATAAATGGAACCTGAGCTATCAGGCAGATAAGGGACATGGCCTTAATGAAAAGGTAAGCTTGAAACCTTTTCTGAAAGATAGACCGGTCAATCGCTGAATCTTCACTTGGTTTCACAATATTAGTTATATTTTTTAGTAGGGGACATTACACCTTAGTTTATTGCTATTTATTCCACACATCACTTATGTCTTTATTTATAGGCCTCCATGCTTGCTAATGAGAGTAGCGTTCTTAGTTATCTTATACATACTTGTTGTCTTGTGGTGATGGTTTGGTGTCTTTTAATATAGTGTTAGTTAAATAGTTTAGTTATGATTTTGTTTACCCATATTAGCATTATCAAGCATTATTATGCAGGTATAGAGAGTTTTTATTAGTAAATTATTCATACATTCTATATCTTTTATATGTATATTTTAAAACATTGTATTTATAGTATTAATGAAACCAAAAGGAGCAACTAGGCTGATGCAGAGTCACAAGTAGAAATGAAAGGCAAAATCCTCAGGTTAAAATCCAAATGAAAGGCAAAATCCTCAGGTTAAAATCCAACTTTAATTCCACTGCAGGTCAGATAAGCGCTTTCACTCATTCATTTGAGCTTCATCAGATCATGTAACAAAGACCTTCAAGTACATAGGCTACATTTATACAGTTAAAACATCTCCTATTGGCTGCTTCTTGTTACATATTCATGAGTTAATCTAAGCTTAAAAATATATGCACATATAAACATGCTGAGATGTATAAAATGACAAAGTAAATATAAAAAACATAAAAAACATATAAAAACTCTCCGTGAACACTCAAGATGCTCTAATAAATATGTATATATAGATATATATGTCAAAAGAAATCTATTTCAAGGGGTAAAAACATATATGTGCCATCATTTATTATAAAATCTACAAACATTCCTCCGTTTGTTTAACATAGGTTTAATGGAGGCTCTCTCATTGAGACCTAAACCCCTATCTACTCTCAATCTAACTATCCACATACTCTCCTTACTCTCAGTATGGTTCCTGATGTCACCTCCTCGTATACTGGGTTTAATATTCTCAAGAGCTCTAAATAGGAAATAATGTTCAGGACCTGCTTGGGCTACGTGCTTAGCTAAGGCATTGTGAGGTGAAGCCTTCCTAATGTGGTAAAGGTGTTCTCTTATCCTGTCTTTAAAACGTCGATTGGTTTTGCCAACATAAAATGCATCACATATTTGGCACACTGCCAAATAAACTATATGAGTAGTATGACAGGTAGCTACAGCACGTATGCTAAAGTTAGTGTGCATGTCAGGATGTTCAAAAAATGGACTGGGGTCAAGAGAATTACAATAATTACAGCGTCCACATGGTTTTGTGTGTTCAAGAGGCATTGACCGTTCATCCCTTTTTGAATAGCATAGCATTCTCCTTAAATTTAATTTGTTATATAAAAAAGAGGGTTTAGTCCCCACAAGTTTACCGATGGTGTCATCAGTACAGAGAATAGGCCAGTGTTTCGTAATAATATTCTTGATTGCTGGACAATCAGTACTATATGGTAAAGAAACCCTTACATGAGTTGATCTATCATCTCTACCATTGTCTATTGTAACAGATCCACCAGTAATAACTGGTCCAAAATAAGGGGCTGCTCTGTTCAGTCTAAGTTTATTGACATCTAAGAGGTTGGACTCAATCTCTTGTGAGCTATAGCCCAGTTCTTCTAGCCTTATCTTGAGGTCACTCACTTCATTTAGGAAACCTTCTTCTGTGGCATTTAGCCTAGAGGTTCTCATCCCCTGGCCTCTAATGATATTCTTAAAAATATGCTGTGGGTGCATACTATCACGCTGTAATAGAGTATTAAAATAGCAAGGTTTCCTATAGACACCTGTATTAATCAA
Source organism: Protopterus annectens (assembly GCF_019279795.1). Classification (NCBI taxonomy): domain Eukaryota; kingdom Metazoa; phylum Chordata; order Ceratodontiformes; family Protopteridae; genus Protopterus; species Protopterus annectens. The sequence goes on from NC_056737.1 coordinate 1,019,618,934, forward strand.
ACCACATGCTAACTTTTCTATATACAAGTCAAGAAATTCTATCTCCTCTCTAGAGTGATTCATACTGAAGGTTAAATAGCCAGAGAGGTTGTTCAATGTAGTATGGAACACAAACAAATCATCAACACTGCCTCTCCATAAAACAAAAACGTCACCACGAACGTCTATAAAAGTTACATGTTGTTTAAACATTTCTAAATTAAAGAGACTCTCAAATTCCCAAAATGCCAAAACATGTTTGCATAGCTGTTGGCACAAGGTGTGGCCAGCTCACATACCGCTGTTGGTAAAACTTGTTGTCATAGGTGAAAAGATTGTTATTCAAAATGAGTTCAAGGAAATGTACAATGAGGTCTACTTTAACTGATGTATATTCGCTATGTAAGAGTAGATACTCAGTGATATAAATCAGGCCTATGTTATTTGGTTACAGTAAACAAGGACTTGATGTCAAACGTTACAAAAATCAAGTTATCAACGTCACAAATGCCACCTAAACAGTCATACAAATCTGTTAAAACTGTTTGGAATCTTTCAGTACAACTTTGTTCTTATTTAATATAGGTAAAATGTTTCTCAACATAGACAGAAAGGTTTTCAGTGATCCAACCCTGACCAGACACTATGGGTCTCATTGGTGGGTCAATGGAGTCTTTGTGAATCTTAGGTAACCCATGTATTGTTGGTACAAGTGGATTCTTAACAAAGAGATAGTCAAACAATTCTTGATCCAAGATATCACCTTTCAACATATCTAATAACATATTGTTTACGTGACTAATAGTGGCTTGCACTATTTGTTCGTTAACTTGTAAATAGAAATCATCTTCCAAGAGTTTAATCATAGCATCATGATATTTGCTAGTGTCCATAACTACTATCCGACCACCTTTATCAGCTGGTTTGATGGTTATGGACTGTAATGACTGGAGTTTAAGTAAGCTAGTCTGCTCCCCTCTAGTCAAATTACCATTCTTCCTATATTTCTTTAGAGAAAAATATTCATACAAATCATCCTCAGTTAGTTTCAAATATGCCTCAACTAACGGATGATTAGGTGGGACAAAGTTGCTAAGCTTCTTAAACTTTGGTGGTCTAGTAACGTTATTGTCTGTCAATTCACTATCAGTTTCATCATGAAATAGCAGTTTAAGCATAAGATTTCGACAGAAAAGTCTCATGTCTACTACAGTGTCCATAAAGTTACTGTGTGCACTTGGTATAAAGTTTAGGCCTTTACATAATAATTTCTCATCACATTCAGTCAACAAATATCCTGAGATGTTATGTATAATAGAATCTGCTGGTATCAAAATATATCAAGTGAGCTCCCTTTTCCCCTCCCAGTCCGAAAGGACAAGAATATAACAAGGGGACGCTCTATGAGCAGGGGGAGACAGAAACGCAAATTATCAGAAGAGTATGTACCACATCAGACAATAAAGAAGATGTGGAAGAACAAAGTAAATTAGATACAGCTGAAATTTTGATACCAGCAGATTCTATGGTACATAACATCTCAGGATATTTGTTGACTGAATGTGATGAGAAATTATTAAGTAAAGGCCTAAACTTTATACCAAGTGCACACAGTAACTTTACGGACACTGTAGTAGACATGAGACTTTTCTGTCGAAATCTTATGCTTAAACTGCTATTTCATGATGAAACTGATAGTGAATTGACAGACAATAACGTTACTAGACCACCAAAGTTTAAGAAGCTTAGCAACTTTGTCCCACCTAATCATCCGTTAGTTGAGGCATATTTGAAACTAACTGAGGATGATTTGTATGAATATTTTTCTCTAAAGAAATATAGGAAGAATGGTAATTTGACTAGAGGGGAGCAGACTAGCTTACTTAAACTCCAGTCATTACAGTCCATAACCATCAAACCAGCTGATAAAGGTGGTCGGATAGTAGTTATGGACACTAGCAAATATCATGATGCTATGATTAAACTCTTGGAAGATGATTTCTATTTACAAGTTAACGAACAAATAGTGCAAGCCACTATTAGTCACGTAAACAATATGTTATTAGATATGTTGAAAGGTGATATCTTGGATCAAGAATTGTTTGACTATCTCTTTGTTAAGAATCCACTTGTACCAACAATACATGGGTTACCTAAGATTCACAAAGACTCCATTGACCCACCAATGAGACCCATAGTGTCTGGTCAGGGTTGGATCACTGAAAACCTTTCTGTCTATGTTGAGAAACATTTGCGACCTATATTAAATAAGAACAAAGTTGTACTGAAAGATTCCAAACAGTTTTAACAGATTTGTATGACTGTTTAGGTGGCATTTGTGACGTTGATAACTTGATTTTGTAACGCTTTGACATCAAGTCCTTGTTTACTGTGTTACCAAATAACATAGGCCTGATTTATATCACTGAGTATCTACTCTTACATAGCGAATATACATCAGTTAAAGTAGACCTCATTGTACATTTCCTTGAACTCATTTTGAATAACAATCTTTTCACCTATGACAACAAGTTTTACCAACAGCGGTGAAAGCCATGGGCACACCTTGTGCCAACAGCTATGCAAACATGTTTTTGGCATTTTGGGAATTTGAGAGTCTCTTTAATTTAGAAATGTTTAAACAACATGTAACTTTTTATAGACGTTTCATGGGTGACGTTTTTGTTTTATGGAGAGGCAGTGTTGATGATTTGTTTGTGTTCCATACTACATTGAACAACCTCTCTGGCTATTTAACCTTCAGTATGAATCACTCTAGAGAGAAGATAGAATTTCTTGACTTGTATATAGAAAAGTTAGCATGTGGTTTGATTAATACAGGTGTCTATAGGAAACCTTGCTATTTTAATACTCTATTACAGCGTGATAGTATGCACCCACATCATATTTTTAAGAATATCATTAGAGGCCAGGGGATGAGAACCTCTAGGCTAAATGCCACAGAAGAAGGCTTCCTAAATGAAGTGAGTGACCTCAAGATAAGGCTAGAAGAAATGGGCTATAGCTCACAAGAGATTGAGTCCAACCTCTTAGATGTCAATAAACTTAGACTGAACAGAGCAGCCCCTTATTTTGGACCAGTTATTACTGGTGGATCCATTACAACAGACAATGGTAGAGATGATAGATCAACTCATGTAAGGGTTTCTTTACCATATAGTACTGATTGTCCAGCAATCAAGAATATTATTACGAAACACTGGCCTATTCTCTGTACTGATGACACCATCGGTAAACTTGTGGGGACTAAACCCCCTTTTTTATATAGGAATAAATTAAATTTAAGGAGAATGCTATGCTATTCAAAAAGGGACGAATGGTCAATGCCTCTTGAACACACAAAACCATGTGGACGCTGTAATTATTGTAAATCTTTTGACCCCAGTCCATTTTTTGAACATCCTGACATGCACAGTAACTTTAGCATACGTGCTGTAGCTACCTGTCATACTACTCATATAGTTTATTTGGCAGTGTGCCAAATATGTGATGCATTTTATGTTGGCAAAACCAATCGACGTTTTAAAGACAGGATAAGAGAACACCTTTACCACATTAGGAAGGCTTCACCTCACAATGCCTTAGCTAAGCACGTAGCCCAAGCAGGTCCTGAACATTATTTCCTATTTAGAGCTCTTGAGAATATTAAACCCAGTATACGAGGAGGTGACATCAGAAACCATACTGAGAGTAAGGAGAGTATGTGGATAGTTAGATTGAGAGTAGATAGGGGTTTAGGTCTCAATGAGAGAGCCTCCATTAAACCTATGTTAAACAAACGGAGGAATGTTTGTAGATTTTATAATAAATGATGGCACATATATGTTTTTACCCCTTGAAATAGATTTCTTTTGACATATATATCTATATATACATATTTATTAGAGCATCTTGAGTGTTCACGGAGAGTTTTTATATGTTTTTTATGTTTTTTATATTTACTTTGTCATTTTATACATCTCAGCATGTTTATATGTGCATATATTTTTAAGCTTAGATTAACTCATGAATATGTAACAAGAAGCAGCCAATAGGAGATGTTTTAACTGTATAAATGTAGCCTATGTACTTGAAGGTCTTTGTTACATGATCTGATGAAGCTCAAATGAATGAGTGAAAGTGCCTATCTGACCTGCAGTGGAATTAAAGTTGGATTTTAACCTGAGGATTTTGCCTTTCATTTGGATTTTAACCTGAGGATTTTGCCTTTCATTTCTACTTGTGACTCTGCATCAGCCTAGTTGCTCCTTTTGGTTTCATTAATATTATTTAAGTTTTTCTGGAGCACTGGGCGTTTATCCTGTTTGTCAGCGAGTGGTTTGTTCCTATTGTATTTATAGTGTTTTTGATATATTTTATATATGTTTTTATACATTTTAACTTTATATTTATATGCATATACCTGGATATATAGCTATGTATACCACTTTAAGTTTTTAATTGTAGGCAATTACGAGTCAGGTGATGCATAACGAGCTATTTAAATGGCAATTTGCTTTTAAAATTTCATTAAGTCTGAAGAAGCGTTCTGTGTAACGTGAAAGCACTTACTGTTCTACTTTCAATAAAGAGTTTTGTTGAGTATTTGAGCCAGTGGTGTGCCTTTGTGTTTATGCTCCACATATCTCACCAGTTGCAGACACCAAACTATTAGGTGTTATCATTGACCAAAACATGAAATTTGACAAACACATCACTCAAACCATAACTAAAGTGCACAAAAACTAGGTACACACTCCACAGATGTAAAACTATCTAACTTCCAATAGTAGAATGACCATAGCAAGAACTCATTTACTTTCCACATTACTTTATGCTTCTCCCATCCTAGTTAACCTAAATAAAGGCAAACAAACTATTCATGTTATCACAAGAGTTAAATTTGCTACCAACTCTTCCTACAGATCCCACCATTGTCTATCCCTCCACAAGTTGTCCAGGATGGAATTACCTAACTTACTTACCCCGAATCAACTCATCAAACTCTTTATTACCCTGACCAAACCCCAGCCCATTATGGCCTAATCAACCAGTGCACTAACAGCCATCAGCTAAGGTCTACCAATAAAGGTCTGGTTGAAGTATGCAAAACTAGATATAGGTCAGGGGAGCCTCTATAGTGCTGTACTGTTGCAAAAATAGGAAACTCCATCCCACCCCAAATTAGGACCAATATAAATAATCTCAGTTTCAAAACATGGTTAAAATCTTATCTTACTAGATCATGGACCTGTGTTTGCTCTCTGACCCAGGATAACTCCTGAAAGACCACTCTTTTCAAAATTATCTGAACCAGGATAACTCTTATATGACAAGTGTAGCCATATTATCCTCCCTACATTCTATTATAAGGGCCTCCAAAACTTCAATATCCGTATATTTTTTTCTTCTTTTCTTAATACAAACCTTACCAGTCTTATACTAATTGCATCAAGTCTTTCAACTTACTTAACTAACAATCTTTGTAACTGGAAGCATTAGCAAAACCGTCATGTCTTTTTAGACTGTTATTTTTGCATTTTGTACTTTGTAATTTGTACTGTAATGGATGTCATGTATTATCAAATACGGATGGAACATTCTGTCTTGTTTTTACATTTTTTACTAGAGCATGTATCATGCATTTTGGCTAATTGTATGGAGCTTTTCTCTCAAGGTTTCCACTGAAAATGGGCAAATCCTGCTCAGTCAGATTTCCCCGGTAAACAAATGTAAAATAAATAAAATAAAATAAACTGGCTCACAGGTAGGATGCAGCAAATCAAAATAGGGGAAGTTACCAACACAAAGAGACCAGTCACCAGTGGAATCCCCAGGCCTTAGTGCTGGGACCGCCCATGTTTGGCATCTACTTCTCTGAAGTAAAAGCCAAAACCAAAGAGCTCTGGGTAAGTTTGGAGATGACTGAAGACTAGAAGCAATAACTGAACCCCCAAATTATTTAGTCATCGTGTAGCAAGGTTTGTCCCAAATAAATAACTGGTGTAAAACTCATGCACTGAAACCAAAGGCAAAAAATGAATTATTGTATCCTTTGGGAAGCCATCTACCCTGGGGCATTACCATATTGATAATACTTGCCTAAGAGTTGATCCAGTTGTTCCAGGTTTAGGAACTTATTTGGACATTAACCTAACTTTTTGAGCAACATGTATCTGTTACTGTAAGAATGTCCTTTAGTTATGAACAAAGATACTGTGTCTAGATATAGTGATGTTATTTTCCCCCTTTGCTCAACACTCAGTTAAGGCAATCATTGTGTTTAATGCCTGGTTTGTCATGTATCTGTCCATACACATGCAACAACTGGAATGTCCACAGAAATACCTTACTGAAAGGAAAAAACACCTAAACAATAAGTCCTACAAAGTCATGTCACCATACTTATTATCCTACAGACCGCTGATGTGACCTATGTCTGGTATACAAGGCATCGTCTGACCCAGCACCAATAGATTTACTGCACAATAGCATCAGAAATAGTCAATGTAGGGATCTAAACCTCTCCTGTAACATCAGCTGAGCAGTTTTGGGGGGAAGTTTATCTCACAGAGGATAGCACTGGTCTGGAACAGATTCCCCATCCACATAAAACAAACTCATCCCTATACATATTCAAGCCGAACTCAGCTCTATGAATGGGAAACAGAAAATTTACCCCAGCACTACCTCCAGTCCTAATGGATGGAGGCATCTCCTAAATATTTTATCCCATGCGTTGGTCTCCTCAAACTATCTGTTTATGGTTATGACCCCAGTTATGCTCGCTAGGGGTAATATGTAATTATTGAGCATGGGATGCATAAGGCCAGTCTAACATCAAATGGGATAGGATAATTCCAGCAACAAACAGGAAATCAGCTCTACTTAAAATGGTCTGCTAAGGCAGCTAGAATAGTCCTTACCTATGAACTTATGACCTTATAAATGGTGATTAACAAGGCTGGAATCATCAAACCCTTTCATTTCCCATGTTATATACATTTCAGAATGTAATATTTTGCTACATTTCCAGATAAACTATGCAGCAAAGGCTATTACCTAGTAAACAGTTGACTGCTGTGGCTCAGAAACATGTGAAACTGACACACAACTTTATTCATTTCAGGTAACAAAGCAGTGCATATAGGCTGCAGGCTATTGTGCTTAAAAGCATAGGAAGGCAAATGCTACACAAAAGGGGCAGAAACCATGATGAGACAGAAGAGTATATTTCGTAATGTAATTAAGTAGCTGTGTTTGCATACATTTTTCTAATACTTTAGATAGTGGGGTAAATATCTCTATTGGCCTATAGTTAGTGATGTTGATGGGGTTTCCTACTTTGTATAGGGTTAGGATGCAGGATTTAGTCTAGAGTAAGGGCATGTAGGATTAGTTGATGGGGTGGTTTATTAAAATAGATACTGGATAAGCTAGCCCATCAGTGGCCAGTTTAATATATTCTGATGGGAGATTGTCAGGTGCTAAGGAAGTCAGTCTGTATATTAAATCAGTGAACCCTTAAAAAAGTCAACGCTGATTTATCGACCCCATGTAAGTGAAAGCTTACAATCCCAAACACTCGGAACAGCGATTTTTTTCCCAGGGACAAAAAATCGCTGTTCCACAAAAAAAGAAAATAAATAAATAAAAATAAATAAAAGCTTCAAAACATTACATAAAGTGGGGAGCTTGCCCCCCACACCCCCACTACTTAAATATGTCAACTCCAAGATCGCACTACAGTGATGAAAATGGCGATGTAACAGAGGCGGCCAAGAGATTTCTTTCCCTGGGAAAGAAATCGCTTATATGCTGTTTCACTATTTTGCTGTTTCGTGCTTTCTAGTTTGATGAAGACGCATTTGAAGGATTGCATCTACGATTATATAATAGGAACCCAGGAAGTCGTCTTTAATTTTAAGAGGAATTGTTAAATGGCTAAAGTAGAGATTGCTTAGAAAGAGAAGGCAGGCGGAAGTTTAACTGGATGAGTACGGGTGTCCGTAGTGGGGGAGGGGCTTATGTTGCTATGTAAAGTGGAGGGGGAATTTAATAGACTGTCAATATTATAATAATCATGAGAGTTGGATGTGGTAGGGGTGGGCTGCATAGAATGAGCTGGCTTTAAGATGGATTTACTGAGAACCAGAGAGATTTTTGGATGGTTTGGGAAGATTCTTGGGAGTCTGATTAGTAATTTTTATTATCAGATGTTATACAATATTTGGCTCAGTTTCTGACTTGTCTATAAATTTGAAAACATTTCTGGGTTTTATTAGAGGATAGAAAACATTTCCGGGTTTTATTAGAGGATAGAAAACATTTCCGGGTTTTATTAGATGACTAGGCTTTTTGATCTTTATCTGTTATTCATTATTTGTTTAATGTTTATGGAAAGCCATGGAGCAGGATTGGTTTGAATGTGTTTGGTTCTTGACAGAGCAATTTCATTTCAGATTTTAAGGAAAGTATTATTAACGTGTGATACAGCATCATCTAGGGGAAGTATATGAAGTTGCTCCAGTTTGCTTACTTTAGGAAGGAGATCAGTTAGACTTAGCTGAAATGGCATAGTCTGAGGAGTGAATTAGTGAGGTGCTACCAGTGAGTGTAAGTTTGCTTTCAGTCAGTGAATACAATGACTAGATTGCTCAGTGAGTTTGACAGGGTGCTACAGTTAAGGTATTTGTCTGGTGCTGAGGTTAAGCTCCATTTCAGTGTTGTTCATTTATTGCTATTTTTAAAGTAGTGTCAATGATCCAGTAACTCGGCCCTACTCATAGCTGACTAGCATAACCGCATGCTTGAAGGACTCATTTTAACTCACTATGTTCATTGTTCAAAAACTGTGAATTGAAAAGATGTGCTTCAATTAGAAATAGGTAAACTGGGTTTTGCAGGCATTTAAGCCTTCTACATTTCATATAATAGTTTGAAAATTGCCATGAGCTGGTTTTCAGCAGGAAAACTAAACAAATCTAGTTGTGTTTTACTGCCCCAAGACTAAATAGATAAAACTCCAACATGCTTGGTGAGTGAAAGAGATTTATCATAACAGATAAAACATAGAGGGGTTCCATGACCCCCATGTGAATGTCTCCAATTCAAATGTCTCTTGAAGTGAAAAATATGTGTTTAAACTAGAATTAGAGCCACCTTTTATGTGTGTGTGGGAGGTGCAAACCCCACCCCTTGCAAGAAACTGCAGACCATGCATGGCCTTATGTGTTCACTGTTACTTAAAATAATCTAAGTAAAGCTGTTGCCCTTTTGAGAAAGAAAGAAATTTCCTCCAATTTGCAAACAGATCAGTCATATTCACACTATTGATTGTCAGACCAATAGTATATTACTGCCTCCACGAGACAGTCAGTATGAATGTCTCAGGGCACACTACAGGAAGTTCAAGTCTCGACAGTGAGAACTGCCAAACTGTAAAAAATTAAGCACGATCAGGCAGGTAAACCACTGAAGTATGAAACTTACTGTCACAGAGTAAATGTCCTTCTTTCAGATGAAAGCCCTTCTGTACCTCCAAAATGTTGCCATTGGTCCAGTAGCTAGCACACTCACTTTTAGTGCTGGAAGACCAAAAGGCTGTGGGTTATATTCTCATTCTAGATGATTGGATCACTGACACAGTAGTACAGCATTAGGGGTGTTGCACTTCTGCATGAGTTGTCCTTCAGATGATGTTAAACCAAGGTCCCATCTGCCTGAGCTGGTGGAAGCTCAGCTGGATGCAAAAGATCCGGTGGCTCTTATCAAAAAGAGCAGGGAAAGTGCCCTGATGCCCTGGACAAATATCCTCTCATGGTATAAATACCACACTGGGTCTCACTTGTAATGTGACCATTAACATGTTGGGACTAAACTAGTCAACAAAGGATAACTAATGTCTCCATCAAATTAAACAGCATATGTTGAACTATTGCATCATCATTCCGCATTCATTTAATTTGCCAATCATTTTAATTATGTATGCACTTATGTACATTAAAACATGACAAATCTAAATCAAAACACTGATACGAAACAGCTTAAAAATACAAGATTTTTAATCACAGCAGAATATATAATTTATGTTTGAATTTATGGACAGAACGTACCAGAAGCCATACCCTGCATTGTTTTATTTTTCTTCCATAGCTCTCTCATTCTCTTTTTTCACATTCATTTTGCTTTCACTGTCTCTATCTGTTTTGATTTTATTTATTTTTTTACTGCAATGAAGAGGGGGTGCAGCCTAAGTTTGTTTACCTTTAGCAATGTTATTCTGCTGCTTTTTAACTTACCACATAATTATTTCCTGGGTAAAATAAATGATGACCTTGCGCCAGTTGGATTTTACAGTTATTATTTTTGGCATTTTGAAAAAAAAAATAACACATTTACTGTATATAATTAAAGTATCCTTATAGTTACTTCTTTAGAGAGAAAATTAATCACTTTTGGTCTCTCTGGGTAGGATTTGAGGAATCAAAAATGTTAATATTTTTGGGATGATTAAGTGTATCAGAAAACATGTTAAATTCTGTAACACAAATTGTTTATGTCCAAGGATATCAAATGTCCATGTTTTTCTTGGAAAATGCTAGAAATTCTTGAATATGAACTCAGTACAGGGAAAACACAACATTTACATGGAATTTAGCAGTTTATTCTAAAATAGCCACTCACCAAACCTTACACTTCTTCTTGTATTTACTACTTACATGCTGACAGCTTGCTTTGTTTTTTTTTTAAGTTTTTATTGGATTTTGAATTTGTAAAATAATCACAACAATATTTACATTCAGAGATTTGTGAATATAATAAATGAAAAAATCGACTAAACCTCACACACAAAAAAAAAAAAAAATGTTTACACGAGTGTCCATTAACCATTGAGTCATTCAAGTTATTATACATTACATTAAATATAAAATGCAGTTATTTTTGCTAGTCAAACAGTTCAGTAAGTTTTGTCCATGCATTGCAGCAAGAGGTAATCCTGGTTGTTCTTGACTTACCTGTAATGATTTCCAGATGACAGACTTCAGTTGCAATATTCATAAATTCTTTGAAGGTGGGTGTAGATTTGTTCTTCCAGTTCCGAGTTATAACCTTTCTCGGTATATATATATATATATATATATATATATATATATATATATATATATATGTATGTATGTATATATTATAGGCTCCAAAATGCAATATTTCATTCTATTAACACATATAGGAATAGGAGAGTTAAAAAGATTAGCATTTAGATAAAACAAATTTATCTCAAAAAAGCCAGTAAAAACAGATTAATGTTATTCCAATAAGGTGTTAAGACAGTACAGTCAAAAAACACGTGTTGCCAATTCACTTTAAGTTCTTGTTTACATCTCCAACAAACTTGTTTTCTCCTTGAACATTAATTCAGTTTTATGTGGTGTGAAGAAAGATCTATGCAAAAAATTTCATGCAGAGATTCCATATAAGAGATGAAGTTGTATGTTTAGAAGATATTAGAATTATTTTTTTCTCTTCTTCATGCAGAGGTCTATTACTAATTTAGGTAAACTAATTCCAATAACTGTCATTGCAACTTTTTCTTTCTCTTCTCACAACTCTATGTAATATAGATAAGATACCCTGTCCCAATGGATTTTCTTGCATAAAGAATATTAGATATTCCAATTAATTTTGGAATATGATCTCTTTTCCTTGGTTGCATTAACTTAATTTCCTTTTCTACATGTTGTCTGCAGGATTGTACATCTAGCCACGTCTTTATAAAAATTATATTTCTTCTTAATATGTTGTTGTGTCTTTCAGCTTTTCCCAGTTAGGGGTCGCCACAGCAGAACTCCGGTCTGCTAATGATTGGCAGTAGATTTTTACGTGCCGAGTTGCCAGCCCTGATGCACATTACGTGCCGAGTTGCCAGCCCTGATGCACAACCTTCAATGAAGGTACGCCCATTCACGCATGTCTCCACACAGAAGATGCTCTAGCTGAGAATCGAGCAGGACAACGTCTTACTGTGAGGCGACAACTCTACCGCAGCACCACCACACAGAATGTAGCTTTTCATCTTACATTAATTGAAATCAATGTAGTAGATTTTTCTCTTTAAATGTGATAATTGTCTCTAACTTTGAGGTGAAGATGTTATCTGGGGTATATGCCATAGGAAATATAAGGAAGATCCATGTTTTATATACCAGGTTTCTATACATAACATTTTTTTAAGTGTTTAATATAGTAGTGCTAAAATAGGAGTCACTTGTTTGGTGACTTTTCTTATAAGGTAAACATTTAAATAAACAACGTAGACTGTTATTTAGCTTATTAGAATATCTATTAAATTTAGAGTTTATAAAACAATTTCCCAAAAACAATTTCCACCTAGCTGTGCGTTATAAATCCAGAAATACGTTGTTTTTATAAATGATGATAATAATTATAATTCCAGATCTGGTATCCCTGTCCCTCTTGTTGCCCAGTCTCTCATATGATGCTTTAAAGCAATTATTTGTTTACTGGGATACCAGAGAAATCTGAAAATTAAAGTGTTAAAGTCTTTAAGTCTTTGATACAACTTTTTGTGTGTGCGTGTGTGTGTGTGTGTGTGTGTGTGGGGGGGGGGGGTAATGTTAATTGTTTGTTTGTTTCTTTCGGCTTTTCCCGATGGGGATAAAGTTAATGATTGAATAATATATAAGATTTTTGGTAAGATAATCGTTTTGATTTTAGATAACCTCTCTTCTAATATAAAGAAGGGAGGCTGGTATAATGGTTAAGCTGTTTACCTTATAAACACAAAGTGCAGGGTTTGATTCTTATGTGAAGTAACTGGCTAGGCTTAAAATGGCCCACAAGGGCAGTTAGCCTAATACTATTCTATGAACCTATTTGTCTATTAGATTCTTTATATTTTTTATATTCTTGCTTTATTGAATGCCCTGTACTATTTTACAAACAGAATCACAAACACACACACACACACACACACACACACACACACACACACACACACACACACACACACACACACACACACACAAGCACACACGCACACAATCACGCAAATAACTATACATATATGAACATATGCACCTGCAGATAATGAAATTAGGGGCTGAAAACTAAATTTAATTGTCATAGACATACCCCGGGTTTCAATAAACTCGGTGTCAGCTTTGCACAGAGCCTACACAGAATATACATTTTTGCACAGCAGTGCACCACAAGCAGTTGCGCGTAATGCGTATTAATTATGCACATCATGCCTAAGCTAGCTTTTGTGGCTAGCTACAGTCTTGCTGGCCAGGAAACCATGTAAGCAAATACAAATATCAGTTCTGTGTAAAGCAGTTCACCTGAGGTTTGTGGATTTGCGCAGAATGTGATAATGATCACCACTGCATCACAAATAGCTGTCAATCTGTTATAGGGGACAACTAACCAGAAATAGGGACATATTTGACTTAGATGTCACATAGAAATGTGTTAGAATGAAACACCCTCAACCTTTTAGAGCAAGAAATCTGGACAAAGCCATAAATAATAGGGTGGACAAAGGCCCAAAATTAGGGACAGATTTATAACATTGCTCTTGCAAACTTAGAAAGTTGATAGAATAATATGCTGTACACATACCTCTCAACAGTACTTAATTCCTCGGTGTTTACCAGTTTTGAGGGCAAAATAAAGGGGTGCCACGAATTCCCGAGTGGCCCTTTCAATTCACAATTTTTTCATTTATTTTTTTTTGGTCTGCAGGATCAAGATAAGAAAATGCACTTTCTCCTGCGGCTCAACTTCCAATATCTGGCATAAAAACAACACTAAAAAATAACAGTATAGGAAGGGAACTCTTTACCATCCCTTCTGAAAATAAATTAATAATAACAATGCAGTTGCATCAGTTACATAACAGAAGGTGTGCTCAATGACCGCACCACAGTAAATGTGTCATTTGCCAACCTCATTCACCGTTCGAGCCAAAACATGGCCAAAAAAAATCCAAATCTGTCTCAAAACTAGTAAAGCTGATCTGTGTCACCTTTAGATTTGTGATGTAGGAAATAAAACTCTTGCAATTATTTCCTATGCGGAAATATCTATTTTCACTCCTGTCTTCTGTTTCTCACTCTCACACTTCAAAGTCAAACTGAGAAACATGGTTCAACAAATCAACTTGAAGCCAAGCTAGTCTTCTCACTTACAGAACTACATTTGCGTGATATGGAGATATATCTCTACTGTTTTTGCAATACAGGTCTTGTCACTAGCAGTTTTTGTGGGTCAGTGGTTGAAGTACGAGATGTAGCTATGGATAGCAGACTTAAGTAAGCAGATATAGTTACAAATTCTCCTTGAGTCTCACAGCAGTGCTATATGCATGTGGGAGTTGAAAATCCAGAAGCGTCATCGTGTTAAAACAGAGGAGTGCTCTTCGGAACACCACGTCAAAAGTAAAAGAGACACTTCCTCAGACAAGTTGAGACTTGGGACTACTGTTTGTAATCTTGTTTTGGGTAGCTAACAATAATTTCCATAGGCCCAAAAGCCTGTGCACACTGTAATAGTTACACTGCATGTGGGTTCATCAAGAGTAAACTTCAGTGTTGTTTTAGTTTAGCCGAGTGTAATTTTTGTGTGTCCTGTGTCACTATTGAAAGAGCAGCTGTTTGCTGAAGCTGTGATGTGTAGTTGTTTTTTTCTTTTGAAAATTAGTGGTATTACATTTTGTTTAAAATGCATACCTTGAAAGAAGGGTTGTATAATATTTCTAACATTCTTATCCTTTTGTCAGTCGTTAACTACAGTTTAGGTAACCTATCAATATACTGTAGTAAACAGCTGTAGTGTTGTTTATGACTATGTCCGATGGTGACTGAGGTCTCGTTAAAGTAGTTTAGATGAATCCTTTATTATATGATGCAAATGTTTAGTCATAAGTGAGTTTAATTCTGTCTAGGAAGCAGGGATTTCAACTTTTGTTTTTTTTTTCATAAATCGTGGACTGCTGTCCCCAAATCAGTAACACTTTTTAAATGATGACTGTTTTTCTCTAAAAGGTTAACAAAGAGATGCAATTAGCCTACTACTAACCTATGGACTAGTTAATGTGTAGAGGCAGCACAGTGCATGTCTACATGCTAATTACATGTCTGAAAGCCCTCTAGATGGCACTTTTCATCTACATGTTAGTTTGTCATTTTCTGGCCAGTGGTGGGACAAGGATCAGTGACGTTGCTTGCTTAGTGTCATAACGTCAAAAACCCTATAATCTGATGGACACATCAACTACTGGAAGCTGGAAATCATAATAATGAACGGACAATACTTTCCACATATTTCACTGCTGAAATTATAATGAACAATGAAAGGTAACTCAACTACCTCTAATGCGACATATGAGCAGCCGCATATGTTGTGTTCAATATTCTCTTTGCTCATCTGCTGCTCCCCACTACAGTTTGTCAGTCGCCAGATGATGATGTGACATCTGTGTCCAACAGCCAAGGTTAATGCTATTTTTTGTCTCCACTGCCCTAATCCCTATTGATAGGGACTCCTGTCAAGGGTAAGTGTCGTCACTGTATATCCCCCAGCTATTTGAGATGCTCATGCAGAAGCTACTTTGTGTAAAATTCATCAGCCAAGTGACAGAGAGAGTTTAACTTTTTTAAGTATACCATTTCTTTATATAAACAAAAACAGATAAACTACTAGGGACTTGCTCCCACAATGGCAAGTGGTTATTTTGGTGCTAAAGCATGCAGCTTCTTTATAGCTGAGCCTTTGAGAGTCAGAGGACACCATATGTATAATAATGCTAATATTTTATACTTTAAGGGCTGATGGTTTGTTTATTTAAAAATAAAAACGATGGACAGAGGAAAATATGAGGAATGACACCAGTGACTGACTGCAGTCCTCGGTTGATGGTCGGTTTGTTTATTTACAAATGAGGACAGAAGAAAATTTGAGGAAACATTGGGGATATTATTTAACCTTCCAAGATTATACCTACCTTTGCTTTGTTCATATAGTAACATTTTTGATTGTGTGGTATGTGAGAGAATATACTTTACAATCTATCTTCTGTTTTTTCAATCATATGGATGGCAGCTCATGTGTTTAAATTCACTGCAAGTTTCATTCCCATCAGATCTGCAATGATGCAAATAACCCTCTCTCTTCTATAACTCGAGTCTGAATGCTTTCATTTTTGTCTGACCGTTTGTAACTTCTGAATCCATTTTATACACATGCTGATCTGTGCCTGTCATATATTTTATACACATGCTGATCTGTGACTGTTGTCATATACCCGACCCGATCCATCCGATTCCTTTTCTTTTCTTGATATTGCTCTTCTAATCAATAATTTTATAAAGGAGTCCCATCTTATGGCATGTCTAGCCTTTTTGTCTAAACCAGAACACGTCAGCTTTGCGTAAGACACTGCCATACAAAAATAAGATTGTCTAGGGCAGAACTAGAAAACAGCCCTTTAGCCTTCAACACCAGACTGGCCATATGTTGTTGGAGTACTATGGTACATTTGGCTATTATTTACATTGATACTGCTATGTTTAACTCATGCTGAAGTCAAGTATCTAATCTTCCTCTTCCTCATAAAGCAGCCTTTAGGCTATGCTTTCAAAGCATATGGATACACAAACCTAACTATTAGTATATCTGGGACTCCTTTTCTTATTTGCAGGTTTCTCAGCTAGTTTAGAGTTCTGCTATATGTTACAGACAACTGGCATGTCTCATTTGATTTCTTTTGTGAATCTAAAACCATCTGCAGTTAAGTGGACTGTGGGTATTGTCTGCCTTAAATTTATTTCAATGACTTTTAGCAGTTAATTTATTTTTATAAAAGAAAATTGCATTTTAGTTTTACAAAAGTTCAAAGTTTGATACAAGTTCAAATGTTAATACAAATAAAACACTTGTTCTGCTTATATTTTGTGTGTAATAATTAATATGTTGTCTGTTCTTCAGTTTGTGTTTGAAAGTTGGTGTCCCAGAATTCATTTGAGTGGGTGGGGTTATGTAATTGTGTATGCAAATTTTATGTTAATCAGCACACAGATTTGTACCTATTTTTCATGGGCCTTTGTCCTGATTTTTGATGTTTCCAGGTTGAGAGATATGGTTGTACAGTAGCCTGCACTTCCTGAAGATAATGAAGTTTGAAACTCAAATGTCTGTCATCAGTTTCTGACTTCAATCTACAATGACATGCCAAAGATTTGTCAGAAAACCAAAATGTTATGAGGAAAGGATCAAAAATATGAGACATAAACTGGACATTCTGTGCATACCAGCCACATATTTGATAAGGAACACATCTGGACATCCTGGGAATGTCTGGACAGTTGAGAAGTATGAATGCAAAGTATATGGTTAAACAGGACAGTGTATACAGTGCAGGGTATTGTGAAATCCCATTCCTGGCATTCTGTACTGATGCTGTGTAAATTATGTGTAAGTGTACAAGGATTGCCATGTAAAATAAACACTCAGGAAGTGTGTATATTGAATAGGGACATACACATGAATTGTAGGCATGAACACAGGGAAAGAAGACAGGAAAAATTACCCATTGTACAGCAGAGGAGGGCATGTCAATGGAATATGGTTGTAGCAGCAACACCAGTCATGTATATATATGTATATATATATATATATATATATATATATATATATATATATATATATGTATATGAAACAGTATGGATTGTAGAGTAAAAATGTGTTGTCTGTGATGCCACACAAGGTTAACATATGTGATGTAGAGTGATAAGAAATGTGTCTGCACCCAAACACACACACACACACACACACACACACACACACACACTTGACTGCAGGGAGAATAAAACCCCTACCTAAGTACACAGACTACAGAACTCAGTACTGTATGTAAGTTCCATGACTCAAGTCTGACTTGAAGTGTGTCAGACAACACTTTATAGCTGATGACATCAGCAGTGCCTGTTGAGGAGAAGTTAACAATGTCCCACATGCTGGTGTAACAGGCTACAGAACTCAGTACTTCACGCAAGAACCAAGGCACAAGTCAGACTTTTGCAAGACTATAGGTGAGGTGAACTTATAGTAGATGACATAAGCAGGCCATGTGAGGACAGGATGTTGGATGGACTGCATGAAATGGATGTTTAGGCATCTGCAAAAATCAAAATACTGTCAATCCATGGCATTGGAGCAGTAACTCTGGGATACACACTTCTGCTCTTCTGTCTAGAGATATACATGCAAGCCCAGTTGACTGCATTGAGAAAAGAATTCCTACCTATCTAAGCTACATAGACTACAATACTTTATGCAAGTGCCACATTACAAGTCAGACCCCAGGATTCAATAAAGCTTACATGGAGTGTAAGAATAATGCAGCCACTCCTGCACAGAATATGACCACCGAGCAATCCAGTAAAGAAGGCTGGGGATGTTAGGTTATGGTACTCTGAGTACACATCCCTAGGTCCACTTTGCAAAGCTCGCTGTTAACATCTACCATAGAGTTATCTGTAGACACTCTTCAGCCCTATAAGCCCCATGCTGAGTGCAATAGCTATGTAACAGTATGGAATGAATAACATGATAGGCAGGGCTGCTAATGTCAGTACTGGCAAGTGTGTGTGTGTGTGTGTGTGTGTGTGTGTGTGTGTGTGTGTGTGTGTGTGTGTGTGTGTGTGTGTGTGTGTGTGTGTGTGTGTGTGTGTTGGTGTGTATAGCAGTGCTTATGAGTGTGTAAACTCATAGGTAACAGTATTATGAGTCCTTTCCCACCCAGTACACTCCCCATTGCCATACCTCACAAGGTCACGTGATGTTATTCACTTTACAGGTACCTTGGAAAACTCATCACACTATTAGTTCCATGCCACTTTCGATAACCACATAGTGTACTGCCACTAACGAGATGGGTAGGGGTTCCAAACCCAACACTGGCAACTGTGATCATGTGTGTGTGCGTGTGTGTGTGTGTGTGTGTGTGTGTGTGTGTGTGTGTGTGTGTGTGTGTGTGTGGGAACACTATTCTCTGTGTGTTCAGTTAACACAATATCATCTGTGGGTGTGGGTTTTACCAATCTGAGGTGTGTTTTACCCACTACACTTACCATTGTCCACTTTACAAGAGCTGCTGATGTCAACCAGACTTACCTATATACACCCCTCAGTCCTATAAGCTCTGTGACACATGCAATAACTGTTACACAGACCTGGTAAATGTGTACATATATAGCTGTACCTCGGCTATTACATGGTCAGTGTGTTACCACTCTGCCATACCCCTCATTGGAAATGTCTGCAGGGCCACATCCTGCTGACACACATACACCTAGAACACAAACAGAATACAGCATATGAGACTACATTCAGTTAGCATCACTAACCCCAATTATGCATCATGGCTGAAAAGGTACACACATTCTGAAGTATACTCATTACAAATGCCTGCTGACAGCACGTGACACAGCTGACACATACATAGCTAAACTGTTCTTAATTCACCCTGTGCATCAGAACCATGTCCCTGCATCAGTGGTATGGATGACAGGGATGTGACATAGGTATCATCCTATGCACAAGGTGTTGTGTGGGTTTGCCAGAAGCCTAGCCTGGGCCATATGAATGACATCATGTGTGTGTGTGTTTGGATGGGTGTTCTATGACTGAGTATTGCAGAGGTGGTGTGTGTGTCTGGAGGTGACCTGGCTATGATGGTGATGTGTGTGTGTGTTTGTCTGCACACAATCATGCCATGTGGCTGCCCTACACAAGGGTATGTTGGACAGCTGTGGACCATACATTGCAGGGTGTACAGTTCATCATCTCTGGCTGCAAACACTGAACCGGTCCTGTCAGGGGTCTCACTGGCACCACCAGGCCCAAGTCCAGATGTAGTACTACTTCCCAATGTTGACTGCTGTCTGCTGCATTTGTGACCCTGATGGGACTGGTCAACAGACACTCCAGTAGTAGTGATATGTCACCTGTCCTATCCTGGGGTGACTCAGGGGCCTCAGCTGTGATCTATGTCACTGCAGACAGAGCCATATGCTATGGCCATAGGTGCTGTTCAACAATATATCAGTACAGCAAGTCTTGTTGAGACATATTTGTTTAACTTCCTATTTCCCATTATTACATATCCCCTACCGCATTCCATTACATTCTTACTTGTTTCACATACCTGTTTTTTTTCAAGTAGTCCTGAATAGTCATGTTTTGGTTTTGTTTGGTTTGTTTTGTGGTCTTTCTTTCTCTATCTCTCTCTCTCTCTTTGTCTACTTATGTAGAGGTTTGGTTTACACCTGTTTTGCATAGGCAGCAGTTTTCCTTTTGTAGTTAATGGTCATCAGCAGGTGATGGCCTGTGTAGCAGTTGGTATTCCCCACTTGCTAATTGCATGCAGAACAGATGTGTTGTTATTCCAATAGCCAATGGCATGGCAACACACTCCTATAATTGAGTACTTCATGTGTGCATTGGCCCTTTTCCTTGCCTGTGAGGAGACCCTCATGGAGGTGTGTGAGCTACAGCATCACAGAGGGTCGGTGGAAATCCCTCTTACAACAAGACTTGTGGAGACAGCCCAACTTATTGAGGGAGAAGGATCCAGACTTAGGGACAGAATGTAAGTATTGCTGTTATACAGTTAGAACAATGCTAGTTTAACAGGGTTTGTATTGCCATGCATTTTCAGTGTGATTTCAAGTCTGACAGTGTTATGTGCATGAAGTAACTCTCAACTGTAGGGTTTGCTGCAAAATGGCCAGAGGTTTGCCTGTTATGTTTGGTCTGTTCCCCAGACAGTTATTGTCCTTGGCAAATCAGTAGGATACTCTGGGGATTGCAGTCAGTAAATGCTAACATCCATTTGTGTTTCTGACTTCATATCCCTCAGAAAAGTTATGTTACAACAAACCCTGTAACACAAGCAACTTCCTCAGTTTATAACAGCAATATTTCCAATATGTTTATGTGTTTGGGCCTCTGTTCCTCGATTATATCAGGCTTTGTCCAGATGTCATGCACTAAGAGGTTCAGAGGTATGTTACATAATTATTTAGTGCCTTCATTCCTGCTATCACCCCAGTGATGTAGTAGACTCCCAGACATGTTACAAGGAAGAGGCCATAGATATGAGGCCAAAGCCTGGACATTCTGTGGGAATTTGTACAGTTGAGATGTCTGTGTATGTCTGACCATTGTTAGACTGTCAGGATTGTGTAGCAGTGTAGTGTGTAAATCTTAGCTGGGCTGTGTAGAGAGGGGGGTACATGTGAGTGTCATGGACCATTTCTATCTGACTGTGCCTGCTGTTACAGTTTCTGGTGGTCTATCGGCTGTATATGTTTGTATGGGCAGACTGTGACATGTCCCGTAACACTTGAGGATTCCCACTACACTGTGACTTGGGGCAGTATATGTGCGGGTAGTGTGTGAGTGGCAAATAGGATATTTTTGTTCACACAGTCAATATACTGTAGTGTTCAGTTGTTTTACCGGTATGTCGCTGTGACTGTGGTGCAATTGGTTGTGGGTATGCACTGTCACACCAGTGTCTGTTTTCCACTACTGATACATCCCTGTAGTGCTGGTTATATTTGCTAATGGATGTGTTAAGTCAACAGAGCTGATTTGGGGTGGTATTGTGTTGGTCTGACTGTAGTTTGAACTGTGCTTGGTGACATGCTTGGCAGCTCAGTGTAGTTTCCCTAATGTTATGTTATGTCCAGATATCTATAGGATGTCTGAGTGTGTGGCTCATATCTTTGGTCTGGTCCCCATAACTGTTGTGTATTTCTGACAAATCAGTGGGATGATGTGAGGATTGAGGTCACTAAATTATGAGAAGCAATTGAGTGTTGGACTTGTGATATTTCAGGCTATATAAGTTAGAACAGATGGTGTTACTGTGACTTTCTCAGATTATCTACTCATGTATTTCAGATGTGTCCCTATTATCATGCCTTTGTCCCCCCCCCATGTTGTCAGGCTTGGTCCGGATTCATTGCACTAAGGGGTTCTGAGCACACTTGCCAACTGCCAGGCATTCCACAGGATGTCCAGATGTTTGGCTCATATTTTTGGTCTATTCCACTAATTATTTGTATATGTCTGGTAAATCACTGTGATGATCTGAGGAGTTATGTCAGTAAATAATGACATATACATTTCTGTTTCGGACCTCATATCTTTCAGAATATGTATGCTGAAAGAAACCCTATTACTGTAGCATCTTTATAAGTTTATAAGGGCGATATTTAAAATATGTCCCTATTTGTGGCCCATTGTTCCATATTTTTAACAGACTTTGTCCAGATTTCCTGCACTAAGAGGATGGGAGTTATGATTCTGAGGTATGACAGCACTGCATGCTATATATATATATATATATATATATATATATATATATATATATATATATATATATATATATGGGTCCCCCTTCACATGGTCGACTTTCAGAAAGTTGACTTTCATATGGCCAAGACAATATGATAGCCTTTAGAAAAGCCGACCATGGGGAACTGCTATCTCCGTACAGTGTGGAATACGAAAATTTCCTTCTTCCGCACTTTAGTGCAATCTCGGAGTTGGTCTATTTAAGTTACAGGGAGTGGGGGGCAGAGCCTCATATGGGGGGTGCAGGGGGGCAGAGCCCCCCTGCTAACAGGTTTAAGGTAAGTCTTTGTTGTGTTTTATGTGTTTATTTTACATGGTAGACTTTTCGAATCGATCATTTGGTCTTGGCCATATGAAAGTTGACATTCTGAACCATCGACCATGTAAAGTAGACCCATATATATATATATATATATATATATATATATATATATATATATATATATATATATATATATATATATATATATATATATATATATATATATATATATATATATATATATATATATATACACACACACACACACACACACACACACACACACATATATATATATATATATATATATATGTGTGTGTGTGTGTGTGTGTGTGTGTGTGTGCGAGTGTGTGTGTGTGTGTGCAAGTGTGTGTGTGTGTGTTTATACATACAAAACATGACTGATTCCACAGAGCTTTTTCCCTAATGTTGAATACCTCTATTGCATGTTATGTTTGAAAAAGCAACAAAGATTCCTACAACTCAAATGGTGTAGTGGTATAGTGCTCTCACTATAGTGTACAAAGTCCTGGGTTCGAGACTTGCCACAGCTGTCTATTTTGTTGCTGGGCAGAACAGAGGCTGATAGAGACAGAGTGATTAAAACAGTTTTAAGTGGCTTTAAGTGGGTTTGTATGGTTTAGCAAGATGCAAAGCGATGCCAAAACACAGTTAGTCCATTTTTGCTTCACTTAGTGGCCCTTATTCCCACTGGTGGTAAAAAAGCAGCACACAGAGTGAAAAACAATATGAAAGGTAGCTAGGCATGTGCAGGACGGGAGTAGGGAAGGTCCATAGCTGTCCTTTTGCTTATACAGCAACAGCTGTGCATTTATACAGAATTTGGAGGTGAATTTGGGCACTCAATCCCCACAGAGAGGGGTGAAGACTATAGAAATGTGTTGTCAAGCCAGTTGGATCAGATTACATGTTGCCAGTGGACACGTGTGAAATGGACAGCTATGTATGGAGTGATATGTACTTTTTGGACAGATGCCCTTTTTTTTAATAAAGGTGAGAGTGGGGTGTTGTGGAAGGATTGTAGGTACATCTGGGGAGGTAGGTTGGGTAGGGAGACAGACAAGACAGCAGTCAGGGGTGGTATATGACATATGAGGAGGGTAAACACCTTTGACAGGGTGGGTAGTTGGGAATCCAAAGCCCATGAGCCTCAAAACAGATACAATGGGACTGAGTTCCCCACCCATGGGCAGTCACCACTGCAACTTCACGGCGCCGAAGGTGGCTGTGCTGCGAGCTGGACAGGAGGGCAAGCCTATTCCTTGAGGTGCACCAGGCAGCCTTCCATCTGGCGTAGCCGGTCATTCAACCCTCTTCGGATGATGCTGTGCACCATGCACTGGAACTGACTGTGGGTGACAGACTCCTGTCCTTGCCCATTCCCAGGGTGACTGACCCCATCCCCTGAGGTGATTCCACCTGAAGGTGATGCAGGACCAATCGATGAAGAAGTCCTGGGTTGGGTCCCAGATGTGCTGGGGCTTGGTGCCACAGCCAGATGAGGTGGGACAAGCAGATCCACCAGAATCTGCCTTCCCAAACATGCTATGGAGTTGAGGTTTAACAAAATATGTTGGTTAATCATGAAAACATATTTCAAGGTTAGTTATAACAGCATGTGTTGGTGTTCCAATTAACCCCATAAAACAGATTTGAAACAGTTGCATAGTAAACAGAACACATGCATAAATGGAACAACAGTATGCATCATAATGGCATGCCAGTAAAATTGACGGCAACAGGCCGTCAACAATGGTATTTGAACAAGGTATGTTAACATGCAACCAATCAAATATGTGAACAATAATAGAACACAAGTCCCAACATTACATTTGAGAATAACATACCCATAGTATATGAATAATAATTATTGATACAGATGAGCAGTGGGGGGAGAGATAAAAAGTCCATTAACAACAGTTTATGTTTCTATTTTTCACAACAGTACTGCTTAATACTCTATGGGTCTGCCCTCACTTTACATCTACCTATGGCCCATAGCTTCTGTAGCACAAACATACCTATTAAACTGTCAACCTGGAATGGTGTGGGGCAAACTGTGACAACTCTGGGTACATAACTAGAGGGGAATCGAACATGTCAGGGTTACATATCTGGCACAGAAGGTACCTTGAACTGCTGTTATGTGTGTGCTACTATCATACTTCAACTGGTTTCCTATCTGTGTCCAGGGTTATTGGCACCAGTGACTACTAGACATGACAGCTTAACACTTGAGAGACATTTAACGGGAAGTGTGCATGTTGTATGTACCTATCCTGCTGTCATTTGCAGGCATGTGGTGGGACAGTTGAACAGTTGTACACAGTTTACTAGTATACCCTTCATACAACTACTACCAACATTTCTTTACCTGTAAAACCTGTGGAGAAAAGATATGTTAACACTACCTGACTGTTTTTACATATATTCCTGATTCCTTGTGTGTAGATATGCACACATCTTAGTACCACTCCCTGGATTTGAACCATGCCTGGGTGTGCAAAATAACAACTAAGCTATTTTTCATCCCACTGAGCTACTGGGGAACTAATGCTTCTTGTTTCACTGGTTTCTACCTATTAGTCTCTTGGTTAGACAGTCTGCAATTGCAATCCTGTGATTCATGCATGGCAAATAGTTAGTGAACTGTGGATTAATCCTTTGAATAACTACAGTCTGGAAAGTAAAGGTTAACACAGGTCATTTATGTCTTGTTTTACAGCTCCATTCTACGTCTACAATGACATACCAAAGTAAACACAACAATTTGTATTATAGATGTTTATTTCAGATCAATATTAGTCAGACAAACTTTATATATTCAGGTAACAGAGAAACAGTATACCTATTAGCAGTACACAATGTACTCCTTTTTAGTTGTTTGCACAATATACTCAGCAATCTGTCAGCATGGGCATTAATGTTACTAGCCCTCTCTGCGGCAGCTGTAGGGGAGAAAAACAAACATTATGCATACCTGTCTATCACATCCTCAGGCTAGAATTTGGTACACCTATATCTGTGATACTTACAAACTGCTGGGGCACAGTTGTTCCTGGCATCTTGTATCCACTGGTCCAAGAGTGCCGCCTTCCTCTGCTTTAGGTCAGCATAGTGGTGCCGGACCTGCTCACCAGGTCGGGGGATGCCAGTAGCACTGGTGAGACCATGGGTGAAATGGCCCCAGGCCTCCGCTTTATATTGTGAACCCTGGTACTTGCCCTGCAGCAGTCTCTTGTCATGGTTACTTATGACGAGTTCAGCCATGACCCTGAACTCCACGATGCCCCAGCACTGCACACTAAAGCTGAAATCCTCACCTACGCAAGCCATGGTTCCTGCACTGTTTGAACTATAGCAGGTACTGGCTGTATTCCCACCTTTGTAGTTTAAATAAGGCCGTATTACCACCCTTTACCATCATTGGTCGATTTTGAAAATGTTGAGCACAGCTTAGTGGTGCCGATTTTAGCAATGCTTAAAGGGGACATT
Organism: Protopterus annectens; assembly: GCF_019279795.1. Lineage (NCBI taxonomy): Eukaryota > Metazoa > Chordata > Ceratodontiformes > Protopteridae > Protopterus > Protopterus annectens. The sequence goes on from NC_056737.1 coordinate 1,019,645,137, forward strand.
GTTGAGCACTGCTTAATAGTGTGCAAATCCATTTAGCTAAGCTGACTGTTGCTTAGCATTCACATCTAAGCATTGTTTAAACAGGCTAAGCATACCTGAGCACTGCTAATCATTGCTCACTTTTAATTTTAGATATATTAGAATAATAACTTCATTTAGTAAGTGTATATGATTTACTTGCATGCGTCCCTCTATGTACTTTCGCTACATTACCAACGGGTGTGACTATACTTTATGGGACACTTGTGTATACATGGGTGGTTTCACATGTTATATGCACTCACACTTCCATTTTAGACCAGCTACACTACCCTGGTTGCTAAATTTCACTTACTACTTTTTTATTTATTATTTATTTATTTATTTATTTATTTAAATTTGTTGACCGGGAGTGTCCGACTGGACGTAGGTCCATTTTCAGCTGAGGCCCGGGGAGAAAAGCTCCACAGTTAAAATAAACAGACAGTATATACATTGGATTACATAGTGAATAACAATTTACATAGCAATTACTTACAACATATTTCCAGATGAAGAACATAGTACATCAGTAGACAACTAGAATATTTATCTGTGAAGTGCATACCAGACACTAACAAATGTTACAAGAAGAAGCAGTTTGTGCTGTATAATAAGTACTGGCTTATGAGCATCTGAGCTTGCTATAATCAAGGTAGTTAGTGGAGTGGAAAGAAAGGTAGTGGTTGGATGGGGTGGATGATATTAGAGTGGGAGTTGCAAGGGCATAGCCAGCATGTTTTTAGTTGAGCTTTTAGTAAAGTTTTGAAGTGGGTGCATGATGGTATGGAGGTAATTGTGGGTGGGAGTGAGTTCCATAATTTGGCTATGGCGCAAGAGAATAGTGCTTCACCAGCAGAGTTATTGGCCTTAGTGATCTGCAAGTGATTTTTGCTGCTGGATCTTAGTGGTCTGGTGGTGCGATAGGGTTGGAGTAGATTCTGGAGGGATGGGACATTTAGTGGATGGTTTACTAGTTTGTGGGCGAGTGAGAGTTGATGCCACTGAAGGAGGTGAGGGAGGTCAAGCCAGCCCAGTTCAGCAAGTGAGAGACAGTGGTGACTACGGTAGGATGTCCCTGTGGCGAATTTGGCGATTTTGTTGTAGCAGGTCTCTAGCTTGTTTGATCACATTGCCTTAGGTTGGTATATACTGGAGAGGCATAAAGTAGGGTGGAGATAAGGTGGGAATTTGCTATTGAAATCTTTGCTGCTTTGGTGAGAAATTGCTTATTTCTGTATAATGCTCCTAGATTTTTGTGGACTTTTTTTATATTCATGGATATGTGAATGTCAATTTTTAGTTTATTGTCTATTTCTACTCCTAGCAATTTGGTGTGGGTATATAGTGGTGTTGTCTTTTGCCATGATGTTAAAGTGAGAGTTGTTTTGAGTATGTTTGGTGGGTTGGAAGATGAGTAGTTTAGTTTTGTTTGGGTTGAGTATTAATCGGGCATCGGATAACCATGTTTCAACAGAGGAAAAGGCTTCCTGTGTGACTTTTTGCAGTTTTGGTAGGGACTGGGCTGAGCAGATGATGGTCGAGTCATCTGCGTATTGTATGAGTGTGCCATGTTTGGTGGCAGAGGCTAGATTATTGGTGTAAACAGAGAAGAGTAGGGGTCCAAGGATGGATCCTTGGGGAACCCCTATGGAGACAGGTAGTTGGGGAGATATGTCATTCTGCCATACAATGGATTGTTGGCGGTCAGACAGGTAACTCTGAAACCAGTTGGTGACCGATTGTGAGAAGGATAGGTTATTGAGGACAGAGATAAGTTGTTTGTGTGGGACCATGTCAAATGCTTTAGATAGGTCTATGAAAGTAGCAGAGGAGAAGTAGCCATTGTTTTTATGCTGAAGGACAGTGTTAGTAAAGGAGAGTAAGGCAGTGATGGTGCTATGGTTTGGTCGGAAACCATGCTGAGTACTGGAAAGGAGGTTGTTAGTAAGGAAGTAGTCTGAGACCTGAGAGTGTATGCATCTCTCTAGTATTTTGGAGAGTGGAGAGAGGATAGCTATGGGGCGGTAATTGGTTAGTTCTGTGGAGGGTCTGCCTTTGTGGAGGGGAATTATATGTGATACTTTCCACAGTGTGGGAACGTAACTTTCTGACACAGATCGGTGAATCAAGATGGATACTGGGTAGGCCAGAGCATCAGCTGCGATTTGTAGGTATTCAATTGGGAGGCTGTCTGCTGCTAATTTGGTGGGTTTAAGTTTAGTTAAGAGTTTTTTTATGCTGGAGGTAGGTACAGGAGAAAAAGAGAAGGCAGTGGGGAGATTACTAGTTGAAGGTGTGGGTTGCAGGGGAGGGGCATTGTGTTGTTTAGCTAGTGATAGTATGGTTTGGGTGAAGTGTGTGTTGAATGAGGAAGCAATATTTTCTGAGGAGTGAGGGATGTTAGGAGGGGGGGTACTGACTTTACCTGGGTGGAGGATGGAGTTTATGGAGGACCAGAACTGTTTGGGGCTGTGTTGTGAGGAGTCTAGGGCAGACTGGTAGTATTGGGATTTGTCCTGTTTTATCAGCTTTTTGACTCTATTGCATAATTCTAGGAATTTCTGTCTAGCTGAGGGGGTTTTGGTTTTGCGCCAGTGCTCCCAGGCTTTATCCCTGTTTTTCATTTCTGACTTAGTGGTTTTCTGTAGCCATGGGGAAGGTTGTGCTTTGGTTCTGGAGAATCTTATGGGGACATGGTAATTAAGGATGTTCAGGAAGGTAGTATTAAAAAAATCAACTGCATCATCTAGACTGAGGTACTTTGGAGGATGCCAGTTACATTCTTTGAGGGATGAAATGAATGTGAGTGGGTTAAAGTTTAGTTTTTTACGTATTTGACGGTAGATGAAAGGTTTAGCTTGATATAGGTATTTTTTGAGTAGGAATGTTGGGGAGTGATCACTGAGGCTATCTGATAAGCAGCCTGTTAAATATGACTGGGGGCTCTTACTGACTAGTATCCAATCCAGGGTAGTGTGCTTGGTGGAGTTTTTATTTATCCTGGTTGGTGACTGGACTAGTTGAGTGAAGCCATGAAGGTGTACATGATGGGTTGGATTGTTGCCAGAACAGGATTGCCAATCAATATTGAAATCACCTAAGATGATAGTTTCTTGGGGGAGATGGTGGGTAGACCAGCTGAGGAGGTTTTCTAGGGGAGGGATGTTTTGGCCAGGTGGAAAGTAGCATCCAATTATATTGATGGTTTTGTTTTGGTTAATTTTGAGGTTGGTATATATTATTTCTTCATTGCCTATTTGTGGAGCTGATGATTTTAAGATCTGGATGTTTAGATGCTGTTTAAATATTATAGCTACACCACCTCCTTTTTTGTTTAGCCGGTCTACTCTTAGTATGCCGTAACCTGTAGGGAGTATTTGCTCACTGGTAATGTGAGGTTTTAGCCAGGTTTCTGTCAAGATGACTATATCTGGGGAGTACAACTCTATGGTGGCATAGAGTTCATGGACTTTGTTGGATATACTTCTAATATTTAGGCATAGTAGAAGGAAGTCACTTGGCTTTCTATTGGCTGTAATATGGGAGAAGTTGTGGTTTCTAGTCTGATTATGAAGATTGGGGTTGGAGATGGTAGGGCCAGGGTTGGGGTGGATGTCTCCACTTAGGGCTAGTTTTGATAAGCATGAGATTATTAGTTTTCTCAGTTTTTGAATGTGTTTGATTATAAGGGAAACTTTATGATTGTGCTCTGTGGGTAATAGGTATGGTGGGAGGGTTACTATGTTAAGTTGTAGGGATGCTTTATGCTTGAGTAATATAGTTGGTAGAATATGTGGGGGTGCATAGGGATGGTTCTTGAGCTGGTGGGAGGGGAGCTGAGTGTGGGTGAGACATGAGTGGTGATGTGAGAGTAGTACAGTGGTAGTGGTTGAGTGGGGGAATGATGGAGCTTTGGTAGGATGTAAGATATGCAAGGATAGTGCATGCAGTGAGCATAGAAAAGGTATGCTTGTACATGTTAGTTGAGGAGGTGTGATAGTAGTGGGAAGATGGAGGAGGTAGTGTTGGGTTAGTGCTGTGGTTGGCTATTAGAAAGATGGGAGGGGTTTGAGTGCAGTAAAGGTGGGACCACTGGGGGCGGGAGGGAATAGGGGACAGGGTGGGGAGCGAAGCAGGTACAGACCCTGTTAGTTGCTGGTATGAGGGGCTGGAAAACAATCACAAAGCAAAGACAAGTATGTGTTAAGAAACAATCACAATTGACCAAGGACTGCTCTGAAACTGTAAGTCATTTCTGACTTTCTTAATTTCTCAGGTGGAAAAACAGGATAATCTTGTATAAGTAGGCTACTGTGGTCATAGTTTAAATTTACAAACACACAGTATTGATCAGTTATGGATACTATTTGCTAACAGAAGGGAATAAGAGAAAGTGGAAGATGTGTGTGTGTGTGTGTGTGTGTGTGTGTGTGTGTGTGTGTGTGTGTGTGTGTGTGTGTGTGTGTGTGTGTGTGGTGGGGGGGGGGCTGCTTACAACCAAAGCAGAGTGTTCTCCAGGGGGAAAATAAATATTGGCTCAAACAGGTAGACACATACTCAAAGTTAACTGTAGCTGTTTGCAGACAGTTCAGACCCGGACTGCACTTTTCTTACAAGAATGTTAAAGGTGGTACCACAGTTGAATACTTAAGAGTGGTGTTAGGTTCAAAGTTAACTGTAGCTGTTTGCAGACAGTTCAGACCTGGACTGCGCTTTTCTTATAAGAATGATAAAGGTGGTACCGCAGTTGAATACTTAAGAGTGGTGTTGTGTCTAGAAAAGAAAAGTACAGAGAGGAGTAAGCACTTTGAGATGGTAAATATATATTATAAAGATTATAAAAAACACACTGAGCAAATAGCTACCACGTGCAGGACAATGCCATGCACCAACTACTTAGTATAGGCAGACACTGAGCCAATTGGAAGAACAACAGTTATGCAGTCACAGATAAAAATATAACAAGCAGCAATCTGTCGTGGTTCTCTAATGTGATTCTATCCACCAGTAACAACACAATTATATAGAAATAATTAGACACTAGTATGAGCTGTCTACACACAACACAATTACATGAATAACATTAGTGAACAAGGTGCAGCTATGAAAATAGATCACACATACTATTATATTAAAAACAAATTGGTGCATACAAATGCTAGCATGCCATAGTAACATCTAATAATAAAGCATAAACCATACTAGATGTCTAACACAATTCAACATAAACATATACAGTTGTAAAATGTCTAATACAATTCAACAAAAATAGGCATTTACAGTTGTAAAACACTTACTGGAGAGACACTGAGCCTTCATGGGGCCTGTAGCAGAGTGGATTGTAGTTTTAAAAATGGTGCCTGCCACAGGTAATATTTATTAACTTTGGGTTTGTCTTAAGGTAATAAACAGGGAAGGGGGACGGGAGAACAAGGGTGTGAGCAGGCAGTTCTTTTTCATTATTTAATAAAAAAAAAAAATATGTTAACACTGCTTTCCTATGTAAAAATAAAGTGCCTTAGTACTTGAACTGTGAACGCCTGCATACAAAGCCGGGACACTAACCACTATACTATCCCAGCATTAGGATTTTAGCTGTATATTTTTATTTATCTCCTCTGAGGTGTTTAAGCAATGCTGGGCAGAGGGTCATAATGCGCACACCCACTTAGCTATGCTTAAACATACCTTAGTATGTAAAAAAAGTATTTTTATTTATTTGTGGCCTTGTACAGCTTTGTTACTCTAGGAGGTTGACAGGTATGTGAGGCAGGCATTTAGGCATTCTACAGACACCTGTACGATTGAGGGCATTGCCCATACAGCATTTTCAGATGGCAGACATTTGTGTTTCAGTCTTCATACCCTTCAGGAGGTCTATGCTATTGTAAACATTTTATTCTATCAGCTTTCGGGTTTGTCAGTGCAATATTTGAAATGTGTCCCTATTTTTGTGGCTTTGTCCCCCCACTATTTATGGCTTTGTACTGCTTTATTGTTCTAGGAGGGTGAGAAGTATGTGACGCAGGTATCTGGGCATTCTGCAGATACCTGTACAGTTAACGGCTATGTCCGTACGGTGCTTTCACATGGGAGACATTCGTGTTTCAGACTTCATACCCTGCAGGAAGTCCATGCTAATGCATACCTTTTATTCTATCAGCTTTTGGGTTTGTCAGTGCAACATTTAAAACATGCCCCTATTTTTGTGGCTTGGTCCCCCCATTATCTCTGGCTTTGTACTGCTTTACTGCTCTAGGAGAGTGAGAAGTATGTGAGGCAGACATCTGGACATTCAGAAGACACCTGTACAGTTAATTGTTATGGCTGTATGGTGCTTTCACATGGCAGACATTTGTGTTTTAGTCTTCATACCCTGCAGGATGTCCGTGCTACTGCAAACATTTTATTCTATCATCTTACGGGGCTTGCCAGTGCAATATTTGAAATGTGTCCCTATTTTTGTGGCTTTGTCCCCCCATTATTTATGGCTTTGTACTGCTTTACTGCTCTAGGAGGGTGAGAAGTATGTGACGCAGGTATCTGGGCATTCTGCAGGCATCTGTACAGTTAATAGCTATGGCTGTACAGCCCTTTCACATGTCAGACATTTGTGTTTCAATCTTCATACCCTGCAGGAAGTCCATGCTACTGAAAGCCGTTCATTCTATAAGCTTTTGGATTTGTCAGTGCAATATTTAAAATGTGTACTATTTTTTGTGGCTTTGTCCTCCCATTATTTATGGCTTTGTACTGCTTAATTTTTCCAGGAGGGTAAGATGTATGCAAGGCAGGCATCTGGGCATTCTGCAGACATCTGTGCAGTTAATGGCTATGGAAGAATGGCGCTTTCAGATGGCAGACATTTGTGTCTCAGTCTTCATATCTTGCAGGATGTCCATGCTACTGCAAACCTTTTATTCTACCAGCTTTAAAATGTGTCCCTATTTTTGTGGCTTTCTCCCCCCATTATTTATGGCTTTGTACTGCTTTATTGCTCTAGGAGGGTGAGATGTATGCGAGGCAGGGATCTGGGCATTCTGCAGAAACCTGTACAGTTGACAGCTATGGCCGTACGGCACTTTTACAATGCAGGGGGTGTGTTACAGAATCTGTCACACACCCCATGCATTGTTTCTTGCTCTCCTAGATATTTCCGTGTTTGTGGACACTGAAATGCTCATTTTATTTCATTTCAGAGTCTGCAGACACTAAAATACTTTTAAAAAGTGCCGTACGGCACTTTCTGAGTGCAGGGGATGTGCTGGATGTGCATGCACTGCTTAGACATGACCCCCTGCACTCATTCACTGTTCATGTCTGTTTAGCCTTAACAGCAGCATGCTGTCATGAATATGCAAGGTGTGCTGCTGTTAAAGCTGAGGCTAAACAGATACAAACCACTCCATGCAGGAATAGCACTATTTCTGCATGGAGTTTACTGAATCCCAGGGTGACTTTTCAAAGACTGCAGGTGAGCTTCTAGTAGATGACATCCGCAAGAATCAAAATACTGTCAATCCATGGTATTGGAGCAGTAACAGTAGGGTACACACTTCTGATCTTCTCTCTAGTCTGTCACACACACACACACACACACACACACACACACACACACACACACACACACACACACACACACACACACATACTGAGTTGACTCCACTGAGAACAGAAACCCTACTTTATGCACTCACTTTATTACTTTATACACTCACCCAGTCATTAGTCAAGGTTACGCTTGAACAGGATCATTGAGGAGCACTGCTTCACATGCAGTGGAATCCTATGCCAGGGGATTGTGAGTAATTGGGGGATATATCTGTCTCCCCAGCATTTTCTGTTTATGTCACAGGCTAGACTGAAAACCCTGGGCCAAGTTATTATTGTCCCATTTGCAGATGTCCAGCATTTATAGTGAAGCAGGGTCTGAGATTGTTCTGTAGGACAGGCATAGATCACCTCATAGCAGCTTGCATGATACTGAATACAGTGACAGCTCTTTCAGTCTTTCCATGTATGTCATGTTTGGAGGCCCTGGAATCTCCCAGGCACAACCCTGTTTTTCTCCAATTGTTGCAGGTGTCTGATGAAGTACAGACAGAAGGGAGCATTGTACTCAATTAGTGGTCTGATAAGGGTACAGTACAGCAGAGGTATGATCACCCTCGTCTTGGATGTGATGTCCACATGTATGATGTATGCAATGCAAAATGTGTGCGTCATTGCTATAGACACATAGTGATGAAAGTGTTGATTGCTATCAATAAATAAATAAATAATATATGTTCCCATGATTCACAACACTATGTTTGAGCTTAGAAGGGTGTTAAGTATATCATAATTAGCAGGGATACTTTATTGCCAAAGAGGACATTGAGCCATTGTATGCTTTAAGGTGCAGTCCGTGAGCTTGGCACCAATCATTTGTGTGTGGCAGCCCCTTGTGTAATATGTTACCATCATTGACGGATTCTAAATTAGTGTATCCACTTACCAGTCATCTGCAGACTTGGTAAACCACAGGCCATCTACCACTGCCTGTGCTTCAGGGAAGTAGCTTTCAAACAACTGAGGGCCCAGCACAGATCATTGTGGCATTCTAATGGTAAGTGGCTAGTGGTGGAGGTACAGTCTCCAACTTTGAGTGTGTGTGCTCTGTCAGTGAGCCAGTTGCCTATCCTTCTACTACTGTATGGCTTAATTCCCACATGGGAAATATTCACTATGAGACACGAAGGGGGGGGGTAGTGTCAAAGGCCTTGGATAAGTCAACATAGGTGGTATTCCCTGTTATCCATCATCCAGGTCTTTGGAGTCAGTATCCAAGAGGTTCCCAAGGTCAATAAGCAAGAGCTACCTTTGGTAAAAACAAAATGGGTCGGGTCAAGTGTATTGATGGTCACCTATGTCCCTGTGGATATGGTCAATGCTGATTCCTTCCATAGCCTTGAAGATAAGGCTTTTTAGGTGTATGGGTCAATAGTTGTAGTTCTGCATATCACCAGATTGATGTGCATTGCATAGCACACAATATTTGATATTACATTTTGCAGTGTGATTGATATATGTATGGAAAAAGTACTGAGACCACAGGGTTGCTTGGGAGGGGGGTGCCAATACATGGAGGTATTGTAAATATGTGACATATTATTAGATAGTGCCCTCAGTTTGTAACGTTTCCATATGTAACTTCATGTCATACGCAGAAAATGGACAGTAAGCAGCAGTAATACAACATGATATGTACATGTCCATAGCACTGTGAGCACAGTGTTTGCATGGCTAACAAAGTGCATAGAAATGTGAGATACACATGCTTGCGCATAGCTAAACACTATGCAACCACAAGCTGCATTGCTAAAGTCTGACAGTACTGAGTCTATGAAATACACCTACTGCTTAACTGCCTCTGTGGCAGCATGTGTTAATGCATTGATACATTCCTTTTTTTGGTCCAGATGGTACTGGGATCGAATACAGGTTTGGGTCACACTTTAAAATACTTTTCATTACAGAGGGATAATGCAATGACATGAATTGTTTCTGTGAGATGTGTTGTTGTGTGCTGGCATAGTGCAGCAGTGTTAATTGGCATTGCATGGGAGTAACCACACTTGTTTGCCATTGCTCACCATTCATGCACCACTGGTGAACGATACACACCTCTGAGCAAACATGTAGCCCAAAAAGTGAAGTGATCCATTGCTTCTCCAACAACTCATGCATGGTGTGTGTGAGTCTATTTTTTTTTACCAGATTAAAGGTATGACAATTGGGTACATAGGAAAGTAGTGAAAAGGGAAGCAAGCAGGGGAAAGAATAATGGGAAATCAGCACAGGAATATGCAGGAGGGGTAGGAAAGAACCATAGCTATCCACTTCTTTAACAGTGTAAACTCAACATATGTGCAAAATATTAACTGAATTTGGACTGTCACCTCCAGATAGTGGAGTTGCTACAACACAATCATACTGTATAGCCAATTGGACCAAATGAAATGTGTCAAGAAGACATGTGTGTGAAATGGAGAGCTATGTATGGGATGATTTTTTTTTCTTTTGTGGGACAGTTACCCATTTATTTTTTATTTCAGTGAGAAAGGAATGTTGGTGAAGGGACACAGGTACTGGGTAGGTGAGGAAGGAATGTTGGTGAAGGGACACAGGTACTGGGTAGGTGAGGAAGGAATGTTGGTGAAGGGACACAGGTACTGGGTAGGTGAGGAAGGAATGTTGGTGAAGGGACACAGGTACTGGGTAGGTGAGGAAGGAATGTTGGTGAAGGGACACAGGTACTGGGTAGGTGAGGAAGGAATGTTGGTGAAGGGACACAGGTACTGGGTAGGTGAGGAAGGAATGTTGGTGAAGGGACACAGGTACTGGGTAGGTGAGGAAGGAATGTTGGTGAAGGGACACAGGTACTGGGTAGGTGAGGAAGGAATGTTGGTGAAGGGACACAGGTACTGGGTAGGTGAGGAAGGAATGTTGGTGAAGGGACACAGGTACTGGGTAGGTGAGGAAGGAATGTTGGTGAAGGGACACAGGTACTGGGTAGGTGAGGAAGGAATGTTGGTGAAGGGACACAGGTACTGGGTAGGTGAGGAAGGAATGTTGGTGAAGGGACACAGGTACTGGGTAGGTGAGGAAGGAATGTTGGTGAAGGGACACAGGTACTGGGTAGGTGAGGAAGGAATGTTGGTGAAGGGACACAGGTACTGGGTAGGTGAGGAAGGAATGTTGGTGAAGGGACACAGGTACTGGGTAGGTGAGGAAGCAAGTGCAGACAGTCAAGACAAAGAAGCCAAGCGAAAGTAACAGTGATGAACAGAACAGGTTCGGAGACATCATGATTGGGATGAGGGTGAGGGCATCCCAAACCCATGGTCGTCAAGCTGGGTGACAGTGAGAATCGAGTCGTCACCTACTGTACTGTCATGACTGTCACCTCACTTCGACACTGGCTAGACTACTTGATGTCATCTTTTTCCTTGTCCTAGTTTTGCACAAAATGAGGGAGAACAACCTCTCCATCCAGTGTAGGTGTGCACCAATGATGCAGCACACAAACCTATGCACCATGTCTGGCAACTTGGTGTGGGTGATAAAACCAACACCTCCACCATTGCTCCTGGAGAGTACCACTGGACCAGCCTCCAGAGCAGGACTACCTGAGGGGGCTGGTAGTTCATGTGAAGCTGAGGTAATGCTGCCAGGCTGACTCCCATATGTGCTGGGCATCGGTGATGGAGCCAGTGCAGTGTGGAGGCAGGCCAACCATTCTGTTCTGTGGAGCATTTAGTGATATGTTACATATGGATAACATGGACAAATGTCGATGACACATAAAATTTAAAAAGAGAATAAAAAATAAAATACAACTAAAATGAAATAAAATTACAAGTTTACAATAAAATAAAATAAAAATAAAATAAAAAAGTATTCCTAAAATAAAATAAAAAAAATTACACATTTTTTTTTTATAAATAATATGAAACAAAACAAAAATATTATAAAAAAGAGGGATAAGATTAGTGCCTTCATAAGTCATATACAATGCATTAATACAAGTATTTGAGTCTATCTTAACTTTTACATTTAAGACTATCACCTTCTAACAGATACCCATTATACTACAGACTGCAGTATGTAATCCTTGACATGTGCTTATAGTCCACATATCTGTGTTTCAGTTATACAGATTACAGTTTACAGCAGGACATTTGTGCCACTGGTATAGAGATTTTAATGTAATTTCAAATTTATTGAAGAATTAACAGTATTGTATTGTTGGGAAGTGTGGTATTTGAACCCACAACCTTTGTCTAAAGTCTAATATTAGGCTGTTGGTTTGTGTTTCAGACTCATGCATGCATACTTGTATTTACAATTAAGATATGCATGTTCATCGGGATACAACTCTATAAAATACCAAAAAAAGTTATCTTTAACTTTTAATGCTGTAATAACAGTAATCCTCTGTTGCATACATACCACATGCTTCCCTCAACCTCGCCAGTCTAGTCCCATGGGTTTGGACATTGCACTCATGGTCACTGGCAGCTGTGGAAAAAACAGAACAGAAGAGAGCAGAACACCAGATGCGTGGAATACCAGTGGCACTGAATACAGCCTGGGCTAAACTGTCTCAGGCCTCCGATTTATACTGTGAGCCAGAATAGTCCCCCTGCAGAAGCCTGTCACTGTGGTTCTTAACTACGAGTCCAATAAAAATCTTGGACTCTTGGACACTCCATCTCAGTGCCCTAAACCTGGCACCTTCCCCATAACCGCCAACCATGTCTGCCACAGATCTAGATCAATGGAGACTGATACTTTCCTGGCATTTCCAGTTATTGTATTTACTGGTAGGGCACACACAGTTTGAAACTGTTGTGCTCTATTCACCATTGCACAAACACATTGCTCTGCAGTACACACCCCGAGCAACGTATTTGTGAGATGGTAAGAGGAGGACAGCAGTGAGGCATTACATAACTGCAATTAAAATTCCAAGGTTATTGGATATACAGGCAGTTGTGTATGTGTCTTAGACAAATGTGGTGGTCATGACAGTCCAGACAGCTGAATTATACTTGGAGCTTTTCTCCCCAGGCCTCCACTGAAAAAGGGCACATGTCCAGCTGGACTTTCCCGGTAAACAAACGTAAAAATAAAAATAAATAAATAAAAATAAAACTATAGGAACATAATACGCAGTATACCCACAGTTATATATCTGATAATAAATGTGATAATACATAGATACATAAATAAATGACTGACACAGTACTAGTGTCTCAGCCCTCATATGTATAATTAATATCAGCTTCACTATGTCAAGCATTATAAGTGAGAGTGACTATAATGGGAAGTGGAACAACAGTAAAAGTGTATGGAATATCCTGTATTCCAACCAAGGACCATGTGTATGGCAGTCCTATATGTACACCTGTTGCCATAAGAAGGTTGAAATAACACTTGTCTCTCTTTCTGTTCATTGCTATTGACTGCAATATCACAACAGTGAAAAAAGGTTGCACACTCTCTACCAGAACCCAGGAGCATCTGCATGGCAGCCTTACACTTATACTTGCTGTCACAGAAGTAGTTACATGACATTCCCTATTTTATTAATCATTCTTAAGGTCTCACTGCTGACCACCGCACGACACCACTTAACAGGTTGTGTGATGCCCAGTAGCATTAATTGAATGTGTCCTGTTTCTATTTTAGGCTATCTGGGTCCTGCCTGCTTCCTGGGGGGCCCAGTTGTCCATTTTGCTCACTGCTGCACTTCACACAAATGAGATAAGCACAGCCAAATCCAGCATTAATTTCCTCTATTCTCACTTGTGCTAAGTGCCGCATCATGGAAACACTGCCCCCCCCCCCAAAAAAAAAAAAATAGACAAACAAAGACAGAAAAGGAGAACAAGAAAAAGGGGAAAGTAGTTGAAATGAGGACAATCAATGTATGACATCACACAAGAAACTGATGGCTCACATCAGGTACGTCGACACAGGTCTGGAATAGAACTCTCACTCCAATGGATGGCATACACCAGATATGTCTACACAGGTCTGGATTACAACTCTCACTCCAATGCATCTTCAGAACACACGATGGGTGCTTTATCCCTCTTTGTCACACATACAGTTTTGCAGCGAAGAACTGAATTCAATATGCACACAACCAACTGCAGCAGCATCTACAGTGATATCAAACAATATAAGTGTCATTTATACATTTATTACTTTTGGATGTAGTGCACCTAGTGATCACACAACCTGTCATGATTACTGTTTGCAAATATACAGTTCTGACTTACATTTCTGTGTTTATTGGCCATTCTTCATTTTTCTAATGAGTAATGTGAGACATGCAGTATTTAAACCATTACATATCATTGGCCTTAAAATGTGTGAGGGTATTAAGTAGAAATAATATCATATGCAGTTGCCAACAAATGAAGGGAAGGTTAGATATTAAGAACAAAACCTGTGACTTGTGTGCTGCTTACTTACATTTCCATCCTTACATCTAACACTTTGTAGATCTTACCTGACACACACACTGGATGTAGGGCAACCTGAAGTGTTGTTGTTTTCCTTCTCCCAACCACTAATCATTCACAGTTGCAATCCATTAACAGCAAACACTGAGGGAGTGCCTGCACTATATTTACATCTCCTACACAGATCCAAGTATTTGGGATATAACAAGTCTAATGAGTTCACATCTCATTTGCATCTTCACCATGCTCATAGCCCTGAATCTACACCATATAAAAAGGTAACTATGTAGCTAGGAAAACTGAAGGTGAAGTGACTTGTTTAAGTGGAAAACACAAAACAGAGAATATTATTTTGGGATATATCTGCACACAGGATTATTGATTTTGGGAAGATATGCCTGTATTTTGTCAGCTACATACTGCATATGCTGGAATGTATTTAAGAAAAATCTGAAGCCAGGGCTTTTATACTTTTATTTGTATGCATTAGTTAGAAATGTACTTATTGCATGGGCATGTTTGTCATGCCATATCAGAAGTATACATGATTGCCAATACATGAAACTGGAATGCTGTGTGATAAATATGTACAAATGTTTCAGGGACAGGTCCTTTGATAGCACTTTTAGCATTTCAAAGATAGTTTGTTAGGAAAATGTGTCATTTTCCTGTTCTTTTTGTGAAGCAAAGGTGAGATACTGTTATGCAACAAACAAGGGTACTCTGTTCTTTTGGGGGGACCAAAGGTCAGTTTATGCTATGACACAAATAAGGATATATTACCCTTGTTACTGTAATTGTTTTGGATCCTGCCTGTTGTTCATTTTCACATCTCTAGACTGGTTTGTGTTTCTCAAGTGTGTAATACTGAATGGCTACATTTTCTGTTTTATTTGGAAACACTTATTTTGTAGTTATGTGATACTTATGTATATCATCCTTCTGTTGTCTTTTAGGACACCTAGGAGTATGCCACCCAGGTAAATCAAGCCCCAGAGACACCCCTTCACTGATGCTGAGAACCAGGTGATTGCAGATACATTTAGGCAAGAAGGTGCTTTTCTGCTGGAAATGGGACGGGGAGATATAGCACATAGGATGCAAATATGGTGCCAGATAGTTGATGAAGTGAATGCCGTGGGTGGCCATGGCAGCACATATGAGCATGTGCACCACAGGGCCACTGACATGGTCACATCTGCACAGAGGAGATCAGCTGCAGTGAGCCATGACCAGATGGTTACCAGGGGAGGGCCTGCTAGAGAACCACCACAAATATCCAATGAAGAGTTCCTGGTCAATATCATGGATCCAGACAGCTCACATGAGAGTGCAGTATAGCATGTGCTGGATGTCTGAGCAGCAGTTTCAGAAACTGCAAGCATGTCCCAGGAGCAGCTTCCAGGTAGGCTTTGGTATATCAACAGTTGAATATTGTTATATAGTAAAATCATCAAAATCAATAAGTTACATTTGTGTCACATGCCTTTTTTTGGGGGGAATTGAAGATTGCTACAGTTATGAGCTTAGGTTGGAGTTGTCAGCTACGCTCTTGTTGAAAGTATAGTTAATGGACATATAAAGGGGTAAAATTATTACCCCTGTGTTACTGTTAATTGTGATGCTGTTGCCCTTAGGTCTTGCTTAATTTCTTCCAGGACCATCTGGATTGCAGAGGAGAATCTCATCTGCAGATGGTAAGCCAAATATTTTTATGTCAATACTGCTTAGCAATTTAAATAAATATTTTATTGTGTACTGTTGATCTCAGGCTTGTTGTGTGTATTTCTGTATTGTCTGTAATATTAGCTGCACTGTTACTTTGTTAGCCTATATTTCAGTATAGTAGTGGAAGTTTTTATTTTTTTCCTGTGTTTGTTGCTTTTTATCACAGATGATCATCACACCACCAGACCACTAAGATCCAGCAACAAAAAAATCACTTACAGGACACTAAAGCCAATAACGCTGCTGGAGAAGCACTATTGTCTTGTGTCATAGCCAAATTATGGAACTCCCTCCCACCCACAGTTACCTCCATACCATCATGCACCCACTTCAAGACTTTACTAAAAGCGCACTTAAAAACATGCTGGCTATGCCCTTGCAACTCCCACTCTAATATCACCCACCCCATCCACCCACTACCTTTCTTTCTACCCCACTAACTACCTTGATTATAGCAAGCTTGGATACTCTTAAGCCTAACTACTTATTATACAGCAGGAACTTCTTATTGTAACAACTGTTAATGTCTGTTATGTACTTCACAGATGATAAAAATTCTAGCTGTCTACTGATGGACTATGTTCTTCATCTGTAACTATGTTTGTAATTGCTAATTGCTATGTTGATAAAATTGTTGATTGCTATGTAAATCCAATGTAACTACTGTCTGTATATTTTAACTGTGGAGCTTTTCTCCCCGGGCCTCCACTGAAAATGGACCTATGTCCAGTCGGACACTCCTGGTCAACAAATGTAAATAAATAAATCATGACAGTGGGAGTGTGGGCCCTCTGCCAACTGATGGCAGTGTATTAGCAGACTCTGATGACGATGGTGGCCAAATGGAGGCAGAGTTGGGGGTACAGAGGTTGAATCTGACACTGAGGTTGACATACAGCCATCTGATGCAATTCCATCAGACACAGGCAGTAGGCCTAAGCCTACCCATCCCATCCCTGTTACCCATGTAGCGCTTTACAATTTCCACATCATGTAGGTTGTGAAAAGTTAAACAGGGCCTGAAAACTATTCTCCTTCTCAGCCTAGGCCTATTAGCAACAACAGCAGTGCTGGCTTCAGCCTGTAGCACACACAAATGAATTAAAAAGCAGCAGCAGCCCCTAACATTCTTTCTGTGTAGACGACTCCTTTCCATGGCTGTATTCTAGAAGTTTTGGAATTCGCAGGAAAAACCAGCATGAAGTCTACATGGATGCTTTATAGCTTTTTGAATAGCTCCACCATGTTGGATTGGTTGATTAGAATGCAATTAGCTGCTTATGCTATAATTAGCATGTCACCTTGTTTAACTTGCTTGTGCGAGGGTGTGCACCTCTACACAGCACTTACTGAATCTAAAACTTCCTGCAGCTGCGTGATGTGCACACGGTGAAAAACCACCATGTAGGATTTACTGAATCTCCCAATAGTATTTGTATTTCATCTAAAGAAAATAGAACTTCATTTCTGAAAAACAGTGTTCCTGTTAATGTCTGGAAAAAATGAAGAAAGGTAGCATATAATGCATCTAGTACATTCTGTTTTCATTGTATATGCAAAGAAGACAGTGAAGAAACGGATTTGCAACCACATATTTCATGGATACAGCACAGGCAGTAAATAAGAAATTGTGTTTGAAATGACATTGCTAAACTGGGTGCATAAGATAAATGTCTATAATAAGCACATCTTGGAATATAGTAATAAAGACCCACTGAGATGATGAAAAGTTACTGTATGACATTTATCAATAAGGAAGAAGTATGAATAAAGCAGGCACACAGAGAAAGGAAATGAAGGTAATACTGTGATTAATAAATAAAAAAACAGGAAATAAATTAAAAGATACGTCATGGGATTTTGAGTTTCAAGGTACATGTAGAATATAACACAGAAAATGAAAAATTACATATCAGAAAACAGTTTATGAGGAAGGAAGAAAGAATGGACTCTGTTCTTTGAATATATTTTCTTTCAGAAGGTTTTGATTGGCATGTGCAAAATCATCACTGAGGTAAAGTATTTGGAAATATATTTCATGGCATACATTTTATCTGCAAAACAGGGAAAGGGAAAACTAACTGCAGAGTAGCGTGTCCATTTTAATCTTAATTGTGCTGAAACAGATGATATGGCAGTTGTGCTGCATTATTGTGGTTACACAAAATTGAATTGTCATGCAATGAAGTGCTACTTATTAACAGAATGTGAAATATATGCATAAAACAACATTTAAACAAATGTAATGTTATGGAGAAATATTCTGGAATATTAAAAGGACAGGGTTTGAGAAGGAAAGAATTGATACTGTTATAGCAAAGTTGTTGGATGATAAATGTATTTCCTGAAAAAATATTTATAAGATATAATTAGCCTTAGGTGACGTTTTTATTCCTGATTTATAGTTAGCTGTTTTTCTGTTTTAATGTGCAAAAATGTGGATTGTACTCATATATTAAAAGTGACATGCTGCAGTTATACACATCTGTGCAGCATGACTTTGCAATAGCTTACAGTATCTGTCACTCAGTGGACAGCCCTAGTGTAGAGTAATTAGCTGGCAGTATCTAACAGTGGACAGCACTGGTATAGAAGAGTCAGCTGACAGTATCCACCAGTGGGCAGCCCTGTTTTCGAGAGGTTAGTTGACAGTATCCACCAGTGGAAAGCCTAGTGTAGAACAGTTAGCTGACATTATCTATCAGTGAGTGGACAGTCTTGGTGTAAAACAGTTAGCTGACAATATCCACCAGTGAACAGACCTGATGCAGAGCAGTTAGCTGATATTTGTCAATGAGTGGAAAGTATTGATGTAAAACAGTTAGTTGACAGTATCCACCAGTGGACAGTCCTGGTGCAGAGCAGTTAACTGATATCTATCAGTGAGTGGACAGTCTTGGTGTGAAACAGTTAATTGCCAATATACATCAGTGGACAGCCCTGGTGCAGAGCAGTTAGTTGATATCTGTCAGTGATTGGAAAGTCTTGTTGTAAAGCAGTTAGCTGACAGTATCCACCAGTGAAAAGACCTGATGCAGAGCAGTTAGCAGAAATTATCTGTAAGTGAGTGGACAGTCTTGGTGTAAAACAGTTAGTTGACAGTATCCGCCAGTGAGCAGCACTAGTGTAGAACAGTTAGCTGATTGCATCCACCAGTGAGCAGCACTAGTGTGGAACAGTTAGCTGATAGTGTCCACCAGTGAGCAGCACTAGTGTAGAACAGTTAGCTGATAGTGTCCACCAGTGAGCAACACTAGTGTAGAACAATTAGCTGTTAGTGTCCACCAGTGAGCAGCACTGGTGTAGAACAGTTAGCCGATAGTGTCCACCAGTGAGCAGCACTAGTGTAGAACTTTTAGCTGGTATCTGTCAGTGAGTGGACAGTCTTGGTGTAAAACAGTTAGTTGACAGTATCCACCAGTGAGCAGCACTAGTGTAGAACAGTTACTTGGCAGTATCTGCCAGTGAGCAGCACTAGTGTAGAACAGTTAGCTGATATCTGTCAGTGAGTGGACAGTCTTGATATAAAACAGTTAGTTGACAGTATCCGCCAGTGAGCAGCACTAGTGTAGAACAGTTAGCTGACAGTATCTGCCATTGAGCAGCAGTAGTGTAGAACAGTTAGCTGGGTGCAGCTGTGGCACCATATGAATCAATGTGGCTCTGCAGGACCTGAGTTTATGCAGCAAATGGTTTTGAAGGGCTCTATGTATGCAGTTTAATTTTCTGAGGCATTCATTTTTGTTAAATATTTGACAAGAACTGTGCATTTATGGTGCTACTGCTAAGTACCATATGGGTGCTGTGGGATGGGGCCCAGCTTGTTTAGCAGGCAGGTGTTCGTGGCAACAGACCATGTATTCTTCTAAATAATCTGGATATTGAAGTTGTGGCTGGCATATGTAGCACACAAGTGTGCATGGCCATTGGCGAGCTGAGAAGACCTAGATGTTGTGCTCGTAGGTGCTGCTGTGACACTGAATACAGAGGACACAGACAGGAACTGCACTAAAATATTATGTATGTGCAGAGAAGAATAGCTCATTTCTCAAAAGACTGTGGCCAGGGGAATTTTGCAGTAGTATAACTATTTTTTTATTCTTATTTTATCACTTTTTATATCCAATACCTTACTATCAACTTTTTTAACAATCATAGTTTCATTCCCACCAAGGATAGGAGCACACCTACCACTTCTCCCCTTCTCCCAAAAATGATTTCAAATTCAACTGCCTTGTATAGAGTTTAAGCTGTACTAACACTTTTACCAAGTCAATTTTGAAATTTGGCGTAAATTAAAACAATTTACTTAGTAACGTGTAATGTCTGACACCACTGTTATTATGGATATGATTACAAATTTTAAGGTTCTACTCTGTGTCATAAAACAAAATCATTGTCCACAATAATATTGTCAGCAAGAAATAGATAAATATAGTGAAGGGGCAGATGGTGCTACTTTCAAGATTGGTTACTAGCAACCATGAATTTATTGAGAAGTTGGATAAGTCAAGTAAGATGTTTAATGAAAGATGTTACCCCATTTTTTGTTAACTGAACTCAAGAATGAAATTCTTAAGGGAAGAAGTGGAAAATATGCTCCTATCCCTGGTGGAAATTAAACTATGTTTTAAAAAATCATGTATCAGATTCATCACAGATGACTGTGCACATGTTTGGATTGTAGCAGACTCAATACAGGTGACAGTGTACATGTTTGAAATGTACTAAACTCATCACAGGTGAAAGTGTACATGTTTGGAATGTACCAAACTCATCATAGGTGACAGTGTATGGGTTTGGTATGCATCAGATGCATCACACTGGACGTGTTTGCTATGTACCAGACTCATCACAGGTGACATTGTACATGTTTGGAATGTACCAGACTCATCATAGGTGACAGTGTAAATGTTTAGAATGTAACAGACTCATCATAAGTGACAGTGTGCTTATTTGGAATGAATCAGACTAATTACCAGTGATAGTGTATGTCACCCGTCACTCTCTAACATAGATGATGAACAGGCAAGGTAGTTCAGTTATATGCTGTATTATATAGAAACACATCAGGATGGATAGCAGCATCATACAATACAAACTAAATAACAGATAGACCTTACAGACATACATGCTTACATCTCAACAGCTTACTACAAAATGGCAGTCAGGCTCATAAGTGCTCAGTATTCATATGCTTGTGCAAGCCCTCAGATAGCTTCTTGAAGGTACACACACACACACACACACACACACACACACACACACACACACACACACACACACACACACACACACACACATCTACAGTGTACATGTCCGTTATGCCTCAGACTCATCACTGATGACAGTATACATGTCCGGTATGCCTCAGACTCATCACAAATGACTATGTACATGTCTTCTATGCTTTAGCTTCCTCACAGATGACAGTGAACATGTTTGGAATCTCTCAGATTCATTGCAGATGACTGTTAACATGCTTGCTATGAATCAGACTTATCACAGATGATAGTGTACATGTTTGGTTTCCCTCAGACTCACCACCGGTGATCATGTATATGCTTGGTATGCTTGAGACTCATTACAGATGACAGTATACATTTTGGTAAATACATGTATTTTGCAAACAATGGCAGCATGTATCTTAAGCCTAGATAGTTTTAGCCACCAGTAAACCCTGATCAGTATGCAGCAGAAAAGCCATGGTGCCTTTCTTCTAAGACATGATTTCTGTTAAGATTGGGTCTGTACTTACGGTTATTGTAATGTGACATTATTACATCTAAATGCTAGTCACTGTCAATGTCCACCTGATCTTCTTCTTTTGGCTTTTCCCGGTCTGGGGTCACCACAGCGGATCACCTTGTCCACTCATGATTGGCAGTGGAGTTTTACAGTGTTGAGTTGCCAGCCCCACACCCAACCTTCCACAAAAGGCATACACACTCACGCACTCATGCCTAGGGCAAATTTAGAATGTCCAATCCACCCGATACCTTGACTTATTGCAATGTGACATTATTCCATCTAGATGCTGGTCACTGTCAATGTCCACCTGACGGATGAGATGACATGCTGTGGTACATAGGTCTATCATAATACAAAACATTGTTGTTACAGCTCGGTATGTGTGTACTACTCCTTAAACTCTGCAGCAAAATCTAAAAGTTTGCTTAGGAGAGGTGACAATGACGTATCTGGTGAGCCTCCAATTTGACATTTTCTGGGAACTCCCAAAATCTTAAGTATATGTCTTTTTCACCAGAGAAGAGAATATTTGTGCTTCTACATGGCACACCTCATCATAAAAGGGTTCTCATACAGGAAAAAAGAGGTCATTGTTCCCCTCTACTTGAAACTCATTAGACCCATTATAGAGTACAATTCCCCTTTTGGAATTTACCTCACAAGACATCAGCAGCAGCAGGAAAGGCCACAGAAGTACCTCACAAAGAGGATTACTGGCCTCAAACAGATGCCCTACACTGACTGTCTCAAAAAACTCCAGCTTTAATCTGTAGCATATCGCCTACTCCGAGGAGTATCTCTGCCTAACATATAAACCTATGTGCAACCCGGAGCTTTTGGACATGCTCCACTTAAAAAAAATCCCAATCCCTCTGAGCTACATGCTCTAGGGGCCTAAACCTTGTCACCACAATAAACAGGACATGCTGGAGGGATAGATTCCTGTCCCAAAGACTTCCCATACTCTGGAACAAGCTATCCATCTATGTCAAGCAAAGTTCCTTATTAGCACTCTTCTAGAAAAATCTTAATGAGTGGATGGGAAATAGAAAATACACCCTGGGGATTACCTCTGTGGCTCTGCTTGACAGGGGCACAGGAAATTAACTTTCTTGGGTTGGTGTAAGCCAGGGAACCTTGTTGGCTAGGCTTACTTAGGCCCTTGGGCTGATAGCCTGGTACCTACCTATGAACCTATAATATGAACCAATAATATTCAACCCCTACCTTTGAAATGAAACCTGTGTCTACCCTCCTTATAAAAAACCTTCTCTCCAAACTCAAACCTTGCACCAATGCCCCTGACAACATCCCCTCCTCCTTCTTAAAAACTGCCTCTGACAGTATTGCACTCCCTATCAGCATCCTGATAAATAGATCTCTTCTTGAGTCCTATGTTCCCAAACTTTGGTGCTCTGCTTTTATTCTCCCTCTCCATAAAGGTGGCAAAAACTGTAACTTGTCCAACTTCCGCCCCATAGCTATCCTCTCACCAATCTCCAAAATTCTTGAAAAATGCATTCACCAGCAACTCATGCCATTTCTAACCAAACACCAGCTGCTATCTCCCACCCAACATGGCTTCTGCCCTGGACATAACACTAACACAACCCCCCCCCCTCCTTCTTACACTCTGTTAATTCAGCTTGTGACTCTGGCAACTTTGTTTCATCTATTCTATTAGACTTATCTAAAGCTTTCGATACTATCTCCCACTCTCATCTTCTAAATCATCTATCAAACCTCAACATCTCCCCCAGTACTCTATCCTGGTTTTCCAGCTACCTTTCAGACAGGTCCCAAGCCATGAAATGGAGCCAAGCCTCCTCCAGCTTCCTCCTTACCCCCACAGGAGTTCCCCAAGGGTCCATACTTGGCCCCCTACTATTTAATATCTTCATTAATGATTTTCACAAAGCCATCCCCAATACCAAAATCATCCAATATGCAGACGACTCAACTTTGATCTGCTATGCCTCCAACTTCACAGATCTCAAGTCTCTAACCCAAACCGCCTTCTCAACCACTGAAAAATGGATGCATCAAAACCACTTTGCACTTAATGCTACCAAAACTAAGATTCTCTTATTCTCTCACTCTAAATCCACCCCCCACTGAAAAAAACTCTTGTATTATTATTACTAGCCTAAACAGCTCCACCACTGATATTGTTCCCTCCGCCAAACTCCTAGGTGTCACCATTGACGAACACTTAAAATTCAACACCCACATCCAGCTCAACATAAAAAAAACCCACATAAAACTCGGCCTACTGTACAGAAACAATCAATTCCTCTCACCCTTTACTCGTCACACCTTGGCCACTACTTATCTCCTGCCATCTCTTCTATATGGTGGTCCTCTGCTTACAAATCTATCTTCCACCCTACCTCCAAACTAGAAGTTTGCTATAATAAAATCTCCAAATTCGCCACCAAAGCTAACTCCCTCTCCCATCACTGCTCCTCCTTACAAACTCTAAATTGGCTTGAACTCCCTAATCAACTACTCTGCCTCCAAATAGTCTCTGCCCACAAACTAATATTCCAACCCACCAGCTGCCCCACTCTATCCAATATTCTTCAACCTTATATACCCCCCAGACCCCTCAGATCTTCCCACCAAAACCTTATTTCCATCCACAAACCCAAGCGCCCTGCTGGTCAACTTCTACTCTCCTATTCCCTAGCTAAAAAATGGAATGCCCTACCCTCTACTTTAAGGACATGTGACAACCTACACTCCTTCAAAACACAGCTCCATTACTACCTGCAAACTCAAAGAAAATGTAACTGCTCTCTTTATTCTTCACCACCCAAGCTCTCATCCCCCAACTCTCCTGGCTAAACGTCCATACCTTACTAATTTTCCCCTATCCTTCTTCATTAATGTAACCAACTTATTTGCATCCTCCTTTGCTATATGCCTCTCTTCCTCCAGGACAATCCTCATTTAACCATCCTATTTCCTTAATTATTAACTACTTAAATATTGAAAACTTTTACCAGCTGTCTGTGGAACTTCCACCCAATTTTTGTCTGTAAAACAAATAATTTTTTGCTTATATCTTGTTTATGTATTTTATTTTATTTTACTTGTACTTTATTGTAGTGTCACTATTTGAATTGTAACATTGTTCTGTGGAGCTTTTCTCACCGGGCCTCCACTGAAAACAGGCTCTTGAGCCCAGTGGACCACCCCGGTCAACAACTGGAATAAATAAATAAATAAATAAAATGTCTCTTTCATCACAGGTGGTAAAGGACATGTTTAGCATTTATCTGTTTCATCACAGAAGGCAAGCTGCATGCTCATCATGTACCTGTTTCATAAATGAGGGCAGCATGCTTGTTGGGATGTGTCTATTTTATCAGTTAGGGGACTACATTACCGAGTGTCTGTTTCACTGAGGTCAGAGTCCATGTTCACTAGTTAACTGTTAGATCTGCAAATGCTTTATGTATATTTAGTATGCATCTGTTTCATCTCACCTTGGAAAGTATGCAGATCTCGTATGTGCCTCTTTTACCACTTAGGCAGTGTGCATGCTTAGCACAGAGCTATTTTATTAGCAAGGAATGTGTACATGTTTTAGATCTGTCTGTTTCATCAAAGAGGGTAGCATGCATGATTAGTATGCATTTCTTTCATCAGTGAGAAAAGTATATATATAGTTAATATGTGTCTGTTTCACCTGCTTGAGCAGTGTGAATGTTTAGTATGTATCTGTTTTACCAAATGGGCAGTGTGCATCTTTAGTATATATGTCTTTCACTAGTGCATGTAGCATACATGTTTAGTATGTGCCTGTTTTACCAGCAAAGGCAGCCCACATGATTAGTATGTGATGGTCTGCACCAAATGGGCAACATGCAGTAATTTAAGCAGTGATGACATGCGTCATAGACAGTCGGCTGTTTGACCAAATTAATCATTATGTCACTACCAGAGGGACACTGTAAACAAAACATCCTGCCAACATAACATGACCAACATGAGGGATGCAACACATGGAAGGTAATGCCAATCAGAGCAGAAGAAGAGAATTCAGACAGTAGATTGACATCAGACTTATCAATTTTGTCATGACAATTACCTTTACTACCCTTGAAGCTGATATTTTCACAAGGACCATCTGTGGATATGAAGTTGTAGTAGCTGGTGATATGTCTAATTATGTCAGTACATGTAATTGTTGACATCAGGTATTATTATGTAACCCCCCAACATTCATTTGTAAACCAGGGTGCAGTTCTGCCAGCAGGGGTGACCTTAATCTGTACAAATGTTTAATCTAGTTAACTGTAATGGTACACTGGGTACTGTACCAGCCAAGTTTGTGTGCACTCAGTGATTTAAGTCCCTCAGGTAAGAGTGATGTGTCCTTGTCTACAACATGTATCCACTTTTGGCCCAGTGATACATTTGGTCTTCTAGTAGCTACTACCCTTGGTAACTGGAAGCCTTTATAAGCTATGTTTCCTGTGCATACAAAACAACATGCAATGTTAATTTTGTGAAACACAGGCTTGCATATTAAGAATGATACATTTCAGAATTTGTTTGCATGTATTTACAGCTGTAGCTATGATACCTGTGTGAAATGTAATGTCCACATCAACAGAATGTACAACATCAGAAAAGATTGTTGTCCTGCTACGTGACATGGATTCAGTACTAGTAACATGCTGTTTCTACTGGTGAGGAGCTAAGCTCCATGGCAGAGTGACCTAGTGTTTGTTGTAGTATTCAGTGATAGAGGCGTGCAGTGTTGTATTATACCATGGGAGCGAGGTGCAGTGTGGAAGTATCCCATGGCAGTGGGTGCTGTGTTTGTTGTAATATTCCATGGGAGAGGGGTGCAGTGTTTGTTGTAGTATTCCATGATAGAGGGATTCAGTGTTATAGTATTCCATAGAAGATGGATGCAGTGTTGTATTATACCATGGGAGAGGGGTGCAGTGCTGTAGCATTCCATATCAAAAGGGGGCACTGTTTCTTGTAGTATTTCATAGGAGAGAGGTGCAGTGTTATAGTACACCATGGGAGGGAGGTGTAGTGTTGTTGTATTACATGCAAGAGGGGTTCAGTCTTGTAGTATTCCATGTGAAAGGGATGCAGTGTTGTATTCCATGGAAGAGGGATGCAGTGTTGTGTTATACCATGGGAGAAGGGTGCAGTGTTGTAGTATTCCATAGCAGAAGGGTGCACCGTTTCTTTTAGTATTTCATGGGTGAGAGGTGCAGTTTTGTAGTATACCATGGGAGAGAGGTGCAATGTTGTAGTATACCATGGTAGAGGGGTGCAGTGTTTGTTGTAGTATTCCATGTAAGAGGGGTGCAGAGTTGTAGTATTCCATGTGAAAGGGCTGCAGTGTTGTAGTATTGCATGGAAGAGAGATGCAGTGTTGTATTATACTATGGGAGAGAATAGCAGTATTGTAGTATTCCATGGCAGAGGGGTGCAGTGTTTGTTGTAGTATTCCATGGGAGAGGGGTGGAGTGTTATTGTATTCCATAGCAAAAGGGGGCACTGTTTCTTGTAGTGTTTCATGGGAGAGAGGTGCAGTGTTGTAGTATACCATGGTAGAGGGGTGCAGTGTTGTAGTATTCCATGTGAAAGTGATGCAGTGTTATAGTATTCTATGGCAGAAGTATGCAGTGTTGTAGGATTCCATGCAAGAGGAGTGCAGTGTTTCATTATACCATGGGAGAGAGGTGCAGTGTTGTAGTATTCTATGGCAGAGGGATGCAGTATTTGTTGTTGTGTTCCATGGGAGAGGGCTGCAGTGTTATAGTATTCCATAGCAGATGGGCGCACTGTTTCTTGTAGTATTCCATGGGAGAGAAGTGCAGCGTTGTAGTATACCATGGGAGTGAGATTCAGTGTTGTAGTATTCCATGCTAGAGGGGTGCAGTACTATAGTATTCCATGGGAGAGGGTTACGGTGCTGTAGTATATCATGGGAAAGGGGTGCAATGCTGTAGTATTCCATGGGAGAGGGGTGCAGTGTTGTAGTATTCCATGGGAGAGGGGTGCAGTGTTGTAGGATTCCATCCAAGAGAGTTGCAGTGTTGTAGTATACCATGCTAGAGAGTTGCAATGTTGCAGTATACCACAGTAGAGGGGTGTAGTGTTTGTTGCAGTATTCCATGGGAGAGGGGTGCAGTCTTGTAGTATACCATGGGAATAGGCTGCAGTGTTGTAGTATTCCACAGGAGATGTGTGCAATGTTTTATGTAGTATACCATAGAAGAGAGAAGTGTTGTAGTATTCAATGGGAGAGGGGTGCAGTTTTGTAGTATTCCATGGGGGAGGGGTGGAATGTTTATTGCAGTATACCATGGGGGAAGGGTGCTGTGTTGTTGCATGCCATAGGAGAGGCGTTCAGTGCTGTAGTATACCATCTGAAAGGGATGCAGTGTTTGCTGTAGTATGCTATGGGAGAGGGATGCAGTGTTGTAGTATTCCATGGGAGAGGGTGCAGTGTTTGCTGCAGTATACTATGGTAGAAGAGTGCAGTTTTGTAGTAGTCCATAGGAGAGGGGTGCAGTGTTGTAGGATTCCATCCAAGAGGGTTTCAGTGTTGTAGTATACCATGCTAGAGAGGTGCAATGTTGTAGTATACCAGAGTAGAGGGGTGCAGTGTTTGTTATAGTATTCCATGGGAGAGGGTGCAGTCTTGTAGTATACCATGGGAGAGGGGTGCAGTCTTGTAGTATTCCATGGGAATGGGGTGTAGTGTTGTATTACTCCATGGGAGAGGGGTGTAGCATTTGTTTTATTATGTCATGGAAGAGGGGTGCAGTGTTGTAGCATTCCATGTGACAGGGGTGCAGTGTTTGTTGCAGTACACCATGGGGGGAAGGGTGCAGTGTTGCAGGATTCCATCCAAGAGGGTTGCAGTATTGTAGCATACCATGCTAGAGAGGTGCAATGTTGTAGTATACCACAGTTGAGGGGTGCAGTGTTTGTTGTAGTATTCCATGGGAGAGGGTGCAGTCTTGTAGTATATCATGGGAGAGAGGTGCAGTGTTGTAGTATTCCATGAGAAAGGGGTGCAGTGTTGTATTATTCCATTGGAGAGGGGTGTAGCATTTGTTTTATTATGCCATGCTAGAGGGGTGCAGTGTTGTAGCATTCCATGTGACAGGGGTGCAGCATTTGTTGCAGTACACCATGGAGAAGGGTGCAGTGTTGTAGTATTCCATGGGAGATGTGTGCAGTGTTTGTTGTAGTGTACCATGGGAGTGTGGTGTAGTGTTGTAGTATTCCATGGGAATGGGCTTCAGTGTTGTGGTATTCCACAGGAGAGGTGTACAGTGTTTTATGTAGTATACCATAGAAGAGGGGTGAAGTGTTGTAGTATTCAATGGGAGAGGGGTGCATTTTTGTAGTATTCCATGGGAGAGGGGTGGAGTGTTTATTGCAGTATACCATGGGGGATGGGTGCTGTGTTGTTGCATACCATGGGAGAGGTGTTCAGTGCTGTATTATACCACCTGAGAGGGGTGCAGTGTTTGCTGTAGTATACCATGGGAGAGGGATGCAGTGTTATAGTATTCCATGGGTGTGCGGTAAAGTGTTGTAATATTCATGTGAAAAAGGTGCAATGTAGCATATCATGGTTGTGAGGTGTAATGTTATAGTATACTATAGGAGAGGAATGCAGTGTTGTAGTATTGTATGGTAGATGGGTGCAGTGTTTGTTGTAGTATACCATGGGAGAAGGGTACAGTGTTTAGTATTCAATGGGAGAGGTGTGCAGTGGTTGTTGCAGTGCTCCATGGGAGAAGGGTGCAGTATTGTAGCATACAATGAGAGAGGAGCACAGTGTTATAGTATTCTATGGGAGAGGGGTGCAGTGCTGCAGTATACCATGGGAGAGTGGTACAGTGTTGCAGTATTCCATGGGAGAGGGTGCAGTGTTGTAATATTCCACAACTGCTGGCAAGAACCTTTGTACCCTATGGATGCTCATGCACAGTCTCTCAATAAAAATGCAGTACAAGTTACAGGACAGAAATGTATATGCAGTACATAGAGTTCCGTCTGTCATTGCTATGGTAGATATTGGTGCTACATAAATTGGGGATCAGCAGTGTGACACTAAATCAAATCCCTCTGGGGAATCCACTATGCAGGAATGGTCTTGGTAATGAGGCAGAATAAGTCACAGAGATATATAGCTTTGGTAAAATTAATGTTTTTGTAGATTTTTCTGCAGATGAAGGATGAGGTTCTACCTTAGCACAGCAATGCCACTTGGTGTAACACATTTGGCTGTACAATCCTTGCATACATGATATCATGTATGGGATACCAGCCTTGAAAAAAATGTGGATCAGATCCCTATGTGGACACATTTCCCTCAGATGCAACACTAGAATGAACAGTTGTATGGCTTTGTCCTGAGCCCTGGCCTGCTCTGAGATGATACTTATGTGGACATTTTCTGCCTGAAACAAGCATATTAGAGCCACAGATGGGCAATTCACATTACTGATGCTGAGCTGATGTGATTAGTGCGCACCTCAGTGATTAGTGCACACCTCAGTGATTAGTGCACACCACAGTAATTAGTGCACACTGCAGTGATTAGTGCACACCTCAGTGATTAGTGCACACTGCAGTGATTACTGCACACCTCAGTGATTAGTGCACACCTCAGTAATTAGTGCACACCTTAGCTTCCACTCTGTCACTCAACCTCACATTGATTGCAATGAACCTTACAGTATAAAAGCAGAGGATGTAAGATATTGACAACACAGGGTTATATGCCCTATTCACCTGTGTGGAGGGGTCTATTTTAAAGATCAAAGTTTCAAAACTTTGAATTTCTTATGTTCGAGACCATAAGATTGAAGTTTTGAAACTTCAAAACTTTGAATAAAAAAAATAAAAACATTTGTTTTTTACATTTGCACCCCTACACCCCCTGCTAATTAAATATACCAACTCCTAGATCACACTACAGTGAGGAACATGGCAAATTTCCTGTTCTGCACTATATGGCGATCTCCATTTAAACCATTTGAAGTTACAAAACTTCAATTTTATGTTCTCAACCCTAAGAAATTCGAAGTTTTGAAAAATCGAGCTTTAAAAGTAGAAGTGTGTGTGTGTGTGTGTGTGTGTGTGTGTGTGTGTGTGTGTGTGTGTGTGTGTGTGTGTGTGTGTGTGTGTGTGTGTGTGTGTGAGTGTGTGTATGTGTAATGGAGCTAGCAGGGTGCCTCTTTTACCCCTGAAAGGCAGCTGGAACATGGCCATGTTCCCTGTCCTGCTTCCACTTCCTAAGATTCCAGGCAACAGATGACATTAAATCACATATTATTGACATTGCAAGGTATATTTCATCATAGGTGCACAATCTGAATGTAGATACAGCTATATGTAGCCCCACCCACTTTTGTTCCAAGATGCATCAGTATTCTGGTGTGATTGTTTGTGTATCTGTGTTAATGTCCTTTATGTGATGATACAATATGACAATGTTTAATTATTGTCTACATATGGAGTAAAAGATATATCCATAGAATATACACAGTTCAGTATATGTTATCATCTACAGATGTTGTGAGACATAACATATACTTTGTAGTCAGTAGTAAGGATACTCCTGTTATCAAACACCAGATATGCCTGCATCTTCTTCAGGGCAACCAGCTACTGTCTGCATGATACAGCCTTTCAAGGCAGTCT
Source organism: Protopterus annectens (assembly GCF_019279795.1). Classification (NCBI taxonomy): domain Eukaryota; kingdom Metazoa; phylum Chordata; order Ceratodontiformes; family Protopteridae; genus Protopterus; species Protopterus annectens. The sequence goes on from NC_056737.1 coordinate 1,019,676,360, forward strand.
CCACAGAGTTATAGATGTCATGGGTGTTATGTTCAACAGCCTTGCCGTGGTGATCCACAGAGTGACAGATGTCATGGGTGGTATGTTCAACAGCCTTGTCATGGTGCATCCACAGAGAGACAAATGTCATGGGTGGTATGTTCAACAGGCTTGTCATGGTGCACCCACAGAGAGACAGATGTCATGGGTGGTATGTTCAACAGCCTTACTGTGGTGTATCCACAGAGTGACAGATGGCTTGAGTGGTGCATGCTTATCTGTATCCTTTGTCTAATTTTGGCTGGCACAGTCATGAGTGGGGCATCCCAGGGGTTCTACAAGGAACATTCTGCTGGCTTTGTCTGTGATGTACTATTGACCCCCATCAGCAGTATAGGGGCCACATGAAGTGCCCATTCCTGAGGATGACAATTCTTGTGCTCTGGGTGGAATACACAACACGTTCATTTGTGTGAGTGTGTATGAGCAGTGGCATAGCTAGGGTGGTGCTATCTTTAGCTATGTTTCCTGTGGTCACTGTTGTAACAGTCATCAGTGAAGCTTTGTGGAAGGTAGGTCTGGCTCATGGTCCATAGACTTAGCCCATGGAACTAAACGTTATATGCCTGACATGCATATTTGTCATGGACCCATGCATATACCCCATCCTCAGTATGTATCCCCATGCATATACCCCATCATCAGTGTATACCCCATGCATATACCCCATCCTCAGTATGTACCCCATGCATATATCCCATCCTCAATATGCACCCCCATGAATATACCCCATCCTCAGTATGTACTGCATACATATATTCCATCCTCAGCATGCACCCCATGCATATACCCCATTCTCAGAATATACCCCATGCATATAGTCCATCCTCAGTATGTACCCCATGCATACACCCCATCCTCAGTATGTACCCCATGCATATATGCATATATCCCATCCTCAGTATGTACCCCCATGCATATACCCCTTCCTCAATATGTACCCCATGCATATACCCCATCCTTAGTATGTACCCCTTGCACTGCACCTATTTTTACCCTTGTCTGCTTGCATCAGCAAACAATGCATGTATCCAACATCTGTACTAACCAAAGAGATGTTCTTGTGGTATCATCCCCTGTGCAAACACATGTTAAAGATTGTCCACCTGTCATATTTGCCCATGATGTGCACTTCTGAGATGTAACAGAGTGATACTGATGACAGTTCAGTCTGCAGTGGCTTACCTGTCAACAGGTGAGGAGGCAAAATGTCTGTGCTAGGCTGTAGTTTCAATGCCAACTTATTTATGCCCATGACCTTTTGTTAGTGTGGGGGCATTATACTAGCCTTGGAAGTGTTGCACCACATGGGCATGGGTTAGTGCTTTCATTAGGGTTCACTGGCACAGCGTCATTCAGGCTGTCATGTGACTATGTGACATACTTCACAGTTACATGGCTGAAGTATTCCTGGCTGCATTGTTGGTCGTCTGCACTCTGCCCCATTCTGTGCATGCAGCCACTCTCATGACTCGATTGCACTGGCTAAACATAATGCAAACTAATGTCCCCGGTGATATTGGAATTGTTTTCTTTTTTTCTTTAAAACTGTTCAGCATGTCCATTTCTTGCTTTGTGCGACTATGGTGCTTAGTGGGACTGCCACCAGAACACATTTATATTAGTGCATGCAAACAGTAGGACATTCATTGCATGACACTTACTGACATGAACTTCAGTAAATTGCAAACGAATGAGATGAAAGTCAATGTCAAGGGCAGCCCCCTTTCCTTGAGCTGCAGTATACTCAGAGTCAGTTATATTATATAACATGATACAAGGATATAGCCCCACAAAGACAGCATGCAAGGCTTTTGTTCTCACAGAAAAAAGGTTAGAATTAGCCTGTTGCCCTTTGCTCTTAAAGTTAAAGGGATGCTATTTAGACATGCTAGATCTATGTCTATACATGATATTTGTATTTGTCTGTCATTTAGGCATCCTATATCTTTGTATGCACATGACATTTGTGTGTCAGTTAGACATCCTAGATCTATGTATGCCCATGACATTTGTGTCAGACATGCTACATCTTTGTCTGCCCATGATGTTTGTGTGTCAGACGTGCTAGATCTATGTCTGCACATGATGTTTGTGTATCAGACATGCTAGATCTATGTCTGCACATGACATTTGTGTGTCAGATGTGCTAGATCTATGTCGGCACATGATGTGTGTCTGTGAGTTAGAGATCGTAGATCTATGTTTACACATGACATTTGTGTGTCAATTAGACATTCTAGATATATACCTGCACATGATGTGTCAGTTAGACATCGTAGAACTATGTCTGCACATGACATATGTATGTCAATTAGAAATTCTAGATCTATGTCGGCACATGAGGTTTGTGTGTCAGTTAGACATCGTAGATCTATGTCTGCACATGATGTTTGTGTGTCAGACATCATAGATCTATGTCTGCACATGACATTTGTGTCAGTTAGACATCATAGATCTATGTCTGCACATGATGTTTGTGTGTCAGTTAGACATGGTAGACCTATGTCTGCACATGATGTTTGTGTGTCAGTTAGACACCCTAAATCTATGTTTGCACATGACATTTGCATGTAAGTTAGACATCCTAGATCTATGTCTGCCCATGATGTTTGTGTGTCAGACGTGCTAGATCTATGTCTGCACATGATGTTTCTGTATCAGACATGCTAGATCTATGTCTGCACATGACGTTTGTGTCTCAGACGTGCTAGATCTATGTCGGCACATGATGTTTGTGTGTGAGTTAGAGATCGTAGATCTATGTTTGCACATGACATTTGTGTGTCAATTAGACATTCTAGATATATACCTGCACATGTGTCAGTTAGACATCATAGATCTATGTCTGCACATGACATATGTATGTCAATTAGAAATTCTAGATCTATGTCAGCACATGATGTTTGTGTGTCAGTTAGACATCATAGATCTATGTCTGCACATGATGTTTGTGTGTCAGACATCGTAGATCTATGTCTGCACATGACATTTGTGTCAGTTAGACATCATAGATCTATGTCTGCACATGATGCTTGTGTGTCAGTTAGACATGGTAGACCTATGTCTGCACATGATGTTTGTGTGTCAGTAAGACACCCTAGATCTATGTTTTCACATGACATTTGCATGTCAGTTAGACATCCTAGATCTATGTCTGCCTTTGACATTTGTGTCAGACATGCTAGATCTTTGTCTGCCCATGATGTCTGTGTGTCAGACATGCTAGATCTATGTCTGCACATGATGTTTGTGTATCAGACATGCTAGATCTATGTCTGCACATGATGTTTGTGTGTCAGACATCATAGATCTATGTCTGCACATGACATTTGTGTCAGTTAGACATCGTAGATATATGCATGCACATGATGTTTGTGTGTCAGTTAGACATGGTAGACCTATGTCTGCACATGATGTTTGTGTGTCAGTTAGACACCCTAGATCTATGTTTGCACATGACATTTGCATGTCAGTTAGACATCCTAGATCTGTGTCTGCACATGATGATTGTGTATGAGTTAGACATTGTAGATCTGTGTTTGCACATGAAATTTGTGTGTCAATTAGATATTCTAGATCTATGTCTGCACATGATGTTTGTGTGCCAGTTAGACACCCTAGATCTATGTCATCACATGACATTTGTGTGTCAATTAGACATCCTAGGTCTATGTCTGCACATAGGTTCATATGTTCACAGGTTTGTACTAGGCTAATGACTGCAAGGGGCTTTTTAAGCCTAGCCATGCATTTCAAATCTCTGGCAACTTCTGGTACCTTTGATAAGTGTAAGCAGGGGCTTTGGTGGTGAATTATTTATAAGGAGGGGCCTGGGAGATAAAATATTTACAGGCTGCCTGTGTCCATTATAGACATAGGTGCCAAATCAAGGATGAATTTCCTGTTCCCCATCCAATTGTCTAAGTTACACTTGAATTTGGTTAGGGAGAAACTCTGCTTCACATGGGTGGGGAGCCTGTTTCTTAGATGGGGTAATCTCTGCGATACATACCTGTCTCTCCAGCAGGTACTATTTATATCACAGACAAGATTTAAGTCTTTAGAATGGGTAATTCTGGTGCTGTTTGTTTGGTGGATATGCAGGAGGTCCATCAGAATAGGGTGTGACAATGCCCTATATACCAGGTATAGATCTCCCCTCAACAGCTTTTAGGAGACAGAATACAAGGATAGGGCCTTGAGGTGGTCTGCATAGGACATGTTACTTACACCCTGTATTATTTTAGTGAACAACCTCTGCAGGTGTTCCAATTTTTGATATGCCTGGTAAGGTACATACCAAATGGAGTATTGTACTCATTGATAGATCTGTGTATCATTTAGACATCCTAGATCTATGCCTGCACATGACACTTGTGTGTCAGTTAGACATGCTAGATCTATGCCTGCACATGACATGTATGTGTCAGTTAGACATCCTAGATCTATGTCTGCACATGACATTTGTGTGTCAGTTAGACATGCTAGATCTATGTCTGCACACGACATTTGTGTGTCAGTTAGACGTGCTAGATCTATGTCTGCACATGACATTTGTGTGTCAGTTAGTCATGCTAGATCTATGTCTACACATTGCGTTTGTGTGTCAGACATGCTAGATCTATGTCTGCACATGACATTTGTGTGTCAGTTAGACATCCTAGATCTATGTCTCCACCTGACATTTGTGTGTCAGTTAGATATGTTAGATCTATGTCTGCACATCAGATTTGTGTGTCAGTTAGGCATGCTAGATCTATGTCTGCACATGCCATTTGTGTGTCAGACATGCTAGATCTATGTCTGCACATGATGTTTGTGTGTCAGTTAGACATGCTAGATCTATGTCTGCACATGACATTTGTGTGTCAGACGTACTAGATCTATGTCTGCACATGACATTTGTATGTCAGTTAGACATCCTAGATCTATGTCTGCACATGAGATTTGTGTGTCAGACATCCTAGATCTGTCTGCACATGACATTTGTGTGTCAGACATGCTAGATTTATGTCTGCACATGACAATTGTGTGTCAGACATGCTTGATCTATATCTACACATGACATTTGTGTGTCAGACATGCTAGACCTATGTCTGCACATGACATTTGTGTGTCAGTTAGACATGCTAGATCTATGTCTGCACATGATATTTGTGTGTCAGTTAGACATCCTAGATCTATGTATGCACATGACAGCTATGCAGTTCTTTACATGCACACCATTGTTGTTGTTGTTTGTATAGTTACTCTGAACACTTTCTGTATAACTTGCAGTAGCCATAAGCATACTTTGTAGCATTGCATTGATATCATGTATTTTTAGTGGTTAATGATTTTTCTCTCCCTTACAGATTTGTGCTGTATTTATTTTTTCTCATATACTTCCAGTGCACACAACAGCATGCTAGTGAACTATATTGCATGTTCTTCCTGTTTGGCAGGCAGAGTACAATGACTGTGACTGATGACCCACGTTTCCTTCTGTTTATCCTCTCACTGACCCATGTCACTTTCTGTTTGCATTGTCACTGACCCATGTCTCCTGTTTGCCCTCTCACTGGCTCACGTTTTCTTCTTTTTCCCTCCTCACTGACTTACGTTTCCTTCTTTTTGCCCTCTCACTGACTCACGTTTCCTTCTGTTCGTCCTCTCACTGACTCACTTTTTCTTGTTTGTCCTCTCACTGACTCACGTTTCCTTCTGTTCATCCTCTCACTGACTCACTTTTTCTTCTGTTTTTCCTCTCATTGACTCACGTTTCCTTCTGCTTGTCCTCTCACTGACTCACTTTTTCTTCTGTTTGCCCTCTTACTGACTCACTTTTTCCTCTGTTTGCCCTCTCACTGACCCGTGTTTCCTTCCGTTTGGCCTCTCATTGACTCATGTTTGCTTTTGTTTGTCCTCTCACTGACTCACTTTTTCTTCTGTTTGCCCTCTCACTGACCCATGTTTCCTTCTGTTTGGCCTCTCATTGACTCACGTTTGCTTGTGTTCGTCCTCTCACTGACTCACTTTTCCTTCTGTTTGCTCTCTCATTGACTCACTTTTTCTTCTGTTTGCCCTCTCACTGACTCACTTTTCCTTCTGTTTGCACTCTCACTGACTCACGTTTCCTTCTGTCCGTCCTCTCACTGACTCATTTTTCTTTCTGTTTGCTCTCTCATTGACTCACTTTTTCTTCTGTTTGCCCTCTCACTGACTCACTTTTCCTTCTGTTTGCCCTCTCATTGACTCACGTTTCCTTCTGTTTGTCCTCTCACTGACTCGTGTTTCCTTCTGTTTGCCCTCTCATTGACTCACGTTTCCTTCTGTTTGTCTTCTCACTAACTCACATTTACCTCTGTTTGTCCTCTCATTGACTCATGTTTCCTTCTGTTTGCCCTCTCACTGACCCATATTTCTTTCAGTTTGGCCTCTCATTGACTCAGGTTTCCTTCTGTTTGCCCTCTCGCTGACCCAGGTTTCCCTGTGTTTGTCCTCTCATTAACCTTAATTTTCTTCTGTTTGTCCTCTTATTCTTTTTTGCATGACTACCAACTGAATTTATAGCACAGAGAAGCTTTATCAGGTTGCAAGATAATGACATAAAGATAAAAAAGGCAACCATTAGGCACCTTTCATAAGAGATGCCAGCAACAATCTCCTTACCAGTCCATAGGAGACCAAAGGCAAATGGAAGTAGTATTTCCATTAGCTCCTGTATGAAGAAAATTGTATAGAAGGTATGTCACCCAATGCACAAAGGAAGAAAACCCTACCCTATGAAAAATATGGAGAGCACTAAGGAAAATGAAAGGAGGGAAAGCAGCAGCTCAGATGAGGTCATGGCAGAAATGAGCCAGTTGTTGGTCGTTTTAGGGGGGAAATGCATCCAGAAGGTTCTTATCAGAGTATAGAGGGAAAGACATTTCCCACATGACTGGAGAATAAGCATTCTAGTATCAGTATAAAAAAAAACAAAGTGGACATTCTCAAATGTGTAAAGTACTGAGGTATCAAACAACTGCCACATTGCAATGAAAGTGATGGACATGGTGGCTGATAAATGAATATGCAGAGCTGTAGAAAATAAAATGGGAGATGAGCAGTTGGGAGTCACTTATGGATACCATACAACCAACCCAATGTTTGCAGTGAGACAGACAGTGGAGAAAAAAGTTGGAGATGGTGAAAGATTCTAGATGGGCATTCCTAAACCTAAAGAAAATACACAACAATGCCTCAAGAAAGTTGATTTTGGAAGTGCTGTGGTAGTCTGAATTCCCAGAAACCTTGTTGAAATTATTGCAGGCTATGTACATAATGATTTAAGTAGGAACAGTGTTTAGACTCACAGAGGAGTTCCCAGTTGAAGTGGGTGTGTATCAGGGTTCAGTTCTGAACCCACTACCATTCATACTGGTGATGGACTTCATTAGCTTTATTGGTTAACAGGTCCATACATTCATAGGTAAGTACTAAGCTAAAGACCTTGTGGGCCATTTTAAACCTAGCCAATTTCCCTTCCAAAGGTGAGAATCAAACATTGTGCCGTGTGTGTGTGTGTGTGTGTGTGTGTGTGTGTGTGTGTGTGTGTGTGTGTGTGTGTGTGTGTGTGTGTGTGTGTGTGTGTGTGTGTGATAAGCACTTAGCCATTATACCAACCTCCAACCCTCAAGTTGCAAACAGGTTAGAGGAGACAGATCAACAAACCTGCTATATGTATATTATGAAACACTAAAAAAGATTTTGAACAAGAACTTCAGCAAATGATAGGGGACTGGAATGCAAATTTCAATTATAATAAAGGCTATGGAGATATACGAATTTGTGTTTTTTTTTTTTCCTTTGAAGCTGTTCAACATGTCCACTCCTTGCTTTGTGCATCTATGGTACTTGACAAGGCTAGTACTAGAATATATTATATAAGTGTATGTGCACACAGTGGGACATTGCAAGGGGTGGAACTGAGTACAGACAAGAGAGTGGTCATGCAGCAAAGGGAAGAAATTCAAAGAAGCTGAACACTGACATAAAAGGGACATTATTAGAACAGATGAACAGCTTCAGGTATGTGACAGGTATGACTAATGAGAAAGGAAGTCTAAATGAGGAGATCACATCTAAATTCAGAGGTACTTCACCTAACTGACATAAAGTGCCAGGTAGTACATGACAAAAATGCCAATGAAGCTGAGAGTTAAGGTTTAGAAAAGTGATTTAACAAGAGTTGTTGTCCATGCCATTGTAAGCCATGTACCACAATGTGTAATGTTCTTATCCCATGCCATTGAAAGCCATGTACCACAGTATTCAATGTTTTTATCTCATACCTTTGTAAGACATGTACCATAATGTGCACTGTTCTTATCTCATGCCATTCCAAGTCATGTAACACAATATAAAATGTTGTTATCTCATGCAGTTACAAGCCATGCACCACAATCTATGATGTTTTTTTCTCATGCCTTTATAAGCCATGTGCCACAATGTTCAATGTTCTTATCTCATGCCTTTCTAAGCCATGTATTGCAGTGTATAGGGAGTTGGAGGGGTTGTTGTTTTTAGCATATGCAATATAGTATAAATTGAGCTATTCCCAGATATGTAATACAGGATAATGGTTGACCTTCCACAATATGTACAACATGTCCCACAATTTAGCTGGAAACACAACTGACTTTGCATCATCCTCAAATCTATACCATACCTTAAATTATCCCCCACTGAAGCCACCTTCATTAAACATGGTACAGTGCTCTTACTCTGTCCATTTCCCTTTAATGGATATCATTGCAAACATGTGCGGTAGTTTAGCTGTTACCATCACATATGTGCATCAGTTTAGCTGTTACCATCACATATGTGCATCAGTTTAGCTTTTTCTATCACAGACATTTGCAACAGTTTAACTGTTGCACAGCAGTTTAGCTGTTGCCATCATATACATGTGCAGCAGTTTAGCTGTTGCCATCATATACATGTGCAGCAGTTTAGCTGTTGCCATCATAGACATGTGCAGCAGTTTAGCTGTTGCCATCATAGACATGTGCAGCAGTTTAGCTGTTGCCATCATAGACATGCAGCAGTTTATCTGTTGCTATCATAGACATATGAAGCAGTTTAGCTGTTGCCATCATAGACATATGAAGCATTTTAACTGTTGCCATCATAGAGATGTGCAGCAGTTTAGCTCTTGCCATCATAGACATGTGCAGCAGTTTAGCTCTTGCCATCATAGACATGTGCAGCAGTTTAGCTCTTGCCATCATAGACATGTGCAGCAGTTTAGCTCTTGCCATTATAGACATGTGCAACAGTTTAGCTTTTGCCATCATAGACATGTGCGGTAGTTTATCTGTTACCATCACAGATGTGTATCAGTTTAGCTTTTTCTATCACAGACATTTGCAACAGTTTTACTGTTGCACAGCAGTTTAGCTGCTGCCATCATATACATGAGCAGCAGTTTAGCTGTTGCCATCATAGACATATGAAGCAGTTTAGCTGTTGCCATCATAAACATGTGCAGCAGTTTAGCTCTTGCCATCATAGACATGTGCAGCGGTTTAGCTCTTGCCATCACAGACATATGCAGCAGTTTAGCTGTTGCCATCATAGACATGTGTAGCAGTTTGGCTGTTGCCATCACATGCATGCAGTGGTTTAACTGTCGCCATGACAGACATATAGCAGTTTAGTTGTTGCCATCACAGTCATGTGCAGCACTTTACCTGTTGCCATTAAAACATTTATCTGTTGCTATATCAGATGTGTGTAGCAGTTTAGCTGTTGCCATCACAGACATTTGCAGCAGGTTAGCTGTTGCCCAGCAGTTTCAGCATTGCCATTACAGACACATACAGAGGTTTAGCTGTTACCTAGCCATGTAGCTGCTGCCATCACAGACATGTAGAGCAATTTAGCTATTGCCATTACAGACACATGAATCAGTTTATTTGTTGCCATCACAGATATTTATTTATTTTATTTTATTTTACATTTGTTAACAGGGCTAGTCTAACTGGATACATGTCCATTTTCAGTAGAGGCCCGAGGAGTTAAGCTCCAAGTTAGGACAAAAAAAAATTAATACAATAAAGTATAAGGATACATGAGCAAATATGAAGTGTTAACAGTATGCATAAACAGGTTATCACAGTAAAATGTACAGTACATGATACAAGAATAATAAAGGGATGTAAATACAATCAGAGTAGTCAAGATGCTGTGGAATAAAATCCCGGTATATGTGAGGCAGAGCACCTCGCTGGCCTTGTTCAAGAGAAATCTTGACCAATGGATGGGAGATCGCAGATATACCCCAGGGATTACCTCAGTGTCACTGCTCAACAGAGGCACAGCAAAATAATGGGTATAGTTCCCCATACTAAAGGGGTGGCGTAAGCCACAAAACTATGGGCTAGGCTTGTAAATGCCCTCGGGCAGATAGCCTAGTATGAACCTATGAACCTATGAACCTAAGAGACATATGCAACATAGTTTAAAAAGGAAAATAGAGTTGCTTAATGAGTAGATGGGTTAGACAGAGTACAGTATATAGAGACATTTTGACTAGTCAGGTTTAGTGCATTGACATAACCAGTGTGTTTTCAGGAATACTTTCAATTTGTTTTTGACTAGTCAGGTTTAGAGCGTTGACATAACCAGTGTGTTTTCAGGAACACTTTCAATTTGTTTTTGACTAGTCAGGTTTAGAGCATTGACATAACCAGTGTGTTTTCAGGAATACTTTCAATTTGTTTTTGACTAGTCAGGTTTAGAGCGTTGACATAACCAGTGTGTTTTCAGGAACACTTTCAATTTGTTTTTGACTAGTCAGGTTTAGAGCGTTGACATAACCAGTGTGTTTTCAGGAATACTTTCAATATGTTTTTGACTAGTCAGGTTTAGAGCATTGACATAACCAGTGTGTTTTCAGGAATACTTTCAATTTGTTTTTGACTAGTCAGGTTTAGAGCATTGACATAACCAGTGTGTTTTCAGGAATACTTTCAGTTTGTTTTTGACTAGTCAGGTTTAGAGCGTTGACATAACCAGTGTGTTTTCAGGAAGACTTTCAATTTGTTTTTGAAAGAGGATAATGAGGAAAGTATGGAGAGTTCATTTGGAAGGAGGTTCCAGGCCTTCCCTACTATATTAGAGAAAAGGGAGTCGCCAGCTTTGTTATATGTTTAAGTGGTATGCACTAGAAATTTCTGAGAAGACCTTAAGGATGCTAGGTGTTTATAGGGGGTGATTAGTGTCGAGAGAATAGGTGTTTTAGAAGGTTTGTAAAGAGTGTTATGGGCTATAGTTAGCTGATGGAATTTAATTAGATTTTGAAGTTCAAGCCAACCTAGCTGTTTTAAATTAAGGCAGTGATGGGTTCTAAAAGGATTACCAGTTGCAAATCTAGCTATATTATTGTAGGACATTTCCAATTTGTTGAGATTATTTTTTGAAAGGTTAGTAAAAATGGGTGACGCATAGAGTAGAGGAGAGATTAGATGAATGTGTGCTATTGTGGTTCGAGCTGAAGGTAGGAGAAAGGATTTTATCCTATAGAGAGAGCCTAGCTTTTTATTGACTGTTTTTATAGTATTGTTAATATGGATGTCAAAGTTCAGATTATTGTCAATGGTGGCTCCTAATAGTTTTGTGGATGGGTCTGGAGATATAATATTATTATTGATAGAGTTTATTGAGAAATCCAGTGGAGGGGATTTCTTGGTAGGAGAGAAGAGGAGGAGTTTAGTCTTTTGGGGGTTTAGGAGAAGGCATCTATGTGTGAACCATTGCTCAACTGTATTGAATACTTGTTGGGTCAGACAGAGTAGTTCAGAAGAGGAGGGGGCTGAGCAAATGAGTGTAGAGTCATCTGCATATTGTATGCATATAGCTTGGGAGATGGCAAGGTGAAGATCGTTGATGAATATGGGAAAAAGTAGAGGTCCAAGGATAGAACCCTGGGGGACTCCGAGGTTGACAGGGAGATGAGTAGATAGAGACTTGTGCCATAGTACGGCCTGTTGTCTTTTATCCAGATAGGACTGGAACCACTTAATAGAGGATGTATCTAGTGACAGGGATTTTCATATTGTGATGAGAATTTGGTGATTTACCATGTCAAATGCTTTAGACAGGTCAATGAAAAGGGCAGAAGAGAGTTTGTTAAGGTTGCGGTTATTGTTAATACAGTCTGTGAAGGAAAGAAGGGCAGTTGTAGTGCTATGTGAGGGTCTAAAACCATGTTGACAATTGGCTAGTAGGTTATTATGCATTAGATGATCAAGTAATTGTTTGTGTATGCATTTTTCCATGATCTTTGCCAGAGGTGAGAGAAGGGCAATGGGGCAGTAGTTGGAGAGGTCTGTGGATTGTCCTCCTTTGTGAAGAGGGATTATATGGGATATTTTCCATAAACTGGGAATAAAACTTTCAGAAATAGTCCTATTGATTAGGATAGAAATTGGATAGGCAATAGCTTTGGCTGATTGTTGTAAGAATTCAGCAGGTAGTTGGTCTGCTGAGGGGGAGCAGGGTTTTAGTTTCTGTAGAAGGGTTAGAATATATGATGTTGGGACAGGTTGTAAATGAAAAGTAGGGGGTAAGGTTGGTTGTTTGGAAGGTAGAGTGAAGTTGCTAGGAGATAGTTGACTGGCTAATGTTTGTATAGCATCTGTAAAAAAGTTGTTAAAGTCATTGGCTATGATAATTGGTGTTTTGTGTTCTGAATTTAGACGATTTGGAGTAGTGGATTGTCCTGGGTGGAGTAGTTGGTTAATACTAGGCCAAAATTTCTGTGATTTATTTGTATGGGCTTGTTGGGATTGGAGGTAGTATTTTTTGTCAGTTATTATAGCTTTCTTAGTTTCATTTCTTAGTTGTCTAAATGTGTGTTGGTCTATAGGGTTTTTTGTTTTTCTCCATTTTGCCCAATGTTTGTTTCTTACATTGATTCTATGTTTGGTTTCCTTAGTAAGCCAAGGAGCGTGTTTGGATTTAGTTCTAACTAGTCTGGTTGGGGCATGATGGTTGAGGATGGCAAGGAAGCTGGAGTTAAAGTAACTTACAGCTTCCTCTAGAGGTAGATTTTTTAGGGGTGACCAGTTGCATGCTCTTAGTTCCAACTGGAGAAGTTCTGGGTTAAAGTTCTTTTTACACCTTATGTTTTTAATTGATGTTGCGTAGGGTAAATTGATTCTATGTCTGATAATATAGGTAAGAGTGTGGTCACTTAAGTCATCAAGGAGGGTTCCTGAGTCATAGTTGTGAGGATGATGGTTAATGAGGATCCAGTATAATAAGGTTGATTTCCTATTAGATTTATTTATCCTGGTAGGGGAGGTGATGGTTTGGGAATATCCATAAAGGTTAATATGGTTTGAGAGGAGGCTGCCGCAGAAGCAGGTCCAGTCAATATTTGTATCACCTAGAATAATGGTTTCTTGGGGTATGTTTTGGGAAAGCCAGCAGAGTATATTTTCCATGGTAGCTATGTTATTTCCTGGAGGTAGATATATACAAATGACATAGATGGATTTGGAATTGTTAAGAAGAAGTTTGGAGATTAGGATTTCTGCATTAGAGTCTATAGGTGGTTTGCAGTTATGAGTAGTTAATAGTAAGCTAGGTTTATAAAGGATAGCTACCCCTCCACCTTTCTTGGAAATACGGTCTAGTCTCAGGATATTATAACCAGGTGGGATGATTTGATTATCTTTGGTTGAAGGTTTTAGCCAGGTTTCTGTTAAACAGAGAATATCAAAGGAATATATTTCTGTTAGAGCTTGGAGTTGCGTTACTTTGTTATTTATACTGCGTATATTAAGATGAGCAATTAAAAGTCAGTTAGATGGTCTAGAAAGGGCTTGAGAAGGTGATTCTTTGGGGTTGAGGAGAGAGATGGGAGTTGTTGGGGGGCCTGGGTTAGGGTGAATATCACCATCCTTTGCAAAGAGTAGTAGGCTTAGATAGTATAGGGTTTTGAACCTACTGTATAGAGATAGACATGTTTTGGCAGTTGAATTGTTAAACTTTGTATGTAGAGTTCTATGATATTTTGGAAGTGTGTAATTAGATGAAGACGTAATATTAGCATGACTATGAAGTACAGGTGTGTATGTAGAGGTGGTTACTTTTTTTGGATAGTTTAGGTTTGGGTCAAGTGGATTTTCAATTGAGGTGATACGATGTGTAAGGATTAAAGGAGGTAGTAGTGAGATAGTGACTAGGCATGTGATATAGCATGGGATGGGTAGAGTTTTCATTATAAGGATAGATATATGTACTTTCTTGGTAGATGAATAATAATATATTAGGTGGAGATGAGAGAGTGATAGAGTAAGATGTGATAGGAGGAGAGTAATGAGAGGATAGAAGTTAGAGGGGTGAGGTAATAGGGGAGTTACTAGGATAGAATGGAAAAGAGGAGAGTTAAGAAGAGAATAAGTGATATCACAGGGGATAATTAGAGAGTACAGGTGGAGATAAGAGGTGTGGTTAGAAGGTAATGGAAAGAGGAAAGGGTGTGGTTGAAGAGTCACAAGAACAGGAAGAGGTGTGGTTTAGGAAGTATAAAGGTAGGACCCCTGGGGGTGGGTGGGAATTGGGGGTAGGGTGGGGAGCGGAGTGAGCCCGGGTTAGGGTGGGGAGTGGAGTGAGCCCGCAGGGCGAACGGAGCGGGTAGCAACAGAATACAGAAACAGTTAATGAAAAAAACAATCAGCTAGGCTAGTTCTAGTGATAGAAAGGAAAAGAAATAGGGCCTAGAAAGTGTCAGTAGACTATATATGGGCAGGGGTAGGAAGGAAGGGAAGAGAAATGGAGACAGGATGGAGGAGGTGTCAGTGGACAATAAAATAGAATTAATTAGGAAGATAGACAGCTAATAGCACTTCAGAGAGTACTGGATATAAGAAATGGGGTAAGAGGGTGATGTAAGAAAAAGGTGGGTAGGAGAAGAGAAAGTCTGGAATTAGAGCGCCACCTAGTGATCAAGTCTAGTGTAGCTAGTTAGATTGTGAGGTAGTAACAATGGAAGATTAGAGATTAGAACATGGGAATGAGAAGGAAAAGAAAAAAAGGGGGTCTATTCAGGTGGGAGGGAAGAGATTAGTGAAAGGTTATGTAGAAGGGGAAAGCACTGGCTACTGGCTGTCCCAGCTCAGGCCTGGGTATGACATGTAAAAATTGGTACAGGCACTAGAGAGTCTTATTTTAGATTTATTCAGCAGACATACTTTTCTGTTTTCCTTGAGAAGGGATTGTAGAAGTATTAAGCAGTGAGGTGACCCGCCGATATTTGGAGAGGGTTCCTAGCTTCCTGCTGACTAGCACTAGAAGCCTGGGAAGAGCAGAGTATCTTTAGGAGACAAGAGAGATAAGATAGAGGATAAGACACAATAGATTATACAACAGAATAGAGCTTTTCAACATAGCAATAATCAAACCTTGACACAATTCTTGCAGTATCCAAATTAAGCTTATCAAAAAAAAACAATTATAAAATAAAGAACATATGCATAGTAAGATTGACAGTCATGTGCATGGACATAAAAACTGGTTAGCAGTAATACATAAGTCTTTGTTATCAGCAATGCAAGATTATATAATGCATTGAGTCAATAGCATGGCATGTTAATCTGTGATACATCACTGAGAATGGCACAGCTTGAAACATGTTACACGGATAGGTGTGCATGATATGAGCGACACTTTAGCTGGTGCTATCATACACATGCACAGCAGTTCATCTGTGGCCTTCACAAACATGTGCAGCAGTTTATTTGTTGATTCACCCTTTCTATTGTGTACTTAATGTGTGATCTGCTGAGTCATATAGCAGAGTTCAGTTAATGCTGCTAATCTCTGCTTATATCATTTGAACGATTCCTAAATTACTGGTATACTATTCTCTAACTGGTATCACACCTATCCATATAACATGTTTCAAGCTGTGTCATTCTCAGTGATGTATCACAGATTAACATGCCATGCTATTGACACTGTCATACAGATTAAAGTGCTGTATCTCACCAGTTACTATGCTTTGCATAGTACACTGTCAACAGTTATTTAGTTAAAACCACTAGATATTAAGCAAAGTAACCCAGACAGATTAGTGCTGTCTTTATGTGAATGCGGCAGATTAGCTGGCACTGTCCTGTCATATACCAACCAGCTAACTCCAGTCATGATGGTTGTCTGTACTGGTTTCATATACTGCATTGTATTTCATGAACTTGTATGGTATGTGCTACACTTGTGCTGGTTCTAACTAAGAGGGCACCGCAGTATATCTGACACTAGGATCATATGATTATAGTAGGATACTAGACTAATGGCCCAAGAGCCTTTTTATGCCTAGCCATTCATGAACCAGTTTTCCCAATATCAATGCCCATGGGTAGAATGGTTTTGATATATGCCTGTGCCTTAGGGCATCTACAAACTGCTCCTGTTCTTAAGGCCCACAGTAACAATCCAGGTATGAACTTACAATTTCCCATCCAGTGTTCCAAATTGTGTTTGGAGAGGCTTAGGGAAGAGCTCTGCTTCACATAAATGGGGAGTCTGTCCCAGAGAAGGGGTAATCTCTGAGACATCCACCTGTCCCTCAAATATGTTTTGTTTATGTCACAGACAAGGGTTTGATCCTTAGATCAGGCAAATCTAGTGTTGTTTGTTTTGTGAATATGTAGCAGATCCATCAGGGATGGATAGGAGAATGCAATGTAGGTTAGGCATAGATCGACCCTCAGTAGTCTATAGGAGATTGTGCTCAGGACAGGAACTTGAGGAAGTCCACATGGGACATTATATTTACTCCTTGTATTCTTTAGTTTGGAACATCTGTAGCCACTAGGGGTGTTAAGAATTTACAGGAAAACTGAAAATACCACTGTTCAGTACAGTTTACCACATGCCATCTTCAGATACAAAGTGTTATTTTAGTAGGACAGTTACACCATAGTAACTGTATCTCACAGCTTCAGGGTTGGAGATTCGATCCTGATTTCTCATTTCTATCTGTGAGGTGTGCAAATGTTCTTCTTGTACCTTAATGGCTGGTCTCCTGGTACTTTTGTTTCCTATCAAATACAAATTTGCTGACAGCTTATTTGGAATTGTCCACTTGTATGGCAATGGTTCTTGTCTTATTGTCTGGATAATGACTGAAAGAAGTTTGCAGAGAATAGATCTTGTTGGCTTTTAACAAATGAATAAACTGAATCCTTAGTGTAAATCAGATCCCAAACCTCAGCCACACCATTTAAAATATTTAACTTGTACAAGCCTTACAGTGACCACTGTTGACCACACAGTGTTAATTTCTGAATAGTGTTTGTTTCTGCCATGACTGATTTTGATAAATTTTGATGAAGTTACAAACAGGCAAAGCAACCAGTTATAACCTTGTCCATATAACAAAGAAAAAACATACTTTTTTTTTTGAAAGAGAACAAGCCCTCATGCAGACTGCCAAACTCATGGTGACACAAACATAAAGAAAGGAGAAATTCCACAAAATAAAGTTGTAGAAACTGCACTGACACTGTGTTCTAATAGAAATCAGTAATTAAGGAGCACAGTTCTGCTGAGCTGAGTTCATCCAGCTGGCACCTCCCCCAGTTTAAGATCATTGAGGTGTTGGGAACCCGTTGTGTTCACTTAAACTTAATTTTCATTCAGTGCAAAATTTGCTTAAATGAAATTTGACAAAAATGACTCAATCAAACTGCTACTTGTCAAGCTGCAAATGCACAGGTTACCTTTTCCCATGTTGTATTTATCTCTGGAAAGGAGAAACGTGTTGACTTTGTGAGCAGGTCTGTGTTAAGAGAAGCATTGAGAAGTTGCATCAGGTAGGCCCATTACTTGGTCCAAAGCCACTGCTCATTGTTTAACTGGTCCAAGAGCAGTGCCATTACATTGTACCATAGATGTTATTGTTTAACTGCTCCAAGACCAGTGATGTTACATTGTATTGTAGATGTTATTGTTTAACTGGTCCAAGATAAGTGACGTTACATTGTATCGTAGATGTTATTGTTAGACTGGTCCAAGACCAGTAACGTTACATTGTATCATGGATGTTATTGTTTAACTGGTCCAAGACCAGTGATGTTACATTGTATCGTAGATGTTATTGTTTAACTGGTCCAAGACCAGTGGCGTTACATTGTATCGTAGATGTTATTGTTTAACTGGTCCAAGACCAGTGATGTTACATTGTATTGTAGATGTTATTGTTTAACTGGTCCAAGACCAGTGACATTACATTGTATCATAGATGTTATTGTTTAACTGGTCCAAGACCAGTGATGTTACATTGTATCATAGATGTTATTGCTTAACTGGTCCAAGACCAGTGACGTTACATTGTATCGTAGATGTTATTGTT
>NC_056737.1:1019702292-1019773217 GCF_019279795.1 Protopterus annectens
GTTAATAGGTGTATACTAGGCTAATGACAACTAGGGTTCATACGTGTATGCTAGCTAATGACCACTAGGGTTCATAGGTGTATGCTCGCTAATGACCACTAGGGTTCATTGGTGTATAATAGGCTATTGACCACTAGGGTTCATAGGGGTATGCTAGCTAATTACCACTAGGGCTCATAGGTGTACGCTAGGCTAATGACAGCTATGGTTCATAGGTGTATACTAGCTAAGGACCACTAGGGTTCATACATGCATACTAGTCTAATGACCACTAGGGTTCATAGGAGTATGCTAGGCCTAATGAACACTAGGGTTCATAGGTGTATGGAAGCTAATGACCACTAGGGTTCATAGGTGTATACTAGCTAATGACCACTAGGGTTCATACATGCATACTAGTCTAATGACCACTAGGGTTCATAGGTGTATAATAGGCTAATGACCACTACGGTTCATAGGTGCATACAAATCTAATGACCACTATGTTTCATAGGTGTATACAAGGCTAATGACCACAAGGGTTCATAGGTGTTTGCTACCTAATAACCACTAGTGTTCATAGGTGTATACTAGGCTAGTAACCACTAGGGTTCATAGGTGTATGCTAACTAATTACCACTAGGGTTCATAGGTGTATACTATGCTAATGACCACTAGGGTTCATAGGTGTATGCTAGCTAATGACCACTAGGGTTCATATATGTATGCCAGCTAATGACCACTAGGGTTCATAGGTGTATACTAGGCTAATGATAATTTGGGTTCATATGTGCATGCTAGCTAATGACCAATAGGATTCATAGGTATATTCTAGGCTAATGACCACTAGGGTTAGGCTAATGACCACTATGGTTCATAGGTGTATGCTAGGTAATGCTGACTAGGGCTCATAGCAGAATACTAGGCTAATGACCACTAGGGTACATAGGTGTATGCTAGGCTAATGACCACTAGGGTTCATATGTGTATACTGGGCTAATGACCACTAGGGTTCATAGGTGTATGTTAGCTAATGATCACTAAGGTTAATAGGTGTATACTAGGCTAATGACAACTAGGGTTCATACGTGTATGCTAGCTAATGACAACAAGGGTTCATAGGTGTATGCTAGCTAATGACCACTAGGGTTCATAGGTGTACACTAGGCTAATGACCATTAGGGTTCATAGGTGTATGCTAGCTAATGACCACTAAGGTTCATAGGTGTATGCTAGGCTAATGACTACTAGGGTTTATAGGTGTATGCTAGCTAATGACCACTCTGGTTCATAGGTGTATACTAGGGCAATGACCACAATGGTTCATAGCTGTATACTAGGCTAATGACCACTAGGGTTCATAGGTGTATGCTAGGCTAATGCCCACAAGGGTTCATAGGTGTATGCTGGGCTAATGACCACTAGGGTTCATAGGTGTATGCTGGGCTAATGACCGCAAGGGTTCATAGATGTATAATAGGCTAATGATCACTAGGGTTCATAGGTGTATGCTAGGCTAATGCCCACTAGGGTTCATAGGTGTATACTTCACTAATTACCACTAGGGTACATAGGTGTGTACTAGGCTAATGACCACTGGGGTACATAGGTGTATACTATGCTAATCACTAGGGTTCATAGGTGTATGCTAGCTAATGACCACTAGGGTTCATAGGTGTATGCTAGGCTAATGCCCACAAGGGTTCATAGGTGTATGCTGGGCTAATGACCACTAGGGTTCATAGGTGTATGCTGGGCTAATGACAACAAGGGTTCATAGATGTATACTAGGCT
Organism: Protopterus annectens; assembly: GCF_019279795.1. Lineage (NCBI taxonomy): Eukaryota > Metazoa > Chordata > Ceratodontiformes > Protopteridae > Protopterus > Protopterus annectens. The sequence goes on from NC_056737.1 coordinate 1,019,704,066, forward strand.
AATGATCACTAGGCTTCATAGGTGTATGCTAGGCTAATGCCCACTAGGGTTCATAGGTGTATACTTCACTAATTACCACTAGGGTACATAGGTGTGTACTAGGCTAATGACCACTGGGGCACATAGGTGTATACTATGCTAATCACTAGGGTTCATAGGTGTATGCTAGCTAATGACCACTAGGGTTCATAGGTGTATACTAGGCTAATGACCATTAGGGTTCATAGGTGTATGCTCGCTAATGACCACTAGGGTTCATTGGTGTATAATAGGCTATTGATCACTAGGGTTCATAGGGGTATGCTAGCTAATTACCACTAGGGCTCATAGGTGTATGCTAGGCTAATGACAGCTATGGTTCATAGGTGTGTACTAGCTAATGACCACTACGGTTCATACATGCATACTAATCTAATGATCACTAGGGTTCATAGGAGTATGCTAGGCCTAATGAACACTAGGGTTCATAGGTGTATGGAAGCTAATGACCACTAGGGTTCATAGGTGTATACTAGCTAATGACCACTAGGGTTCATACATGCATATTAGTCTAATGACCACTATGATTCATAGGTGTATACTAGGCTGATGACCACTATGTTTCATAGGTGTATACAAGGCTAATGACCACAAGGGTTCATAGGTGTTTGCTACCTAATAACCACTAGTGTTCATAGGTGTAAACTAGGCTTATAACCACTAGGGTTCATAGGTGTATGCTAACTAATTACCACTAGGATTCATTGGTGTATACTATGCTAATGACCACTAGGGTTCATAGGTGTATGCTAGCTAATGACCACTATGGTTCATATGTGTATGCTAGCTAATGACCACTAGGGTTCATAGATGTATACTAGGCTAATGCCCACTAGGTTTCATAGGTGTATACTTGGCTAATGACCACTAGGATTCATAGGTTTATACTAGGCTAATGATAATTTGGGTTCATATGTGCATGCTAGCTAATGACCAATAGGGTTCATAGGTATATTCTAGGCTAATGACCACTAGGGTTAGGCTAATGACCACTATGGTTCATAGGTGTATGCTAGGTAATGACCACTAGGGTTCATAGGTGAATACTAGACTAATGACCACTAGGGTACATAGGTGTATGCTAGGCTAATGACCACTAGGGTTTATATGTGTATACTGGGTTTATGACCACTAGGGTTCATAGGTGTATACTAGACTAATGACCACTAGAGTTCATAGGTTTATGCTAACTAATGACCACTGGGGTTCATAGTTGTATACTCGGCTAATGACCACTAGGATTCATAGGTGTATGCTAGCTAATGACCACTAGGGTTCATAGGTGTATATTCGGCTAATGACCACTACGGTTCATAGGTGTATGCTAGCTAATGACCACTAGGGTTCATAGGTGTATACTAGCTAATGACCACTAGGGTTCATAGTTGTATACTAGGCTAATGACCACTAGAGTTCATAGGTGTATGGCAGCTAATGACCACTAGGGTTCATGGGTATATACTCGGCTAATGACCACTAGGGTTCATAGGTGTATGCTAGCTAATGACCACTAGGGTTCATAGGTGAATGCTAACTAATGACCTCTAGGGATGATAGGTTTATGCTAGGTAATGACCACTAGTGCCTTTATAAACCCAAATGTGTAACTCTAATGTGATATGCAAATTTGACTTATATAGGTGGTGATTAATTGACTGCCTCTGTCCATCACAGACATAGGAACAGGACTATGGATGATTGTCCGATTACCTCTCCATTGATCCAATTTGTCTTTAAATAGGGATAGGGAAGACCTCTGCTTCTCATGGAGGAGGGAACATATTTGTCTTTCCAACATGTCCTATTTGTATGTTGCAAACAAAATGTAGATATTTTAATCTAGTATATCCAATGCTGTTTGTTTAATGGATGTGCAAAAGGCTCATCAAAACAGGGTCCAGGAATGCTCTGTATGCCAGATAAAGTTCATCTCTCAGAAGTCTGTTTAATACCAAGTAAAGAAACAAGACTTTCAGCAATCAGCATAGGGCATTGTGTTTACTCTCTGTACTCTTTTTGTCAGGGACCTTTGTGGACATTCCAGTTGCAGCATGTGTCTGGTCAGGTCCATGCTGAAGCATTATACTCTATGATGGGTCTGATGAGGGCAAAGTACAGTGGCATGATGACCTCTTTGGACCTATATGCAATGCTTTTACTTATAGGTTGAGCAACATAGAAGGATTTTCTTACTGTCTTGGACACATGTTGATCAAAGGCAAGGTTACTAACTACATGGGTTCCCAGATCCCTGACTAGTGAATCAACTTTTACTGACATTTTATTGATGACATAGTTACCCGGGCTGGCAGATTTCTGAAAAGGCACTATAATGCATTTCTTAGAATGGAGTTTTAACCCATAGCTATGGTAACAACTGTTTGTCTGTATAATACCTACCGTGATGGGTGTTCTCATCTTGAGGGGATTCACTACCTGCCCCTAGTTGGCAATCATCTTTGAACTTGGTTAGCCAAATACCTTTAACATTGGCTTTGATATCTGAGAAGTAGATGCCAAAGAGGAATGGGCCTAGCACAGGGCCCCTGGGGAACCCCACTTTTTCCAAGTGGGGCTTCCCTTTTTCCAAGTTTTTACATTTAAATGTCAGATTTTTGGATGGCATATTTATTTTGTGGGATGTGAATGTGGAAGTAATTGATGATTTCATGCATTATTGAACCATTGTTGTGATTATTTTAAGTTTACCTATAGCTGGAATACGGACAGAATTAATTATCTGGATACTATGATTTCACATTTGACAGGAGGTTTCAAATTAAATATTTTCAGAAAAGATACATTTTGCAATGGATATTTACATTTTTCCAGTAATCACCCATTTTCTCAAAAGAAGAATTTAGTTAGTGACCAGGCTATACACATCCAAAAAGACAGACAAAAAAAACCTAGCCAGAACAACAAATAGCCCAAGCAAAGCAGCAGGATATGGCCCTCTCTATATATGATGACAGAAAACTGAAGTCCGATGATTCCAAACCTCAATTTATTGAATAAAACAAACAATAGGTGCTTTCATTCTGAAGTCTTCAGAACTTCATCAGATAATTACAAACATCTGTGTAATTTATAGTGCAAAATAAAAATGTCATATCAATTAATGCAAATATAACCAATAACACCCCCCCCTTAAAGATAAACACTAAAAAACAGTGTTTCTGCATATGTAATCACACTAAAAGCATCTAAAATAGCTGTAAACATCCTAAAAAGTATGAATATACATTTGTATATATAAAACACAGCTAAGTTATCTTTCTTTTGCCTTTAATTTTAAAAGGGAATTTATTGAAATATGCTCATTTAAACCTGGCCATCTGGCTGTATCAAGTCGCAGCTTCCAGTATAGTTCCCTCTTCTCTAATAATAAAGACAAAGCACCACCACGGAGTTCTGTTCTAATATTGTCAATTACTGTAACACTAAAAGAATGCCCCTCATTTTCTAAAATATGCTTACTGAGGCCATTAGTTTACTTTTTCAATTTTATATCGTGTAAATGTTCATAAATTCGTTTTTTAACTTACGGTCAGTTTTACCTATATAGAAGCAGCTACAGCAATTACATAAAGCACAATATATTATCCTTTAAGAGGCATAATTGTATCTCTGATGAATCCTGACCTCAATGTTGTTAATGTAAAATACACTGTCTTCCTTTATAAATGTACAATAACTACACATTGCACACTTATTCAAATAGCCATCCCTTTTCTTTGGAACATTCTTCTTTTCGAAAATGTTTTTGAGATTTCTGCCCTTTTTAAATACCATAATAGGATTCATTCTTATATATGGTCTAAGAGCTTTTTCATGATTCAGAATAGACCAATTATTTTCTAAAATATTCTTTAGTTCATAACTGTCACTAGCAAAAATAGTAATGAGAGAGGCCTTATAGTCCGCATTCTCTTCATCATTACTATTAAAAGCTGTTCTAGGCTATACTCATCGCCAGAATGACATCCTAACACAATGATGTATGGGTAGAACTAGTTAAGGAGATGTTTTTAAACAAAGGTTACCCCAACAAGCTGGTGACTGCAACTATTAACAAAGTGTACCATGGTTAGGGTACAAAATTCAGAACACTGTTAGGCATAGGGTTGGATAAATCCCGAAATTCTGAAAGGGAAGTGACATATGAGAAAGCTTTAGTTATGGAATATAATCAACATGCTAAACACATCCAGGACATAGTTTTGAAAAACTGGAATATTGTTGAAGTGAACAAGGACCTATATGATGGAGTAGGACAAGCGCCTGTGTTCACTTTTAAAACAGGAAGAAATTTCAATCAGATATTTGAAGGAGGTGTGCCTTGTGTCACTGGTCCTAAAAGGATGACAAACCCATGTGTTATATGTAAGCAATGCCCTTTTATACTAAAGGGTGAATGTATGTTCTTGGAAAATGGGTTGTGTATTAAAGTTGAATTTGGAAATGTGAATTATTGCTTCAGTATGTTAATTTACCTAGCTAAATGTAAAGGGTGTCCTGCCTTTTATATAGGCAAGACAGAGAAAATTAAAGATCAGAATTTATAAACATACATATGAAATAAGTGCAAAAAAGGAGACTAATGCTCTTTATAAGAACTCTAATGTATATACTAACTTTACAAACTTTAGATTTGGGATCTTAGACATTATAAAACCCAAATCTAGTGGTGGGGATTGGAAACTAACACTATTAAAGAAAGAATTGGAAACTAACACTATTAAAGAAAGAACTAGTTTGGCAGCTTAGACTAAATGCCATTCCCCCCTGGACTTAATGAATACATGTCCCTTAAACCTGTACTCAAGGAAAATGCAGCTATTGTGCAAAGGGCAACTTGTATAGTTGATGTGCGTTTGAATAACTTAAAATATTCAATTATTCTATTTAGGCTAGTTCATTTTCACTGGTTTGTGGACCCTATTACAACTAAAAAATATGTTTTTAATTCAAACTGTTTTTGTGTCAAAGATATTTTATATTACACACATAAAATTTTAAGGGTTTGGTATCTTGAGGGTTAATAGCCTGTTAAGCCGCTTAATTACTGGATGACAAAAGGTATTAAAAGCATGAAGCAATAGCAAACAATTATCTGATGAAGTCTCATTGGTGAGACAAATGGGCGTATCAGTGTGTTTTATTTCATTTTATTTTATTCATATTAAAGTGTCGGTTGTCCCCTGCTGACATTGGATTACCATTTATTTATTTTTTTATTGGTGAGATTTTGTAGTCACACATTTGTATTGGACTACACTGGTGACTGATGATTTTGTGGAGGTGTTCTTACTGATTCTAACCTCCTGGGTCCTAGCAGTGAGCCAGCAAGCTATTAAACATGTTATAAAGGGGTTTGCACCTAGTTCCATATATTTGTTGACAATGCTTGAGTGCGGTATTGTATCAAATGCTTTAGCCAGTTCTAGGTAGGCCGTATGCAATGTTTTCCCCTCATCCATTGCTATAGTGACATTTTCAAAGAAGTCCACCAGATTCTGTAAGTATGGCTTTCTTTTGACAAAGCCAAAGTGAGATGGATCCAATGTCTGGAGGTATCCTAAGTCCTTGTTAATAATTTCCATGATAATTATTTCCATGGCTTTGCAAGTAAAGCTAATCAGACTAATTAGTCAATAGTTTCTATAATTTTTGAAGATTTTCCTTTATGAAGGTGATGAATGTTGCAGTCCTCCATTCATATGGCACAAAGCCTGTTTTAAGATGATAGTTAAACAATGGCTCCAGGACTCCTGATAAGTGATATTTTAAACTATCCAGGAGGTATCCTGGGATGTATAGGGGCCCAGTGAGGCCAGATTATTGCCTTTAGTTAGTGTACCCAGTATATGCTCTCTAGTTATAGTTGTAGTGGTTATATTTGAGGATATTATTGAGAAGATAGTTGGGGGAGAAAGGGGGAAAAGTAGAAACTGAATTTGTCTGTGAAAAGGTTTACTATATTGCCAGGCTCAATGAATGTGGCACCATTAACCACCAGTTTAGAAAATTGCTGTGTGCTGCCATTGAGGTTTCTGACATAGCTGTAGAAGGCCTTATGATTATCTTTCACATGGAAGGCTATCTTAACCTCAAAGATGGCTTTGCTTAACCTAATTAATTTGTCTTTAATGGGATTATGGAGTTGATTTTGATTTCAAAAAAGGCAGCTTTATGGTCAGACCTTACCAGGGAGGATGAGACATGGGGGGTGCAGTGTTCTCCCATATTTGCAAGCACAAGATCCAGTATGTTGAAGCCTCTAGTGGATGTATTCACAATTTTGCCATTTGGTTAAAGGGTGTTTGTATTAACAAAGTCCAGGAATTTATTTGCCTGTAGATGTGAGGCCATGCAAGATTCTCAATCTATAGTGGGGTAATTAAAGTCTCCCATGAGCAGAGTGTTAGGTTGGATGGTAAGCATCTCCAGTAGGTCCAAGTATGCATTATGAGCTTCTTGGGACATGGAGGGTGACCTATAGCTGGCTAGGATATGGTATGAGATGTTGTCGATGGTGAGCTACACATGGATGAACTCCAACATGTCATTCTGTCTGACCACCTCAGAGGGATGCTTGTTATATTGAGATACCTCCTTATTTAGCACTTGTCTGTGCAGCTACTTGTCTAAAAGTGTGGAAGATACTGACACCTTGCACTGCTGGCACACTCTCTGCTGCTTTAAACCATGCCTAAGTAACTGTACAGATGTCTATATACTTGACTGTAAGGATGTCTTAGGATGTAGCTTTTTTTCAGGCTTCTGGCATTGAGCATTAAGACTTTTGATGTTCAGTTAAGCTGATTTTGCTATGTCAGTAGATTTGTCAATTTGGCATTTCCTAAAAAAGGCACTATGGGGGTGGATAAAGTTTTAGCCAGTATTCAAAAGCCTAGAGGGGAGAGATGCAGACCATCTTTGGCAAAGGAATGTGGTCTATTAACCATGTCATTCCAAGCTAACAAATATTGGATCCCCTTAAAATGACAAGAAAGACAGCCAGTTGCTGAAATCAATCATGTTTTGCTTATATTGTGGCATCATCCTCAGTGATACATTGTATCATTGTATCATCCTTGAAGATGATAATATGCTCCTTAATGCATTGTGACATCATCCTCAGGGATACATTATATCATCCTCAGTGATGGTAATATGTTGCTCAATGCATTGTGACATCATCGTCAGTGATACATTGTATCATTGTATCATCCTCAGTGATGGTAATATACTGCTCAATGCACTGTGACATCATCCTCAGTGATACATTGCTTCATTGTATCATTGTATCATCCTTAAAGATGATAATATGCTCCTCAATGCATTGTGACATCATCCTCAGTGATACATTGTATCATTGTATCATTGTATCATCCTCAGTGAGGGTAATATGCTGCTCAATGCATTGTGACATCATCCTCAGTGATACATTGTATCATTGTATCATGGTATCATGTATCATTCTCAGTGATGATAATATGGTGCTCAATGCTAGGCTCATACCAGCCAGATACATGTAGTGTGACAGCTCCATAATGTCTCTCTTCATATAGTCCAGAGAGGTACATCTCAGGTCATTTAACCTACATGAGCTATGATGGAATCATACTTGTACCTGTGGAGTAATGACTTGAGTACACGCATGATTTATTGGATTCTGGCTCCAGATTAGCAATTAACAGTTAACTTCTCCTTATCCAACCTGGTTAGAGGGGCATCATCATATCTTATAAAGGAGTCATGGTGAGAGTCCTGGGAAGTGTGCTTGCTTGCCTTAGTGGCTTAGTGTTTGGAGCTCCACTGAGAGTGACTGTATGCGTAGTGTTAGGTGTGTTTTTTTCTGAATGCCTTTAGGCTTGCTGAGACATAGCTTTGACAAAGGTTAGCATAGACAATTGTTGTTTAGGAAGACTGCTCTTAAGTGCCTCAGCATACATTAGTCTATGTGTGTGTTCTGTGCTATGTGAGGTGAGTGTTGTGTGCATGGTTTTGACAATCTGGTGTGCACTTGTATGTGAGAGTTTACCCTTTAGTGTCATTATGTAAGTGCACCTCTTGCATACTGCATCCACTTCTTTAAGGATGAAGTGGTTGTCCGTAAGCATGAGACAATTGCTACATTGTCTCAAGATGCCCATGTCCACCAAACTGGCTGCAGAGAATTTAGGAAATTGAATATCCATGCTGTCCAGTCCTTTGATTTGAGAGCTATGAGGGGGTTAGAAGGCGGCTAAAGGTGCTTTGTTTGATGCAGACTAATAGCAGTGTTTTATTGGAGCAGATTGTGTTAAACAGAATTAAATTCTACTAATTTTAATGTTTACACAATACTGAATTTTATTAAATCTGTAGGTATTGCCAATTGATTCCAAGCTAGCTGAGCTAAGCTTGTCTGCACACAAGGTATTTGTGCTATATTGCTGTTTTACAGGGTAACTTTTTATCAACCATTCTTTCTATGTGTTTGCTAATGTACAGGGCACTGGTAACCCACACAAACATGCAACATTTATAATTCCACAGGAAAAAAACAGAAAACTAAATAATGAGCCCTCTGCCCATCAAAATGACTACACTATGAGTCCTGTTGTGCATTTCCCAGCTCAGATACACCAGGAAAACACCTCCTGCTACAAGATGAATAAACCTAGTAGAAAGGATCCACAGGTACAATGCTACCACAAAACACTTAAACACCCAGCTGGAAATCCCTTGATGAAGACAATTTCAAAACAGTCATACAGCAGTAACAATGACAGGAAAAACATTTTCATTAAAAACTAAATCAGTGAAATGCACACATAAAAGCAAGAAACAGTAACAATCACTCAAAATAACTTGTGTGATTTAGCAATCAATGGTATTTAACATTGTCTTGATGGCACCAAATATAAATAAAATACTTCTGGACTGTAAGCTAGGAATTCAAGCTTTGTTGAACTCCAGTAAAATGAGCAGAAGGAAGTTTACTCAAAAAGCAATGCAGATTTGCTGGGTGGGCACCAGACTATGCAGAAATTTGCCAGTAACACTGTTTAAGGAAAATAAATTCAATAATAAATTACTAAGGCTCAAATCTGGCAGTAGTGCACAGTTCTGCCACAACTGTGAATTAAACTAGAAGACTCTGGGCCCAGGATGATTTAAAATACAAACACATGGCTTTTACAAGTAATTCTACTTGTGGAAATAGAAATGTAGAATAATGTAGAAACATAATCTTCCCACAACTGCTAATCACAAGAATAAGGTCTGAGAGCAAACTAAAACTTCCAAACAAACGGAACAGAAAAGTACAACGTAGTATCACCACACAGATCACTATAAGTGCAACTCAAATATTTATGCAGAATTGAAACAATTAAAATAATTTAATTTTCTTTCCTTTTCTAGAGACTATTACATGCATAGTCAATAGCCAGACAGTGACCAAAAATGAAAATCAGACCCTGTTCTTTGCATCTTTAAGGCAAACACCTTAACCATTATGATAACCCTCATAACCTAAATGTTTTTTTTTATACATAAAACACTGCAATCAATGGGTGTAGCAAATTCAATGAGCAATGCTACTTCTGTCTTTTTTTTTTCTGGACTACTGTATCTGATTTTTTCTCATCTTTTTTTGAACCGTTGGTAATAGGTGATCCCATGTGATATCGACTTCATTGTTTTGTAGTTCATGTTCCAAATGCTTCTCAGCTAATTCAATATTGCAGTATTAGCGCAATCCCCAACCCAACAGTCTTGCCACATTATTGTGCCTTTCAGTATACCGGCCCTCTGTCATGTGTGTGTATCACACCCAGCAACAAGAGGTCTGACAGTTTCCAGTTCTTTTATACAGAACCTACATTTGTCTGTTCCTCCCACATGTTCAATGGACCTTGTACACCGACATGTACATAGTGCACTATACTGGATAACCATTATTAACGTTTAATCTTTTGGTTTCATTCTACTTCTCCTTAACCAGTTATCATGGCTCAATTTCTGATCAACGTGAGGTTATTCCAGTAGATCACTGTACTCGTCACAGTAGTTATGCCTTTTCCACATTTATGTCCTTCTCATCTGATCCTTCTCCTTATATATATATATATATATATATATATATATATATATATATATATATATACATGAACCTATGAAGCTATGAACCTATATATGTGCGGGTTCCTATTACTTGCTTGAATGTTAGAAATAGTGAATGCTCATTTGTCGAACCCAAACGCATGAAACCACAGAATATCGAAGGACTCGATCAGTGAATTTTTCCCAGGGAAAAATTGCTGGTCCATTCTCCGTACTTTGCTGTTTTTTTCACTGTAGTTCGATTTCAGAGTTGGTATATTTAAGGTGGGGGTGTGTGGGTGGGCACAGCCCCCCACATCGGTGGGGTGTGGAGGTGAACCCCCCCCCCACCTCTTTATCTTGCCTGTCCATTTTTTTTGGATCAGCAATTTTTTTCCCTGGGAAAAAATTCACTGATCCATTTGTTCATCATGTTGTGGTTTTGTACATGTCTAGCATTCAATCATATAATATGAACCCTGTATATGCATTCAGGTGCTCTCTGATTTTTGTCTACTTTTATTTCCATTCCTGCTTGATACCAAAATGCTTCTGCTAAATTAAGCAAAGAAGTTATCTTAAACTTCTCCTTATGTTTTAAAACCTTCACTTTGGATCTGGTGAGGTCAGCAGATATGCATGCAGTCCCACAACTGCAGCTCTTTTCATGTAATACATTTCAAGGAGGTCCATACCTCCTTCAGAATGAGGAATATATAATCTTGGTTTGCACTGATTTTTATATATCATTTGATAAGCAGGAAGCATTTTTCTTGTTTTCCTGTCCAACTGTTCCACAACCTCACCCCAAAACTGTAAGTTAGAAAAGGAAGAACATCTTTTTTTAACTTTGACTTCATTCCTAGATGTCAAGGCAGTTTTCAGTATTAGTTTTAGTCTTCTGAAGTATTCCTTACTGAGTTTTATTTGCATTTGTTCATGTTTTATTACCAACCATTCATCAGTTCCCAAATATTTATACACTCCCTCTTCCTCGAGTTCCTTTATATCACGTTCCTGTCCTGGACTGATATTTTCTTGGTGCTGCAGTTTTCCTGCTTTAAATGTTGCTTTTGCACACTTATCAAGACCAAATTATACTCTTATATCATCTGAGGAAGTTTTAACTACTTGCAGTTGTGTTTTCAGCTCTGTATCTGATGAACTATACAGTTTTAAGTCATTCACAAAAAGTATATGAGAAGTCTTTAAACAAGTTTGTTTTCTGGCAGCCAAATTGTAACCATTGCCTAATCTGTTATGTAAACAATTTAATGGGTTAAGGGAAAGACAAAACAGCAGTGATGACAGAGAATCACCCTGGAATATCCCTCTTTGAATTTTTATTCCTCTGATAATTATTTGCTCTTTGTCATGGCTTAACTGCAAAGTGGCTTGACACTGTTTCATGGTCACTGTAATGTAATTGACCAATGTAGGGTATATCATATACATCTCTAAGCATTCCTTTATCCATGAATGTGGGATGCTGTCAAATGTTTTATTTTTTTTTGTAATCTATGTGGTTCTTAGATTCTTCCCTTTTATACAATTCTCTATTATGGTTTTATGTAGCAACAACAGATATTTTTTTAGATATGATTTTGTTTAGTTGCTCTTTTGTTCTATTGCCACAACTGAGTGTTTTCTAAATGACTATAAACTCTGAATAAATTCCAGTATACAGGCTGCATTGTATTAGAAGGCAAGTCATTGGCGTGTAGGACCAGCTTTAAGGATGGCTTGCAGGTTCAGTATTAAAGAGAAGCATTGTTTTTTGGGTCAACAATGAATTACTTATTTTGTACTTTTTCTTTAAATTCATCTGCACATATTCTAAGTTTTTCTGCCTATGCCAGCATTTTAGTTTATTGTTTTCACCAGTGTGTAACAGACCCTGTTCTGTTTTGATACTCTGTGTTGTTTTTACCACGCCAATCTTTCTATGCATTTTTGATGATCTGTCATCTCCTCTACATTCTTCTAATAGTGATACTTCTGGTCTTAATTGATTTATAGTTTTCCCTGGTTGGTGCTTCTATGATGGCATTTTATTTCTTGCCTTTGTTTCTCTTACTGCTCTGTGTTTTTTTTGTAAGACTTTATCTGCTATTAATTTAACTGCATGGTAATATAGCCTATTTATTTCTGTTATAATCATTTAATTTAACAGTTAGAATTGCTGTGTTCACCTGTTTTACAAAACTTCTAACGTTTTGGGTCTTATTTACTTTCTGTGCTACAGTTCTTTCATTGATGTTAATCTATCTGTGTACTAAATCAAGCAGCTCTTCCCTCAGATCGTTTTCTTCTAGACTGAGAGCACTTTGTTTGCTCTCCATTTCCTGTGGGGATTCTACAAAAAGTTTGCTCATTTGTTTATTCATTTATTTAATTATTTGTCTTTGTTTACTGGGAAAGTCTGACTGGGTAATACCCATTTTCAGCATAGACCTAGGGAAAAAATCTCCATTTGCTTACGCTGCATTATACTAAATTCCAGTTAAACCCAGAGTAGTTACATTTCTATTTACATTTTATACACAAACTGTAGTTACATTTACAGATTCTAAAATTGTACAGTGGTGGAAATTACTAAAGAGAAAGCTCACATGCAACTTAGTGGATTGTACAGGCAGCAGTTATGTCTAAAAATGTTTTGTCATTTGAATGAGAGATTGAGAGTATTATGTTTAAGAAGAGTATTTGGAGAATATTGTACGATGAACATAATGTCATAACCTTGTGATGAGCATGTGCAGGACCAGGATTGGTAAAGATGTTGTTTAAGCAGTGGTTTCAAGCTATTGAGTTTCTTGGAGAGTTTTATTTGTGCAGGGATACTTTTCCAGAATTTAGCAATATATTGGGAGTAGACCATGTCTCCTGCAACATAATTTGACTTATTTGTAAGTAATAAAAATGTAATAGAGCAGAGATCCCTTTGTGGACAGTAAGGCAGTAATGAGTTTTGTAGTGTAGGGCTGTAGTTACTTGTGAATATGTTAGGTAGTTGTATAATTCAAGCTAGCATAATTGTTTTAAGCTATGACAGTTGTGGGTCCTATGAGGGAGATCGGTGGCAAGTTTAGCTATTTTATTGTAGCAGAAGGCAAGTTCCTTTTATTGAGAATTACTTAGGTTTGTTAGGATAAGAACAGCATATAAGAGAGTTAGTAATAAGAAGGTGGTGGCTAGAGTTTTTCTTGTAGTATCTGTAAGGAATCCATTGATCCAATAAAGGGATCCTAGTTTCTGGTGTGCAGATTTAATGGTGTGCAGTACATGCTGGTCATATTTGAGAATGTCCTTTATTATAAGGCCTAGAAGCTAGAAGTTTACTGGGAGTTACAGTTCAGAGACAGTGTTATTTGATGACTTTATGGTAAACAATTGCTTTTGATTTTGACAACTTTTTGTGGTAAGAAGTGTTAACTAAGTTTTCTTGGGGTTGAGTAGGAGGTATTATTCTTTGAGCCAGGTTTCTACAGAGGAGAAAGATTATTGGGTAATGTCTTGGAGCTCATTTATTGTTGAGCCTGCACATATTAATGTTGAGTCATCTGCATACTGAACTAAACTAGCATGAAGAGTGCAGGTGTGGAGGTTATTATTAAGTAGGAGAGGACCCAGGATAGAGCCCTGAGGGACACATGTAGTAACTGGTTGAAAGGATGAGTAGGTTTGTTGCCATTTAACAGCCTGTCGCCTGCAGATAGGTAACTAACAAACTACATCAAGGAGTGCTGTGAAAGTCCTACTGAGGAGGTCAAACCAGCAATGCTGGTGCAAGACAGTAGCAAATGTCTTTGATAAGTCTAAGAACATGGTGGACACAAGCTGACCATTGTTTCTTTGTTGGTTTATTATATTGGTAAAATGTAGTAGAGCAGTGGTGGTGCTGTGCTGGGCCCTAAAGCCATGCTGTGTTTCTGAGAGCAGGTTATTTGAGGTTAGGTATTGGATCAGCTGCATATGGATGCATGTCTCTACTATTTTGGATAGAGGGAGACAATCACTATCAGTCTGTATTTATAGGTAGGTTCATAGGTTCATAGATAGATACTAGGCTATCTGCCCTAGGGCATTTATAATCCTAGCCAGAGTGTATTTGGCTTCCGCCTCCCTATTTGATTAGCCTACTGTGCCTCTGTAAAGTAGGTCACAGAAGGTGCCCTTTTAAGATTAGTTTATTGTGCCTCTGACTAGCAGGGACACAGGATAGATCCCAGGGGTGAATTTGCGATTTCCCATCCAAGCGTTCAGATTTCGCTTGAAGAGGGTCAGCGAGAGGCTATGTCTAACATTTATTGGGATTCTATTCCAGAGTGAGGGGAACCTCTGGGAAATGAATCTGTCCCTCCAGCATGTCCTATTTATTTTTGTGCTGAGGTTTAGGTCCCTGGAGCGTGTAGCTCTAAGGGACTTGGATTTTTTGAGGTGGAGCATATCCATTAATTCTGGGTTTGACATGGCTTTGTACATCAGGCATAGATTGCCTCTGAGTAGGCGGTAAGCAACTGAGTAGAGCTGGAGTTTCTTTAGTCGAGCTACATAGGACATCTCTTTGTAGCCCATAATCCTCTTGGTGAGGTACTTTTGGGGTCTCTCCAGTTGCTGCAGGTGTCGGGTAAGGTACATCCCAAAAGGGGCATTGTATTCAATTATGGGCCTGATGAGTGATGAGTAGACGGGCACAATGACCTCTCTTGATCTAGATGTGAACCCTTTCATGATATGGTGGGCTATATAGAAGATCTTTCTAACCACTTTGGCAACGTGATTATCAAAGGAGAGATTACTATCTATGTTGGTCCCCAAATCTCTAATTAGTTCTTCCATACTTAAAGGATTACCACCTATGTGGCAATTTGTGGGCACCTTGTTTTTCCCAAAGGGGATGACTATGCATTTTTTAGCATTTAGCTTGAGGCTGTGGCTCTGGCACCAAGCATCCATCTCTGTGAGACCCTTTTGGAGGATGCTTGTGTCAGCTGGAGATTTGATTATGGCCCCCATTTTGCAGTCATCTGCGAACTTTGTCAGCCATAATCCCCCTGTGTTAGCCTGAACCTCAGAGAAGTATATACCGAACAAGAGAGGTCCCAGAACTGAGCCCTGTGGGACGCCACTTGTAACTGGTTTGGATTTGGACATGGCACCTGCGATTCTGACCATGTGGGTTCTATCTCTGAGCCAGTTTGCAACCCATCTTGTGATATAGGGGTTGATATTTAAGCTGGTAAGCTTATTTATGATGCCTGAGTGGGGTATTGTGTCGAAGGCTTATTAAACTCTGTAAATGTGCTGCCTTTGTGCAGTGGTATTATGTAGGATTTTTCCACAGTGATGGGATGTATCTTTCTGCTCTGGACTTATTAATTAATTAATATGGACACAAGAAAGGCTATGACTTCTGTTGCCATTTTTAAGTAGTCTGATGGTCGTTTGTCTACAGCTATGGAAGTACTTTTTAGATTAAGGGGCAATTTCATTATGAATGAGATAAGTACTGGACTAAACCTGAGGTAGGAATTAAACTGTGTGGGGATAGAGTCTGCCATATTGTCTGTTTCTGGAGAGGGAGGGGGATGTTGCAAGGGTGGAGTAGTTTAGTTAGTTATTTTGACCAAAAAGTTTTGGGTTATGTTTATGTTTGTCTTGTAGGTTGGTATAGTATGTTTGCTTATTCTGTTTGACATGGAGTTTTGCAAGGTTTTTAAGATGTCTAAATGGCTGGAGGGCATTTTGAGATATATTTTTGTGTCAATTTTTCCAGGCTTTATCCCTTTTTTATCATTTATTTGTTTCTTTTGTCAGCTATAGTGTGGTATTGGGCTTTGCTCTTTTATTGCGTAATGTTGCTAGATTATTTAACGTTTGTATGTAGTGGCATTGTTCTAAGTACTTTCCATTTATATTGTTTCAGTATTTCATTGAAAATATCTTTGCTGAAATTGGCTGCATTTTGTATTTGAGTATATATAACATGTTTATCTAGGTTATGCTGAGTTCTAATAGCATATATTGGTATGTGGTCACTTATGCTATTTGAGAGGCAGCCTACTTTTGTCAATTTGTCTGGTTTGTGTGTAAGAATACAATCTAATGTTGAGTGTCTCCCTGAAGTCTTATTGATTCTGGTAAGTGTGGTTTAGTTGTCTGAAGTTGTACAAGTTTATTGATTCAGTCTGGGTAGTGAAATTTATGAGTTGCCAGTCTATATTTACGTCTCCAAGTGTTATAGTTTCATGGTTAACTTATTGGGATAGTCAATACAGGATTATTTCAGTAGTATCAGTGTTATTTCCGGGTGGTATATAAATTGCTGTTAAACATATAGTTTTCCTATTGTTGATTTTTATGAGTGTTATAAG
Organism: Protopterus annectens; assembly: GCF_019279795.1. Taxonomy (NCBI): domain Eukaryota; kingdom Metazoa; phylum Chordata; order Ceratodontiformes; family Protopteridae; genus Protopterus; species Protopterus annectens. The sequence goes on from NC_056737.1 coordinate 1,019,720,580, forward strand.
AAGTTCAGCATTGTTAAATCTGAAAACTTTATGTGGAAGTAAGATGATGGCTAAGGATTTTTTATAGATGATTGCCATACCACCTGTATGCTTGTTTTGTGTGTCATGCTTGAGTATATTGTATCTTTGGGGGGGGGGATCTTATTACCCTTTTTTGATTTAACCAGGTTTCAGTATGTATGAGTACATCAGGAATGTATGTGGCAAGGTAGGCATGTATGTCTTAGATTTTATTGCACATACTTCTTAGGTTCATATTTAGTAAGGTGAATTTGGATTCTGTTATTTTTCTTGAGCTGCATTAGGTGACTGGTTTATTTTGGGGATGGAAGTGATGGTTTTATGAATGGTGGAGCCTGGGTTGGGGTGAATATCTTTGCTAATTTTTTGAACTAATGTTTTACAGAGGGAAGAGTTTGGCCAATTATAGTTTGGTCTTGGTTTGGTGTTTGATGCTAAATTTGGATACTTAGCTTTGAGATATTTATAGATAAAATAATCTGATAGGGTTTGTATGTAGAGATAGGATGTTATGGAGAAAGGCAGGCTGGGTAGATGCTGATATTATTTGTGAGGAGTGGTTAAAGTCCTATGTATTTAAAGGAGGTGGATTTGACAATTGCTGATGAAGGATAGCAGAGTGAGGAGGAATAATAAAATAATTTGACTTAAGGGCATCTGATTTAACTAGGGTTTACATTTTTTTTGTAAAGATGGACTAGAAAATGTTAGGAGGGTACTGAGTCAGTTGCAAGGATATAATTTGATAGTTAAAGGGGGCAAGGATTAAGACAGTTTGAAAGAAAGTCTTGAGTTGTAAACTAGAGTGAGTGTTACTATTGTGAGCAAATCTATTGATTGTTTTCCTTTTGGAGGGAACTGATGGTATCAGTTTAAGAAATATGTGGATGGTGCTATGGAAGTATAAATATAGAGTAAGAAGGGTGGGTGAGAATTGGGGGTAGGGGAGAGGATGGAGTAAGACCAAGCATTAGTGAGGGCAAATACAGTAGGTTGATTAATTGGCAAAGAGACAGAGATAAAAAAGATGAATGACCGAACTTAGACAGAGAAGTAAAATGAACAATACAGTTTAAAAGGCCTCTATGCTAGTAGACGAATGTATTGATTTTGTTGCTCTAGGACACCGTTTTAGTAGGATAATGAATCCAATATAAAGTTGACCTGACTAATGGTGACAACAGTAACAAAATGCACTTGAACTGTTTGAACAACTATGTAATTTAAGGAGGTTCCTATAGACTTTGAAATGCAAAGTCTAAAGGCTACCCCAATCCACACAGATCAGCAAAGCAATCAGAAAAGGTAAACCAGAATGCAGGACTACAGCTCTGGAAAAATACTGGCTCAAAACTAAAACTGGTTACACAAGAATAAAAAGGTAAGGAAAGGAGACAGTGGCATGCTAAAAGCAATAAAGGCAGCTCATTAAAGGAGAAAGTACCAATGAGAACACTGTGGTCTAAGAAAATGGAACTATTATAGTGGGCAAAGTTCTTTGTTTTAGGCTGCCATAATATTTATAATTTACATAAAAATGTAGCCCACAGACTAGTGTCTAAACTGCAGACTTCACTATTACATACATATCTATTTGCTTGCAGGGACACTTTTATAGCAAAATCAAAATACACTAAACAGTTATAGTTGAGTGCATTGAGTCAATGTTGACTGTGTACAAATTCTAGCTCAGAGCTGAAAGTGGGTTAATAACTGCCTCAGGCATAGAGAAATAAGAAATGAAGGGGGAGACCAAGGGTGACTTCCTGAACATCTTCCTGTCTGTATGACTACATCAGGAGTGTATGTGGCAAGGTAGGCATGCATGTCTTAGATTTTATTGCACATACTTCTTAGGTTCATATTTCGTAAGGTGAGTTTGGATTCTGTTTTTTTTTTCTTGAGCTGCATTAGGTGACTGGTTCAGAGGCAGACTTTCATCTGATGCACCTTCATATGGGAACTCATTAGTGCATCTTTCCTTTGTCCTTCTCTCTTTTATTTACCTTTCAGATATCTCTTGGTTTCATTTATGTTTTCACAATACTGCGGTGGTGGTGCTGCGGTAGCGTTGTCACCTCACAGTAAGATGTTGTCCTGTTTGATTCTCAGCTAGAGCGTCTTCTGTGTGGAGACATGCGTGAATGGGCATACCTTCATTGAAGGTTGTGCATCAAAGCCAGCAACTCAGTACGTAAAAATCTACTGCCAATCATTAGCGGACTGGAGTTCCGCTATGGCAACCCCTAACCGGGAAAAGCCGAAAGACACAAAAACAACAACTTCCACTGCTGCTTTTTCCAGGTGACAGAGAGTTTCTTCATCTATGTAATGTTTTTCATGGATCTGTTGTAATAATGAACAGGTTTTTTAAGCTTTTGGCAGGTTCTCTTGTGCAATTATCCTTCTTTCTTCTAATTTCTCTTTTAACCTTTCTGAATATCTTATATTGGTAAATGTTGGGCTTCTTGCATAATAGTAACAATACATAATTTCTTCCTTATCTTGCTTATCCTCCTTTTACCACATAGGTATCCATTCTTCCCCTGAGTCTGACCTAACCCCACTGTAGGATTTTTTTCTAGGCTATGTCCTGAGGATTCCACACCACCATTTTTTCCTTAATATGCACTATATAAGATACAGTCTTTATATCAATGTCATCTTGGTGTAGTGAGATTTTGTAAAATCAGGGTCCACCATGGGAAGTTACTCAGCAAGACTTGAGGATGAATTCAGTTCCAGCAAGATTACTCTTCTTTTCATGCTGATTTCATCATCTCACCGCTTGGACCTGTTACTTTCCTATGTAAGTGAGCGGATGTCAATTTATCACTTTTGAAATGCTGTGAGACATTAAAATTAGACAACAAGCACTCAGCACTTTTGTGAGGATCTGCTTGACAGACAAGGAATGTATTACAAACCAAGGACCAAGAAGGCAAAAATGGAAACTTGACACCACACTATATTGTACAGAAAGTAAAAAGTAGTTAAGCACTATCATCCTAAAGGGGACTTCATCAGAACTCTTTGGGATGATAGTGCTTAACTATTTTTTACTATCTGTACAATAAAGTGCAGTGTCAAGTTTCCATTTTTGCCTTCTTGGTTCTTGGTTTGGAGTGTATTGTAGTGTCCAGTTGGCATACTTTAGACAAGGAATGTATCTCAGCTGAAGAGATGGATAAAACGGGAGAACTTTTTATCATTAGAAGGGCACAAAAGCACAACAGGGATTTACCTACAACTGCATAGAGGTATAATAAGACCCACTAGGGCACCATAAATCTTCACAACAGATTCTACACAGAGAATCTACTAGTTCCAGTACATGTTAAAATTCTACATCATGTAACCAGGTGAGACATGGACAATCAGCTGAGACAGCGAGGAGAATTTAAAAAATGTGATGGAGTTAACAGAGGTAGTACTTTGGTGGTATTGGGTTGCTTTGAAAATGTAGTTGCTCCAAATCATTACACAAGTCGGACAGAGGGTGAAGAAACTATTGCTAAGAGTGGCACTCCTTCAGATGTAACTATGTTTAAACACACAGTTGTTTGACAGGAACATTATTTGACAGGGGACTCAACTCCTGTTAACACCATGGGACAGAGATGTTTTCAGGTACATTTGGATATGCTACATTTGGACTAGGAAGGTGGGAAAAAAAGACAAGCAGGTGACAGTTTTTGATGATATTTCAGCAGAAGCTGGCCTAAGAGGAATGACCCAGAGAATACAGTATACTGTGTACATGTCATTACACACAATCATACATAGAGACATGCAAGAGGTGGAGTCATAATGAGGAAGTCCTGGCTACTGAAAATACCTCCAGCATAGTGATGAGGTTAACATAGGAAAGAAGCTACATCCTAGTAGCAAAACTGAATCAGAGAAAGAGGTGTGAAAAGCTGATCTGCTTGTTTAGAAAAGGGTTATTTCAAAAGAATGGCTAGCTGGTAGCAGTAAGTCCAAACTGCACAACTGTTGTTGAAAGGTGCTAGACTGCCTATGGAAGGAAACAGTAAAGGATCATAAAGAGAAAGGCAGGAGCCTAACAGCCTCAACATCAATGTCACCATTTGCATTACAGCCCTGGTATCTACCTCATTTCCAGCATCCCAGCCCTGGTAGCTGTCTCCAAACTAGTACTACAGCTCTAGTATCAGCAATCTCTTTAACATCTCAACCCTGGCATCAGCGTGATTCTAGCATCAAAACGCTGGTATCAGCCTGAGCCCTAGTATCATAGTCCTGATATTACCCTGATTCCAAGTATCATAGTCCTGATATTACCCTGAATCCAAGTATCATAGTCCTGATATTACCCTGATCCCTAGCATAACAGCCCTGGCATCTCCCCATCCTTACTATAACAGTAAATGTATTAGCCTGATCCCTAGTGTCATAGTCCTGATATTACCCTGATCCCTAGTATCATAGTCCTGATATTACCCTGATCCCTAGTATCATAGTCCTGATATTACCCTGATCCCTAGTATCATAGTCCTGATATTACCTTGATCACTAGCATCACAGCCCTGGCATCTCCTCATCCTTACTATCACAGTACAGATATTAGCCAGATCCCAAGTACCATAGTCTGGATATTACCCTGATCCCTAGCATCACAGCCCTGGCATCTCCTCATCCTTACTACCACAGTACAGGTATCAGCCTGATCCCTAGTATCATAGTCCAGATATTACCCTGATCCCTAGCATCACAGGCTTGGCATCTCCTCATCCTTACTATCACAGTGCAGGTATTAGCCAGACCCCAAGTATCATAGTCCTGATATTACCTTGATTCCAAGTATCATAGTCCTGATATTACCCTGATTCCAAGTATCATAGTCCTGATATTTCCCTGTTCCGTAGCATCAGAGCCCTGGCATCTACTCATCCTTACTATCAAAGTACAGGTATCAGCCTGATCCCTAGAATTATAGTCATGATATTACCCTGTTCCCTGGTATCATAGTCCTGATAAAACCCTGATCCCTAGCATCACAGCACTAGCACCTACTCATCCTTACTAATCTCAGTACAGGAATTAGCCTGATCCCTAGTATCATAGTCCTGATATTACCCTGATCTCTAGTATCATAGTCCTGATAGTACCCTGATTCCTAGTTTCATAGTCCTGATATTAGCCTGATCCCTAGTATCATAGTCCTGATATTACCTTGATCACTAGCATCACAGCCCTGGCATCTCCTCATCTGTACTGTCACAGTACAGGTATCAGCCTGATCTTTAGAATCAAAGTCCTGATATTACCCTGATCCCTAGAATCACAGCCCTGGCATCTACTCATCCTTACTATCACAGTGCAGGTATTAGCCTGATCCCTATTATCATAGTCCTGATATTACCCTGATCCCTAGCATCACATACCTGGCATCTCCTCATCCTTAATATCACAGTACATGTATCAGCCTGATCCCTAGTATAATAGTCCTGGTATAACCCTGCTCCCTAGTATCATAGTCCTGATATTACCCTGATCCCTAGCATCACAATGCTGGCATCACCTCATCCTTACTGTCACACTACAGGTATCAGCCTGATCCCTAGTATCATAGTGCTGATATTACCCTGATCCCTAGCATCACAAGCCAGGCATCTAATCATCCTTACTATCACAGTGCATGTATTAGCTTGATCCCAAGTATCATAGTCTGGATATTACCGTGATCCCTAGCATCACAGCCCTGGCATCTCCTCATCCTTACTATCACAGTACAGGTATCAGCCTGATCCCTAGTATCATTGTCCTGATATTACCCTGATCCCTAGCATCACATCCCTGGCATCTCCTCATCCTTACTATCACAGTATAGGTATCAGCCAGATCCCTAGTATCATAGTCCTGATATTACCTTGATCCCTAGTATCATAGTTCTGATATTAACCTGATCCTTAGCATCAGAGCCCTGGCATCTCCTCATCCTTACTATCAGAGTACAGGTATCAGCCTGATCCCTAGTATCATAGTCCTGATATTACCCTGATCCCTAGTACTGTAGTCCTGATAAAACCCTGATCCCTAGCATCACAGCCCTGGCACCTCCTCATTCTTACTATCACAGTACAGGCAGTAGCCTGATCCCTCGTATCATAGTCCTGATATTACCCTGATCCCTAGAATCATAGTCCTGATATTACCCTGAGACCTAGCATCACAGCACTGGCACCTCCTCATTCTTACTATCACAGTACAGGTAGTAGCCTGATCCCTTGTATCATAGTCCTGATATTACCCTGATCCAAAGTATCATAGTACTGATATTACCCTGATCCCTAGTATCATAGTCCTGATATTACCTTGATCACTAGCATCATAGCCCTGGCATGTCCTCATCCTTACAATCACAGTACAGGTATTAGCCTGATCCAAAGTATCATAGTCCTGATATTACCCTGATCCCTAGTATCATAGTCCTGATATTACCCTGATCGCTAGTATCATAGCCCCGATATTACCCTGATCCCTAGTATCATAGCCCTGATATTACCTTGATCACTAGCATCACAGCTCTGGCATCTCCGCATCCTTACTATCACAGTACAGGTATCAGCCTGATCCTTAATATCATAGTCCTGATATTACCCTGATACCTAGTATCATAGTCCTGATAATACCCTGATCCCTAGCATCACAGCCCTGGGACCTCCTTGTTCTTACTAAACCAGTACAGGTAATAGCCTGATCCCTAGTATCATAGTCCTGATATTACCCTGATCCCTAGAATCATAGTCCTGATATTACCCTGATCCCTAGCATCACAGCCCTGGCATCTCCTCATCCTTACTATCACAGTACAGGTAGTAGCCTAATCCCTCGTATCATAGTCCTGATATTACCCTGATCCCTAGTATCATAGTCCTGATATTACCCTGATCCCTAGTATCATAGTCCTGATATTACCTTGATCACTAGCATCACAGCCCTGGCATGTCCTCATCCTTACAATCACAGTACAGGTATCAGCCTGATCCCTAGTATCATAGTCCTGATATTACCCTGATTCCTAGTATCATAGTCCTGATATTACCCTGATCCTAGTATCATAGTCCTGATATTACCCTGATCCCTAGTATCATAGTCCTGATATTACCCTGATCCCTAGCATCACAGCTCTGGCATCTCCTCATCCTTACTATCACAGTACAGGTATGAGCCTGATCCCTAGTATCATAGTCCTGATATTTCCCAGATACCTAGTATCATAGTCCTGATATTACCCTGATCCCTGGAATCACAGCCCTGGCATCTCCTCATCCTTACTATCACAGTACAGGTATCAGCCTGATCCCTAGTATCATAGTCCTGATATTACCTTGACCCAAGTATCATAGTCCTGATATTACCCTGATCCTTAGCATCACAGCCCTGACATCTCCTCATCCTTACTATCACAGTACAGGTATCAGCCTGATCCCTAGTATCATAGTCCTGATATTACCCTGATCCCTAGTATCATAGTCCTGATATTACCCTGATCCATAGTATCATAGTCCTGATATTACCCTGATCCCTAGTATCATAGTCCTGATATTACCCTGATCCCTAGCATCACAGCCCTGGCATCTCCTCATCCTTACTATCACAGTACAGGTATCAGCCTGATCCCTAGTATCATAGTCCTGATATTACCCTGATCCCTAGTATCATAGTCCTGATATTACCCTGATCCATAGTATCATAGTCCTGATATTACCTTGATCCCAAGTATCATAGTCCTGATATTACCCTGATCCCCAGTATCATAGTCCTGATATTACCCTGATCCCTAGCATCACAGCACTGGCATCTCCTCATCCTTACTATCACAGTACAGGTATCAGCCTGATCCCTAGTATCATAGTCCTGATATTACCCTGATCCCTAGCATCACAGCCTTGGCATCTCCTCATCCTTACTATCACAGTACAGGTATCAGCCTGATCTCTAGTATCATAGTCCTGATATTACCCTGATCCCTAGCATCACAGCCCTGGCATCTCCTCATCCTTACTATCACAGTACAGGTATCAGCCTGATCCCTAGTATCATAGTCCTGATATTACCCTGATCCCTAGTATCATAGTCCTGATATTACCCTGATCCCTAGAATCAGAGCCCAGGCATCTCCTCATCCTTACGATCAGAGCACAAGTTTCAGCCTGATCCCTGGCATCATAGTCCTGATATTACCCTGATCCCTAGTATCATAGTCCTGATATTACCCTGATCCCAAGTATCATAATCCTGATATTACCCTGATCCCTAGTATCATAGTCCTGATATTACTCTGAGACCTAGCATCACAACCCTGGCATCTCCTCATCATTACTATCACAGTACAGTTGTCAGCCTGATCCCTAGTATCATTTTCCTGCTATTACCCTGATCCCAAGCAACACAGTCCTGGCATCTCCTCATCCTTACTATCAGCATACAGGTATCAGCCTGATCCCTAGTATCATACTCCTAATATTACCCTGATCCCCAGTACCCACAGACTTGGCATCTCCTCATCCTTACTATCAGAGTACAGGTATCAGCCTGATCCCTAGTATCATAATCCGGATATTACTCTGAACCCTAGCATCATAGCCCTGGAATCTCCACATCTTTACCATCACAGTACATCACAGTACATGTTGATACTGTACTGATCCCTAGTATCATAGTCGTGAGTTTACCATGATCCCAAGTATCATATTCCTGATATTACCCTGAACCCTAGTATGATATTCCTGCTATTACCCTGATCTCTAGAATCACAGCCCTGGCATCTCCTCATCCTTATTATCACAGTACATGTATCAGCCTGATCCCTAGTATAATAGTCCTGGTATTACCCTGATCACAAGTATCATAGTCCTAATATTACCCTGAACCCTAGTATCACAGCCTTGGCATCTCCTCATCCTTACTATCAGAGTACAGGTATCAGCCTGATCCCTAGTATAATAATCCTGCTATTACCCTGATCCCTAGTATCACAGACCTGGCATCTTTTCATCCGTACTATCAGAGTACGGGAATCAACCTGATCCCTAGTATCATAGTCCTGATATTACCCTGATCCTTAGCATCACAGCATTGGCATCTCCTCATCCCTACTATCAGAGTACAGGTATCAGACTGATCGCTAGTATCATAGTCTTGATATTACACTGATCCCTAGTATCCTAGTCCTGATATTACCCTGATCCCTAGCATCACAGCCCTGGCATCTCCTCATCCTTACTATCAGAGAACAGGAATCAGACTGATCCCTTGTATCATAGTCCTGATATAACCTTGATCACTAGCAACAGAGTCCTGGCATCTCCTCATCCTTACTATCAGAGTAGAGGTATCAGCCTGATCTCTAGTATCATAGTCCTGATATTACCCTGATCCCTAGCATCACAGCCCTGGCATCTCCTCATCCTTACCAACATATTACAGTCATCAGCCTGATCCCTAGTATCATAGTCCTGATATTACTCAACTCAATTATCATAGTCCTGCTATTACCCTGATCGCTAGTATCATAGTCCTGATATTACCCTAATCCTTAGTATCATAGTCCTGAAATTACCTTGATCACTAGCATCACAGCCGTGGCAAATCCTCATCCTTACTATCACAGAACAGGCATTAGCCTGATCCTTAGTATCATAGTCCTGATATTACCCTAATCCCTAGCCTAACAGCCCTGGCATCTCCTCATCTTTACTACCACAGTACAGGTATCAACCTGATCACAAGTATCAAAGTCCTGATGTTACCCTGATCCCTAGCATCACATCCCTGGCATCTCCTCATCCTTAATATCACAGTACATGTATCAGCCTGATGCCTAGTATAATAGTCCTGGTATTAGTCTGATCCCTAGTATCATAGTTCTGATATTACCCTGATCCCTAGCATCACAGCCCTGGCATCTCCTCATCCTTACTATCACAGTACAGGTATCAGCCTGATTCCTAGTATCATAGTCCTGATATTACCCTGATCCCTGGTATCATAGTCTTGATATTACCCTGATCCCAAGCATCACAGCCCTGGCATCTCTTCATCCTTACTATCACAGTACAGGTATTAGCCTAATCCCAAGTACCATAGTCCTGATATTACCCTGATCCCTAGTATCATAGTCCTGATATTACCCTGATCCCTAATATCATAGTCCTGATATTACCCTGATCCCTAGTATCATAGTCCTGATATTACCTTGATCACTAGCATCACAGCCCTGGCAACTCCTCTTCCTTACTATCACAGTACAGGTATAAGCCTGATCCCTAGTATCATAGTCCTGATATTACCCTGATCCCTAGTATCATAGTCCTGATATTACCCTGATCCCTAGCATCATAGTCTTGATATTACCCTGATCCCAAGCATCACAGCCCTGGCATCTCTTCATCCTTACTATCACAGTACAGGTATTAGCCTAATCCCAAGTACCATAGTCCTGATATTACCCTGATCCCTAGTATCATAGTCCTGATATTACCCTGATCCCTAATATCATAGTCCTGATATTACCCTGATCCCTAGTATCATAGTCCTGATATTACCTTGATCACTAGCATCACAGCCCTGGCAACTCCTCTTCCTTAGTATCACAGTACAGGTATCAGCCTGATCCTTAGTATCATAGTCCTGATATTACCCTGATCCCTAGGATTACAACCCTGGCATCTCCTCATTCTTACTATCACAGTACATGTATTAGTCGGATCACAAGTATCATAGTCCGGATATTTCCCTGATACCTAGCATCATAGCCCTGGCATCTCACCCTTACTATCACAGTAGAATTACCAGCCTGATCTCTAGTACCATAGCCCTGATATTACCCTGATCACTAGCATCACAGCACTGGCATCTCCTAATCCTTACTATCACAGCACAGGTATTAGCCAGATCCCAAGTATCACAGTCCGAATATTACCCTGATACCTAGCATCATAGCCTTGGCATCTCCTCATCCTTACTATCACAGTAGAAGTATCAGCATGATCTCTAGTATCATAGTCCTGATATTACCCTGATCCCTAGCATCACAGCCCTGGCATCTCCTTATCTTAAATATGATAGGATATGTATCAGCCTGATCCCTAGTATAATAGTCTTAGTATTTCCCTGATCCCTAGTATCATAGTCCTGATATTACCCTGATCCCTAGCATCATAGGCCTGGCATCTCCTCATCCTTAATATCACAGTGCAAGTATTAGCTGGATCCCAAGTATCATAGTCCGGATATTACCCTGGTCCCTAGCATCACAACCCTGTTATCTCCTCATCCTTACTACTACAGCACAGGTATCAGCCTGATCCCTAGTATCATAGTCCTGATATTACACTGATCCCTAGTATCACAGCCCAGGCATCTCCTCATCCTTACTATCAGAGTACAGGTATCAGCCTGATCCCTAGTATCATAGTCCTGATATTACCCTGATCCCTAGCATCACATTCCTGGCATCTCCTCATCCTAAATATCATAGGATATGTATCAGCCTGATCCCTAGTATAAAAGTCCTGGTATTACCCTGATCCTAGTATCATAGTCCTGATATTACCCTGATCCCTAGCATCAAAACCCTGGCATCTCCTCATCCTTACTACCACAGCACAGGTATCAGCCTGATCCCTAGCATCATAGTCCTGAATTTACCTTGATCCCTAGTATCATAGTCATGATATTACCCTGATCCCTAGCATAACAGCCCAGGCATCTCCTCATCCTTACTATCAGAGTACAGGTATCAACCTGATCCCTAGTATCATAGTCCTGATATTACCCTGATCCCTAGCATCACATTCCTGGCATCTCCTCATCCTAAATATCATAGGATATGTATCAGCCTGATCCCTAGTATAAAAGTCCTGGTATTACCCTGATCCTAGTATCATAGTCCTGATATTACCCTGATCCCTAGAATCACAGGCAAAGCATCTCCTCATCCTTACTATCACAGTGCAGGTATTAGCTGGATCCCAAGTATCATAGTCCAGGTATTACCCTGATCCCTAGCATCACAGCCCTGGCATCTCCTCATCCTTACTATCAAAGTATAGTTATCAGCATGATCCCTAGTATCATAGACCTGAAATTACCCTGATCCCTAGCATCACAACCCTGGCATCTCCTCATCCTTACTACCACAGCACAAGTATCAGCCTGATCCCTAGTATCATAGTCCTGATATTACCCTAATCGCTAGTATCATAGTCCTGATATTACTCTGAGACCTAGCATCACAACCCTGGCATCTCCTCATCCTTACTATCACAGTACAGGTATCAGCCTGATCCCTAGTATCATAGTCCTGATATTACCCTGATCCCTAGCATCACAGCCCTGGCATCTCCTCATCCTTACTATCACAGTACAGGTATCAGCCTGATCCCTAGTATCATAGTCCTGATATTACCCTGATCCCAAGTATCATAATCCTGATATTACTCTGAATCCTAATATCATTGTCATGCTATTACCCTGATCCCAGGTATCACAGCCCTGGCATCTCCTCATCCTTACTATCAGCAAAAAGGTATCAGCCTGATCCCTAGTATCATAATCCTGATATTACTCTGATCCCTAGCATCACAGCCCTGGAATCTCCTCATCCTTACTGTCACAGTACATGTATCAGCCTGATCCCTAGTATCATAGTCCTGATTTTACCCTAATCCCAAGTATCATATTCCAGATATTACCCTGAACCCTCGTATGATATTCCTGCTATTACCCTGATCTCTAGAATCACAGCCCTGGCATCTCCTCATCCTTACTATCACAGTGCAGGTATCAGCCTGATCCCTAGTATCATAGTCCTGATATTATCCTGATCCCTAGCATCACAGCCCTGGCATCTCCTCATCCTTACTATCACAGTACAGGTATCAGCCTGATCCCTAGTATCATAATCCTGATATTACCCTGATCCCTAGCATCACAGCCCTGGCATCTCCTCATCCTTACTATCACAGTACATGTATCAGCCTGATCCCTAGTATCATAGTCCTGATATTACCCTGATCCCAAGTATCATAGTCCTGATATTACCCTGATCCCTAGTATCATAGTCCTGATATTACCCTGATCCCTAGCATCACAGCCCTGGCATCTCCTCATCCTTACTATCAGAGTACAGGTATCAGCCTGATCCCTAGTATCATAGTCCTGATATTACCCTGATCCCTAGCATCACAGCCCTGGCATCTCCTCATCCTTACTATCACAGTACAGGTATCAGCCTGATCCCTAGTATCATAGTCCTGATATTACCCTGATCCCTAGCATCACAGCCCTGGCATCTCCTCATCCTTACTATCACAGTACAGGAATCAGACTGATCCCTAGTATCATAGTCCTGATATTACCCTGATCTCTAGCATCACAGTCCTGGCATCTCCTCATCCTTACTATCACAGTACAGGTATCAGCCTGATCCCTAGTATCATAGTCCTGATATTACCCTGATCCCTAGCATCACAGCCCTGGCATCTCCTCATCCTTACCAACATATTACAGCTATCAGCCTGATCCCTAGTATCATAGTCCTGATATTACCCTGATCCCTAGTATCATAGTCCTGATATTACCCTAATCCCTAGTATCATAGTCCTGATATTACATGATCCCTAGCATCACAGCCTGGCATCTCCTCATCCTTACTATCACAGTACAGGTATTAGCGTGATCCCTAGTATCATAGTCCTGATATTACCCTGATCCCTAGCATCACAGCCCTGGCATCTCCTCATCCTTACTATCACAGTACAGGTATCAGCCTGATCCCTAGTATCATAGTCCTGATATTACCCTGATCCCTAGCATCACAGCCCTGGCATCTCCTCATCCTTACTATCACAGTACAGGTATCAGCCTGATGCCTAGTATCAAAGTCCTGATATTAACCTGATCCTTAATATCATAGTCCTGATATTACCCTGATCCCTAGTATCATAGTCCTGATATTACCCTGATCCCTAGCATCACAGCCCTGGCATCTCCTCATCCTTACTATCACAGTACAGGTATCAGCCTGATCCCTAGTATCATAGTCCTGATATTACCCTGATCCCTAGCATCACAGCCCTGGCATCTCCTCATCCTTACTATCACAGTACAGGTATCAGCCTGATCCCTAGTATCATAGTCCTGATATTACCCTGATCCCTAGTATCATAGTCCTGATATTACCCTGATCCCTAGCATCACAGCCCTGGCATCTCCTCATCCTTACTATCACAGTACAGGTATCAGCCTGATCCCTAGTATCATAGTCCTGATATTACCCTGATCCCTAGTATCATAGTCCTGATATTACCCTGATCCCTAGTATCATAGTCCTGATATTACCCTGATCCCTAGCATCACAGCCCTGGCATCTCCTCATCCTTACTATCACAGTACAGGTATCAGCCTGATCCCTAGTATCATAGTCCTGATATTACCCTGATCCCTAGTATCATAGTCCTGATATTACCCTGATCCCTAGCATCACAGCCCTGGCATCTCCTCATCCTTACTATCACAGTACAGGTATCAGCCTGATCCCTAGTATCATAGTCCTGATATTACCCTGATCCCTAGCATCACAGCCCTGGCATCTCCTCATCCTTACTATCACAGTACAGGTATCAGCCTGATCCCTAGTATCATAGTCCTGATATTACCCTGATCCCTAGCATCACAGCCCTGGCATCTCCTCATCCTTACTATCACAGTACAGGTATCAGCCTGATCCCTAGTATCATAGTCCTGATATTACCTGATATTACCCTGATCCCTAGCATCACAGCCCTGGCATCTCCTCATCCTTACTATCACAGTACAGGTATCAGCCTGATCCCTAGTATCATAGTCCTGATATTACCCTGATCCCTAGCATCACAGCCCTGGCATCTCCTCATCCTTACTATCACAGTACAGGTATCAGCCTGATCCCTAGTATCATAGTCCTGATATTACCCTGATCCCTAGTATCATAGTCCTGATATTACCCTGATCCCTAGCATCACAGCCCTGGCATCTCCTCATCCTTACTATCACAGTACAGGTATCAGCCTGATCCCTAGTATCATAGTCCTGATATTACCCTGATCCCTAGCATCACAGCCCTGGCATCTCCTCATCCTTACTATCACAGTACAGGTATCAGCCTGATCCCTAGTATCATAGTCCTGATATTACCCTGATCCCTAGCATCACAACCCTGGCATCTCCTCATCCTTACTACCACAGCACAGCTATCAGCCTGATCCCTAGTATCATAGTCCTGATATTACCCTGATCCCTAGAATCACAGCCCAGGCATCTCCTCATCCTTACTATCACAGTACAGGTATCAGCCTGATCCCTAGTATCATAGTCCTGATATTACCCTGATCCCTAGCATCACATTCCTGGCATCTCCTCATCCTAAATATCATAGGATATGTATCAGCCTGATCCCTAGTATAAAAGTCCTGGTATTACCCTGAACCTAGTATCATAGCCCTGATATTACCCTGATCCCTAGCATCAAAAGCCTGGCATCTCCTCATCCTTACTACCAGAGTACAGGTATCAGCCTGATCCCTAGTATCATAGTCATGATATTACCCTGATCCCTAGTATCATAGTCATTTACTACTGTTAACATGCAGTACTCCAGGTGGTAGATATATTACCCACTTGAGCCAACACAGCTATTTTCTATACCTCCCTCTACTTTTCACCAGTAAAATGTATTCATAATGCTACTGCTAATATGCGGTGAACTAGAGGGTAGTCACACTCAACTTTAAACTGGCTTTCTTATAACCAATCTGCCCCCATTCACCTCTAATGCAAACGCCTTAAATACACTTCTGTTACCATGTGGTGAACTAAGGGGAAGTCTTATTCTATATCACAGCTGGCATAGCAATAATTTAGTCTGCTTTCACTTTTATCATTAGAGAAACACACATAATGCACTTCCGTTAATATGCGGTGAAGCAGGGGGTAGTCTTATTCTACAATAAAGCTGGCATAGATCTCATTCAATCTACTTCCATTTAACTACAGAAATAACACATGAAATGCACTTCTGTTAATTTGTGGTTAACCAGAAGGAAGCCTAACCCTGCTTAATGACAGCATAGTTTATGTACCTATCTTAAGCTATTTAAAATTCTAGTCGCACTCCTAACACAAAGAGCGGTTAAAGAGTAAGGTTGACTTTCTTCTTTTCCATTCTATTAGTTTAACACTTGCGCATATCATTTACCCACTCATCTGGATAAATCCTTACCCTACCTATGTCTCTGTAAGTCTACTTTAAGCAGACTACGTATCTCAACTCCACTTAACAGTAAATCGACTCTGAAGAAATAGGTCTTTACTGCCATTTTTTCACATATTTTAGGTAGTGTTTGCCTCGAACTCTAGGCAAATATTATTATCACAGGGCTTCAGCAAGCGACTGCTTATCTGATTAACTACTCATTGCTTTCTCACCCTAGCTGATAGTTAAAATAAGCCACACTGATTTAATTGTTCTTCTCATGCTATTTATAGACTAAATGTGAATTTACTACAGTAATGTTTTACATGAGCCTTTGTTCATAATCATTTTACTTGTATTAGAAACAAAGTGTGTACTGTATATTCTACATTGCAGCTGTTTGTTTTTGGTCTGTCGTATTTAATTGGGCTGCTTCTAACTGTGCCCTTCACACAGAGCGGTACCAAAAACGTTATTGCCTGTACCAGTGCTAAATTTTTTCCATAGCAATTGTGAAATGTTGGATGATAATTGATTGTAGTAAGATGCTTTCTTATCCTTCCTAAATCTAGTGAAATGAATTGATTGCTTCTAAGTGATTTATTGAGTATTTTGCTTAACAATTTTGCCGTGTGCCAACTAATACATTTTTTTGTGTCTCTTTTTCTACTCTTCCATTATCTCCTGCTCCTGTTTTGTTACATATATGCTTTCACCTCTCCAGCTTGCCTACCCTCCACTAGGAGACTATTAACCACCAGGGAACAAAGGACCCATCCCAACCATCCAGCTGTAACAACACCTCATAAGAATAACCCTGTGCTCTCCCAAGAAAAGAAATAAGAGAGTATGTGTTATTCTTAATACTGGCTTTAAAGCTAAATCTTTAAACTGCTTAATCCTTGTTGTTGTTAATTGTAAGCCTCTCAGCCTGATCACCCAGTAGCCATACCACCCCCCTATATCCTGTAGTCTAAGGATAGTCCTTCTTATATTGTTAGCCTTCTTATCCTATTCAAATAGATTGTCTTTCTAGCCCTAGTCTAGCCTTCCCCATTTTTCACCTCTGCTGTTATTAACCTAATTGTCCACTAGGTGGCACCCTCTTATCTTTTCCTTCTTGTACCTCCCATTCTTTGAAAAGCTTTCCTCTTTTTAAAATTGGTTTTTAGCATTCTCACTATTGACCATATCTATAACCTGCTCTGCTCTAATTTCCCACCTTCCACCTTTACATACTCATATACTACTTCTCAATCTTTCTATACAGATCTCAAAACTTCTTACCCCTGCAGGCAGTATTCTACAATCAGAATTTCACTGATTGTTCACCTTGACTGTCTCACTCAACTGTCTCTACCCGCTCCGTTCACCCTACGGGCTCACTCTGCTCCCCTCCCTACCCCCAATTCCCACACACCCCCAGGGGTCCTACACTTATTCTCACTAACCGCACCCCCATCTTCTCTGCACCAATCAACTACCACACCTTATTACCACTCCACACCCGATTTGCATACTTACCTCTCATAACCTTATCTTATATCCTCCCTATCCTTACAGTTTCAACTTGCCAGCTGCTACTACTACACACCCCTATCAATTTAACATCTGATACAAAGATCATGGTCAAAGTTTCCTACCTTAATCAATTAAAACACATATCCTTTGTCTCTCTCCTACCTCCTCTAATAATTACCTACATATTAACCTCCTATGAACAACCATTACACCCAAACCTTCTATTCCCCTCCAAACTCACTTCCACTCCACTACTAGCTACCTACCAACACAGCTATAACACCACAACTAGTCCCTGCTACCTGCAAGCCAAATATCATAGACTAACACATATAAGATATAGTAACCTACATACAAGAAAAATAATTTTTTATTTTTCCAAATTTAACAACCCCACATATAAAACATTCCACCTAGCCCTGCTAGATGGAGACATTCATCCTAACCCAGGCCCAAACAATATTCCCAACGCTGTACCAAGCAACTCTTACATAACTAATACACATACTCCTAATAAACCTCCAAACTCCTTTTCTATAGCACATCTTAACATTCGAAGCATTAAAAACAAGATTGCCCATCTTCATGCCCTACTAGAATTTTACCAATTTGACATCCTATGTTTATCTGAAACATGGCTAAAACCCTCCATTAATGACAATGAAGTCACCCCACCTGCCTACAATATCCTCAGATTAGACCGTATTAACAAAAGGGAGGTGTAGCAATCCTTTATAAAAACAATCTACAAGTTACCACTTCAAGCATAAATCTACCGATATTTAATAATGCTGTAATCCTTGTCACCAAACTTCAAATCAACAAATTCAAATCCATTAACATTGCTTGTATCTACCTTCCCCCTGGAAATAACATTAATACCCTTGAATGCATTCTAAACTGGTTGTCACTCAATCTTCCACAAGAAACTATTGTACTTGGAGACTTTAACATTGACTGGAAGTCCTGTAGTACCCCTCAACCCACCACCCATATTAATCTTTATGGCTTCTCACAAGTCATCACCTCCCCTACAAGAATTAATAAAACCAACAACAAGGAAAGCACATTAGATTGGATCCTGACAAACTCTCCACATCTCACATACAAAGCAGGAACCCTCCCTGATGATCTGAGTGACCACTCATTCACATATATCATCAGCCACAAAACTAGCATACCTAACCCAAATACCTATCAAACAATTTAGACTTAAAAATTCTTCAACCCTGACCTTTTCCAACTAGAACTCAAACACTGCAATTGGTCACCACTAAAAATACTCCCTCTGGATAAAGCAGTTGACTACTTTAATTCCAAATTCTAGCCATCCTTGACCAACATGCCCCAGTACACTCTATTAGAAATAAAGCTAAAACTGCCCCTTGGCTCACCATAACTACTAAACAGAACATTCTCCTCAGAAACAAATCTTGGGCAAAATGGCGCACTACCAGGAATTTTACAGACCACCAAACCTTCAGACAACTTAGAAATACTACTAAAAAAGCTATCCTATTAGATAAACAAAACTTTTACATCCAACTACAACAAACTAACCAAAGGAACTCACAAAAATTTTGGTCCAGCATCAATAAACTCCTACACCCAGGCCAATCTACTACACCTAGCCCAAAAGACTCTAGACAGGAGAATCCAACACAAACTGCCGATGCCTTTAATTCTTTTTTACAGATGCCATTCAATCACTAGCTAAGCAATTATCTCCATGTTTCCATAATCTAAACACCTCACCAACTTACCCGATTCCATCATTTCAGCTAAAACCTGTTCCTACTTCCTTCATGTGCTCTCTTCTAGAAAAACTAAAACCTACTACCCCCTCTGCTGACCATCTACCTGCAGAATACCTGCAAAAAGGAGCCAAATCCATAGCCCTCCCCATTTCCATACTAATAAACAGAACTATAACCGAAGGATATATCCCATCTATCTGGAAAATCTCACATATCATCCCCTTCATAAAGGCGGAAACTCCATTGACATTTCAAACTATAGACCAATAGCTCTACTCTCTCCACTGGCAAAAATTATGGAAAAATGTGTCCATAAGCAACTACTCACCCATCTTATCGAAAAAAAACTACTTGCCAACTGTCAACATGGGTTTAGACCTAACCACAGTACCACCACAGCTCTACTCTCCCTCACAGACTGTATAAATTCAAACCGTAATAATAATACTCTTTCCTCATCTGTCTTCACTGATTTATCTAAGGCTTTTGACATGGTTAACCACCAGCTCCTTATAGAAATACTTAAATCTCTTTCTTGATACACTAGCCTTAAAATGGTTCAAATCCTACTTAGATAAAAGACAGCAGGCAGTACTATGGGAAAACAATCTATCTTCTCACCTCCCCATTTCCCTTGGTGTTCCCCAGGGCTCCATATTAGGCCCACTGTTATTTTCCATTTTCACTAACGACCTCCACCTAGCAATTCCACATGCAACCTACATTCAATATGCAGATGACTCCACCATTATTTGCTCAGCTAAAACTCCTACCGAGCTACAGTCCCTGACACAAAAAGCATTTAATACAGTTGAGCAGTAGTTTTTAAACCATTGCCTCCTACTTAACCCTAAAAAAACTAAACTTCTACTCTTTACTCCTACTCGCAGGTCAACCCCTCTTCACTTCACTCTTATATCCAAGAACGGGACTCTTATATCTCCTGACCTAACCACTAAACTTCTTAGAATAACCATAGATAATAACCTAAACTTTGATACTCATATTAACATCACTATAAAAACAGTAAATAAGAAACTGGGATCCCTTTACAGAATCAAACCCTTTCTTACTCCTTCAGCCAAAACCACTATAGCTAGAACTCATTTAATCTCTACCCTACTCTATGCTTCACCCATATTTACCAATCTCTCAAAAAACAACCTCAACAGACTTGCTACCTCCTATTATAGTATTGCTAGATTTGCCACAGGTTCTCCTTTTAGAACACATCATTGTAACAACCTAAAGCAATTAGGATGGCTAGAATTCCAAAACCAGATACTATTTCACCAACTTGCTATTATCCATAAGAGCCTGCATTACCCCACCTGTACACCTATACTGACTACTCTCATAACCCCCTACAACAATATTAAGAATTTACACTCTTCTAATAAGCTACTTATTACTACCGGCAAATCCAACAACTCAGCTGGAGATTCGTTGTTCCCTAACTCTGTAGGCAAACATTGGAACATACTTCCCTCTGAACTTCTATCTCTGTCCTCTATAACACTTTTTAAACAGAAACTAAAACAATTTATCAGTACTCATTGGTTATGCCCTTGTACTAACCCTGACTAACCTTTTTTTTCTATTTCCTATGTGTTGTCTGCTTCTAATATGAGTATGTTCTATCTACTGACATTCTCTTGCTGTTTCCTATAAATCTTGGATTTCACTGTATCACATAGTACATTTGTATAAGTAAACAACTTTATTATGCTATTTTATCCTGCTTTCACAAGTACACAACTATTTTGTTATATTTTTGTTTTTTCATATCTCCTCATCATGAGCCATGTACTCTTGTAATGACAACTGCATCAAGTCTGTATGGATGAAACTGTTTAGAACTTTGTAACTACTGTTATACTTCTCTGAATTGTGACAACTTTTACTGTATATATTGTGTTTGTGTGGAGCTTTTCTCCCTGGGCCCCTACTGAAAATAGAATTTTATTCCAGTTAGACCAGCCCAGTCAACAAATGTCAAATAAAATAAATAAAAATAAAATAAAATATTACCCTGATCGCTATCATCACAGCCCAGGCATCTCCTCATCCTTACTATCAGAGTACAGGTATCAGCCTGATCCCTAGTATCATAGTCCTTATATTACCCTAAACCCTAGCATCACAGGCCTGGCATCTCCTCATCCTTACTATCACAGTGCAGGTATTAGCTGGATCCCAAGTATCATAGTCCAGGTATTACCCTGATCCCTAGCATCATAGCCCTGGCATCTCCTCATCCTTACTATCAAAGTATAGTTATCAGTATGATCCCTAGTATCATAGACCTGATATTACCCTGATCCCTAGCATCACAACCCTGGCATCTCCTCATCCTTACTACCACAGCACAGGTATCAGCCTGATCCCTAGTATCATAGTCCTGAATTTACCTTGATCCCTACTATCATAGTCCTGATATTACAATGATCCCTAGCATCATAGCCCAGGCATCTCCTCATCCATACTATCAGAGTACAGGTTTCAGCCTGATCCCTAGTATCATAGTCCTGATAATACCATGATACCTAGCTTCACAGCCCTGGCACCTCCTCATCCTTACTAATCACAGTACAGGTATTAGCCTGATCCCTGGCATCATAGTCCTGATATTACCCTGATCCCTAGTAACATAGTCCTGATATTACTCTGACACCTAGCATCACAACCTGTGGCATCTCCTCATCATTACTATCACAGTACAGGTATCAGCCTGATCCCTAGTATTACTTTCCTGCTATTACCCTGATCCCTAGAATCACAGCCCTGGCATCTCCTCATCCTTACTGTCGGAGTACAGTTATCAGCCTGATCCCTAGTATCATGGTCCTGATATTACCCTGATCCCAAGTATCATAATCCTGATATTACTCTGAATCCTAATATCATTGTCATGCTATTACCCTGATCTCAAGTATCACAGCCCTGGCATCTCCTCATCCTTACTATCAGAGTACAGGTATCAGCCTGATCCCTAGTATCATAATCCTCATATTACTCTGATCCCTAGCATCACAGCCCTGGCATCTCTTCATCCTAACTATCACAGTACAGGTATTAGCCTAATCCCAAGTACCATAGTCCTGATATTACCCTGATCCCTAGTATCATAGTCCTGATATTACCCTGATCCCTAATATCATAGTCCTGATATTACCCTGATCCCAAGTATCATAATCCTGATATTACCTTGATCACTAGCATCACAGCCCTGGCAACTCCTCTTCCTTAGTATCACAGTACAGGTATTAGCCTAATCCCAAGTACCATAGTCCTGATATTACCCTGATCCCTAGTATCATAGTCCAGGTATTTCCCTGATCCCTAGCATCAGAGTCCTGGCATCTCCTCATCCTTACTATCAAAGTATAGTTATCAGCCTGATCCCTAGTATTATAGACCTGATATTACCCTGATCCCTACCATCACAACCCTGGCATCTCCTCATCCTTACTACCACAGCACAGGTATTAGCCTGATCCCTAATATCATAGTCCTGATATTACCCTGATCCCTAGTATCATAGTCCTGATATTACTCTGAGACCTAGCATCACAACCCTGGCATCTCCTCATCCTTACTATCACAGTACAGGTATCAGCCTGATCCCTAGTACCATTTTCCTGCTATTACCCTGATCCCTAGCATCACAGCCAAGGCATCTCCTCATCCTTACTATCGGAGTACAGGTATCAGCCTGATCCCTAGTATCATAGTACTGATATTAACCTGATCCCAAGTATCATAATCCTGATATTACTCTGAATCCTAATACCATTGTCATGCTATTACCCTGATCCCAGGTATCACGGCCCTGGAATCTCCTCATTGTTACTGTCACAGTACATGTATCAGCCAGATCCCTAGTATCATAGTCCTGAGTTTACCCTGATTGCAAGTATCATATTCCTGATATTACCCTGAACCCTAGTATGATATTCCTGCTATTACCCTGATCTCTAGAATCACAGCCCTAGCATCTCCTCATCCTTACTATCACAGTGCATGTATCAGCCTGATCCCTAGTATCATACTCCCTGATATTACCCTGATCCCCAGTACCCACAGCCCTGGCATCACCTCATCCTTACTATCAGAGTACAGGTATCAGCCTGATCCCTAGTATCATAATCCTGACATTACTCTGATCCCTAGCATCACAGCTCTGGAATCTCCTCATCCTTACTGTCACAGTACATGTATCAGCCTGATCCCTAGTATCATAGTCCTGAGTTTACCCTGATCCCAAGTATCATATTCCTGATATTACCCTGAACCCTAGTATGATATTCCTGCTATTACCCTGATCTCTAGAATCACATCCCTGGCATCTCCTCATCCTTACTATCACAGTGCATGTATCAGCCTGATCCCTAGTATCATAGCCCTGATATTACCCTGATCACAAGTATCTTAGTCCTAATATTACCCTGAACCCTAGTATCCTAGTCCTGCTATTACCCTGATCCCTAGTATCACAGTCTTGGAATCTCCTCATCCTTACTATCAGAGTACAGGTATCAGCCTGATCCCTAGTATAATAATCTTGCTATTACCCTGATCCCTAGTATCACAGACCTGGCATCTCCTCATCCGTACTATCAGAGTACAGGTATCACGTAGAAACTGAGTGTGCGGATGAACTAACTTCCTGCTCCGTGACAAAAAAGTTTTTACCACCAAAGCTATAAATCTTTGTTGCAGTTAATACCACTACAAAAAATAATAAATAATACCAGAATGCCAAGCACCAGTAAAATCCAGAACAAGACTTTTATTCCAAACGATAATAACACAAGCGCTTTCGCCCGTTGTTAACGGACTTTTTCAAGTGTAAAAATTTCAGTTAAAATCAGAGCTTTTAAAATGCTTTAGCCAGCATACTATTGGTTGGTTAATTAAAATCTTTAATTAATTGCTTTCCCTAAAACCAATTAATTCTGCAATAAACATAACTAATAAAATAGTACCTATGCTACTGCAAATAAATAGTACTTGTAGATATTAAAAATGTTAAAGCCTGAATAAATCTTGCATTGTTTTAACATTAAAAATGCAATTTTCATCACAATACATCCCTGCCAAAGTACTAAACATCAAAACTGTAATAAACAAATTGTTGATAAACTTAAGGGACGTGTTAAAAGGAGACCAGTAACCTTGAAACATGAGGTTGATGCATCTTTAAAAAACAAATGCGAAACAATTAAATTGTGTGTAGCAGTTAGATCTGAAAGATAAATTGATCACCCTAAGAAAAGTAAAAACTGCATGTTACAGTAGGATATCAAATTAAAGGAAACCTGACGCCGAAGATTCTGAGGTGCTACTAACAAACAGCAACCACTTAAATGACCTTGAAGTGTTAAAAAATACATAATGTTAATCGAGCAAATTGCAGCTCTGTGTGAAAATTATAAAGAATAAAAAGTTCTAGTTGTTAAAATTATAACTTATTTCTCTTGGCTTTGAGAACACTGGCCAGAGTTGTCCCATCATTCAGCCCTGGATGCTTTGTGGCATTCAATCTTAATTGCCAAATGAGCTCTCTGGTACTAAGTGCCGTCTCCCAATCACCTCCCCTCAAATCTTGAGTGACTTTGTCCAAAACAAAAAAACGGATGGACATATTTGAGCAAATCAGAGAATGCTTAAAAAAAGCATTTGTTTCTTTCTTAGTTTTGACCTCATACATGTGCTCATATATCCTACGTTTCAGTTCTCTTTCTGTTTTGCCCACATAAAATGATGGGCAACTCTGACAAAGACCTATGTAAACCACTCCTGAGGAGTTACAGGAGTAGTGGTTCCTGGCTGTCAGTGTGATGTTACGAGAAGAGAGGTGTACCTGGTTGGTGTCAATAATAAGTGAGCATTGGTGGCACCTTCCACATCGAAAAGTCCCTTCCCTTTTGCCAGAGCCACCATCTTGCAACCTCCTTCCACCGGGCCTGCTTTGCTCAAACATACCCTTTAAATTGATGTTCCTTTTCCTAATGAAAGAGATGTTATTAGGAAAAATACTAGTAAATTCCTCATGTGAAGAGACAACAGGCCAAAAGTTTTTGATGGTGTTTTCGATAAACAAAGCATCCTGTGAATAAGTATATACAAAATTGTTGTGAGCGTTAAAATCCAATGTTTCCTGCCCTCTGGGTGTAAATGTTCCTGCACCTAATAATGGAGGGAAATACTGATCCCTTTTTGCTAAGATTTCCTTGAATATATCGTGAAAAAATGTAGGTGGATAACCCCCGTTAAGAAATAAATTTCTAAGAAACTCTGACTCCTCCAAAAATAGTTCTTTAGTACTACACATTCGGGAAGCTCGTACCAGTTGCCCTTTTATAATTCCTTTCTTAATGTATGGAGGATGACCACTGTCAAAGTGTAAATACGAATTACAATATGTATCTTTTCTGAAAATCTTCGAAAGAAAACCCTGTTTATTAGGACTTTTTGTTAACTGTATGTCCAAATAATGCAAAGTCGTATCATTTATTTCATATGTGAATTTAAGAAAATCTGTAGTACTAGCCAAATGTTCCATAAAGTTGAAAAACTGCTCTTTAGAACCCGCCCACAGGATGCAAATGTCGTCAAGGTACCTTTTATAAAAACTGATGTGCTGCCTCCAGCTAGTGGAATGAATGAATTCCATTTCCCATTTGTGTAGGACTATATTCGCATAAGTAGTAGCACAAGGGGCACCCATAGCTACCCCACTCTTTTGTCGAAAAAACTCCCCATTAAAATATATAAAATTGTTGCTTAAGACTATGTTCATAAATTCTATAATTAAATTAATTAAATCATTGTTTAAACCAGATTCCTTACTTATCACTTCACTAAACCATTCCATACCCTTATAATGGGGGATGCTAGGAAACAATTCCACAATATCTATGGTAACCATGTGCAAATTAGAATTGTCAATGTTTTGGTCTAAACACGTTAAAAATTCCCATGCGTCTTTGCAAATAAATTTTAAACCTGAGACATAGTTTTTTAAGTGAAAATCAACGTATTTGCTAAAAGGTTCCGTTATACCCCCAGCCCCTGCCACTATGGGGCGGAACTTTAAAGGGTCCAAACCCTTGCGCACTTTGGGTATGCCAAATAAAATGGGAGTTCTAGGTTTGGAAACCATCAAATAGTTATGTGTGCTCTCATCAATGAATCCTTGCAATAAAAGGTCGTGTATGGTGAATTTTATATTACCTAATGCAATGTTTAACTCGTTTAGGGAGACAGGTTCATAAGTCTTAGTATCTTGTAACAAGTTGTAAATATAGTTTTCATACTCTAATTGCTGCATTAAAACAATGCCCCCTCCCTTGTCGGGTTTCATTACTCGAACATTTTCCATTTTTAGTTTGTCTACAATAGCCTGTAATCTTTGAGGAGAATTAGCAGACTGTGTTGCCTGCTTTTTATCGAGATTTTCTTTCCACGCTTTTTCAATTAATTCCTCAAAGGTTTTTAAGGTGGGATGAGTGGGAGGGTTAAAAACACTACTTCTGACGAGTGAGCGTCCATAGTCCTGATATTACCCTGATCCATAGTATCATAGTCCTGATATTACACTAATCTGTAATATCATAGTCCTGATATTACCCTGATCCCTCGGATCACAGCCCTGGCATCTCCTCATTATTACTATCACAGTACAGGTATTAGCCTGATACCTAGTATCATAGTCCGGATATTACTCTAACCCCTTGTATCACAGTCCTGATATTACCCTGATCCCTAGTATCATAGTCCTGATATTACCCTAATCCGTAGTATCATAGTCCTGAAATTACCTTGATCACTAGCATCACAGCCCTGGCAACTCCTCATCCTTACTGTCACAGAACAGGTATCAGACTGGTCCCTAGTATCTTAATCCTTATATTACCCAGATCCCTGGAATCAAAGCCCTGGCACCTCCTCTTCCTTACTATCACAGTACAGGTATTAGCCGGTTCCAAGTGTCATAGTCTGGATATTACCCTGATCCCTAGCATCATAGCCCTGGTATCTCCTCATCCTTACTATCACAGTACAGGTATTAGACTGATCCCTAGTATCATAGTCCTGATATTACCCTAATCCCTAGCATCACAGCCCTGGCATCTCCTCATCCTTAATATCACAGTACATGTATCAGCCTGATGCCTAGTATAATAGCCCTGGTATTAGCCTGATCCCTAGTATCATAGTCCTACTAATACCTTGATCCCTAGCATCACAGCCCTGGTACTTCCTCATCCTTACTAATCACAGTACACATATTAGCCTGATCCCTAGTATCATATTCCTAATATTACCCTGATTCCAAGTATCATAGTCCTGATAATACCCTGATCCCTAGTTTCACAGCCCTGGTATCTCCTCATCCTTACTATCACAGTACAGGTATTAGCCTGATCCCTAGTATCATAGCCCTGATATTACCATGATTCTTAGTATCATAGTCCTGATATTACCCTGATCCCTAGCATCACAGCCCTGGTATCTCTTCATCCTTACTATCACAGAACAGATATTAGCCAGATCCCAAGTATCATAGTCCTGATATTACCCTGATCCCTAGCATCATAGTCCTGATATTACCCTTATCCCTAATATCATAGTCCTGATATTACCCTGATCCCTAGTATCATAGTCCTGATATTACCTTGATTAACAGATCTATAAAAGAGTCATATGTTCCTATGCTTTGGAGATCAGCCTACATTCTCCCACTTCATAAAGGAGGCAAAAACACAAATATCTCCAACTTTCACCCAATTGCCCTACTCTCACCTTTATCAAAAATCCTAGAGAAATGCGTCCACCACCAACTCATGCCTTTCTTAATCCATAACCACCTCCTAACACCCACCCAACATGGTTTCCGCCCTGGACACAGCACTATTACTGCCTTACTATCCTTCTTAGAAACAGTCAACCAAGCCAGGGATTCTGGGTTACTAGTTTCCACTGTACTGCTAGATCTGTCTAAAGCCTTCGACACCATCTCTCACAAACACCTTCTCTTTCATCTATCAAACCTTCATCTCTCCTGATACTCTATCCTGGTTCTCTAGCTACTTATCAGATAGATCCCAAGCTGTCAAATGGAACAACTCTACCTCCTCCTTCTTACCTACACCCACTGGTGTTCCCCAGGGTCCATCCTTGGACCCATGCTTTTCAACATCTTCATAAATAACCTTCACTCTGCCATCCCAGACACAACAGTCATCCAATACGCAGATGATTCTACCTTAGTCTGCGCCTCCAACATTCCCGAACTACTGACAAAACCCAAATAGCTTTTTCCACTACTGAGAACTGGATGCACCAAATCATCTCTCTAAACTCTAATAAATCCAAAATTCTTCTCTTACGCTCCCTCCAGGGCTCACATTTGATAAAACAGCATTCAAAATCATAAGCCAAACAAAGTCAACCATAGAGGTGGTCCCATCTGCAAAACTCCTTGGCATCACTATAGACGAGCACCTTAAATTTGATAGCCACATACAACAAAACATAAAGAAAACCCACCAAAAGCTAGGTATGCTCTATAAGAACAACTGCTTTCTCTCCAACTCCGCTAGACATTCCTTAGCAACTACCTATCTTCTACCATCTCTACTATATGGAGCCCTCTCCTTACTAACCTGTCTTCTTCCATCTCCACTAAACTCGAAATCTGCTATAATAAAATCTCTAAATTTGCTACCAAATCTAAAACCTCTTCTCACCATTGTCTTTCCTACAAACTCTGAACTGGCTAGAACTCCTAACTACCTAGACTACCTCCAACTAACCACTGCACACAAATTAATATTCTACCCTGAAAAATGCCCAGCCCTAGCAAACATCCTTCCGCCATACACTCCAAACAGATCTCTTAGATCTGAACACCAAAATTTAATCACCATCCACAAACCCAATCACCCTGCTGGCCAGCTCCTTCTCTCCTACTCTCTTGGCAGGAAATGGAACTCTCTCCTTCTTCTCTTAGAACAACATCTAACATTGAAGCCTTCAAATCAAACTTTCTCTTACTTATCCTCTAAACATAAGTGCACCTGCTTACATCCTACATAAATCTACATAAATTCCCTTGAACCCTCTACATCCTTTCTCTTTACTCTACCCTAATACTATCTTATTTTCTTCTCTTTTCTCTCTCGATCACTGCTTGATCAAACTATATTCTACTCTCAGTTTATGTACTTTCTCCCTCTCTACTCCTCATATGTAAATATTGTAAATAGCATGTAACCTTACACCTTCTTTTCATACAGTCAAACCTGCTACTTGAAGGAAACTACTAAATCTATTGTATCTACCTTCCTGAATGATGTTTTTTGAAGTATACTACGTGTATTTGCTTTTTTACTAACTGTATTAAATGTAATGTTATTCCAAATGTATATATTTTATTACTATCTTTTACACTATGTAACTTAGATTGTATTTGCTTTGCTTTTGGAGCTTTTCTCCCCGGGCCTCCACTGAAAATGGGTACGTTCTGGCCCAGTGGACTTCCCCGGTAATCAAACTGGAAATAAATAAAATAAATAAACTAGCATCATAGACCTGGCATCTCCTCTTCCTTACTATCACAGTACAGGTATCAACCTGATGCTTAGTATCATAGTCTTGATATTACCCTGATCCGTAGGATCACAGCACTGGCATCTCCGCATTCTTACTATCACAGTATAGGTATTAGCCTGATCCCTAGTATCATAGCCCTGATATTACCATGATTCCTATTATCATAGTCCTGATATTACCCTGATCCCTAGCATCACAGCCCTGGTATCTCTTCATCCTTACTATCACAGAACAGATATTAGCCAGATCCCAAGTATCATAGTCCTGATATTACCCTGATCCCTAGCATTATAGTCCTGATATTACCCTGATCCCTAATATCATAGTCCTGATATTACCCTGATCCCTAGTATCATAGTCCTGATATTACCGTGATTACTAGCATCATAGACCTGGCATCTCCTCTTCCTTACTATCACAGTACAGGTATCAACCTGATGCTTAGTATCATAGTCTTGATATTACCCTGATCCGTAGGATCACAGCACTGGCATCTCCGCATTCTTACTATCACAGTATAGGTATTAGCTGGATCCCAAGTATCATAGTCTGGATATTTCCCTGATACCTAGCATCATAGCCCTGGCATCTCCTCATCCTTACTATCACAGTAGAATTATCAGCCTGATCGCTAGTATCATAGTCCTGATATTACCCTGATCCATAGCATCACATCCCTGGCATCGCTTCATCTTAAATATCATAGTGCATGTATCAGGCTGGTCCCTACTATAAAAGTCCTGATATTACCCTGATCCCTAGTAGCATAGTCCTGATATTACCCTAATCCGTAGTATCATAGTCCTGAAATTACCTTGATCACTAGCAACACATCCTTGGCATCTCCTCATCCTTACTCTCACAGTATATGTATCAGCCTGATCCCTAGTATCATAGTGCTGATATTACCCTGATCGCTAGCATCACAGCCTTAACATCTCCTCATCCTTAGTATCAGAGTGCAGGTATCAGCCTGATCCCTAGCATCATAGTCCTGAAAGTTTGGTATATACCAGATGAAAGCGCTTACATTCCATTTTTGTTTGTGGAAAGTATTTTGTGATTTTATTCATAAATAAATCAACTTTTAAAGACGAAATCAATCTTGGTGGATTTGTTCCAGTGTTCCAGCCCCATTGTGCTTTATGGTTTTTGGAGTTTGACTTTTTTGTGTGTTTTTTCATAGTCCTGATATTACCCTGATCCCTAGCATCACAGGCCTGGCATCTCCACATCCTTACTATCACAGTACAGGTGTCAGCCTGATCCCTAGTATCATAGTCCTGATATTACACTGATCCTTAGCATCACATGTCTGGCATCTCCTCAACCTTACTATCACAGTACAGCTATCAGCCTGATCCCAAGTATCATAGTGCTGATATTACCCTCATTCCTAGTATCACAGCCCTGGTATCTTTTCATCCTTACTATCACAGCAAAACTATCAGCGTGATCTCTAGAATCATAGTCGTGCTATTACCCTGAACCCTAGTATCACAGCACCGGTATCTCCTCATCCTTACTATCACAGTACAGGTATCAGCCTGATCCCTAGTAACATAGTACTGATATTACACTGATCCCTAGCATCACAGCCCTGGCATCTCCTCATCCTTAGTATCACACTACAGGTATCAGCCTGATCCCCTAGTATCATAGTCTTGATATTACATTGATCCTTAGTATCATAGTCCTGATATTACACTAATCCCTAGCATCACAGCCCTGGCATATCCTCATCCTTGCTATCACAGTACAGGTATCAGCCTGATCCCTAGTATCACAGTCCTGATATTACCCTGATCACTAGCGTCACAGCCCTGGCATCACTTCAACCTTACGATCACAGTACAGCTATCAGTCTGATCCCTCGTATCATAGTCCTGATATTACGCTGAACCCTATTATCACAGTCCTGCTATTACCCTGATCCCTAGTATCACAGCCTTGGCATCTCCTCATCCTTATTATCAGAGTACAGGTATGAGCCCGATCCCTAGAATTATAGTCCTGATGTTACCCTGATCCCTAGTATCATAGTCCTGATATTACCCTGATTCCTAGCATCACAGCCCTAACATCTCCTCATCCTTACTATCAGAGTACAGGTATCAGCCTGATCCCTAGTATCATAGTCCTGTTATTACCCAGAAACCTCATATCTTAGTCCTGATATTAACCTGATCCCTAGTATCACAGCCTTTTCATCTCCTCATCCTTACTATCACAGTATAGGTATCAGCTTCATCCCTAGTATCATAGTCTTGGTATTACCCTAATCCCTAGTATCATAGTCCTGATATTACCTTGATTCCTAGCATCACAGCCCTAACATCTCCTCATCCTTACTATCAGAGGACAGGTATCAGCCTGATCCCTAGTTTCATAGTCCTGCTATTACCCTGATCCCTAGCATCACAGCCCTAACATCTTTTCATCCTTACACTGAGAGTACAGGTATCAGCCTAATCCCTAGTATCATAGTCCTGATATTACCCTGATCCCTTGTATCATAGTCCTGATACTACCCTGATCTTTAGTATCATAGTCCTGATATTACCCTGATCCCTAGCATCACAGCCCTGGCATCTCCTCATCCTAACTATCAGAGTACAGGTATCAGCCTGATCCCTAGTATGATAGTCTTGATATTACCCTGAAACCTCATATCTTAGTTCTGATATATTCCTGATCCACAACTGCACAGCCCTCTCCTTTACCTCATCATCAGAGTACAGGTGTCAGCCTGATCCCCAGTATCATAGTCCTGATATTACCCTGATCCCTAGCATCACAGCCCTGGCATCTCCTCATCCTTACTTTCACAGTATAGGTATCAGCCTCATCCCTAGTATCATAGTCCTGATATAACCCTGATCCCTAGTATCATAGTCCTCATATTACCCTGATTCCTAGCATCACAGCCCTAACATCTCCTCATCCTTACTATCAGAATACAGGTTTCAGCCTGATCTCTAGTATCATAGTCATGATATTAATCTGATAACTAGCATCACAGCCCTGGCATCTGCTCATCCTTACAATAACAGTACAGATTTCAGACTGATCCCTAATATCATAGTCCTGATATTACCCTGATCCCTAGCATCACAGGCCTGGCATCTACTCATCCTTACTATCACAATACAGGTATCACTCTGATCCTGAGTATCATAGTTCTGATATTACACTGATCCTTAGCATCACAGCCATGGCATTTCTTCATCCTTACTATCACAGTACAGCTATCAGCCTGATGCCTAGTATTGTAGTCCTGGTATTACCCTGAACCCTAGTATCTTAGTCCTGCTATTAAACTGATCCCTAGTATCGCAGCCCTGGCATCTCCTCTTCCTTACTATCAGAGTACAGGTATCAGCCTGACCCTAGTATCATAATCCTGATATTACCCTGATCCCTAGTATCATAGTCCTGATATTACCCTGATCCCTAGCATCACAGCCCAAACATCTCCTCATCCTTACTATCAGAGTACAGGTATCAGCCTGATCCCTAGTATCATAGTCCTGATATTACCCTGAACCCTAGCATCATAGTCCTGATATTACCCTGAGCCCTAGCAACACAGCCTTGGTATCTCCTCATCCTTACTAAAACAGTACAGTAGTCAGCCTTATCCCAAGTATCATAGCCCTGATATTACGCTGATCCCTAGTATCACAGGCACGGCATCTCCTCATCATTGCTATCGCAGTACAGTTATCAGCCTGATCTGTAGAATCATTGTCCTGACATTACTCTGATCCCTAGTATCACAGCTCTGGCATCTCCTCATCCTTACTATCACAATACAGGTATGAGCCTGATCCCTTATATAATAGTCTTGATATTACCATGATCCCTAGCATCACTGACCTGGCAGCTCCTCATCCTTACTGCTACAGTACAGGTATCAGCCTGATACCTAGTGTCATAGTCCTGATATTACCCTGATCCCAAGTATCAAAGTCCAGATATTACCCTGATCCCTAGCATCACAGCCCTGGCATATCCTCATCCTTAGTATCACAGTACAGGTATGAGCCTGATCCCTAGTAAAAAAAAAAAAAAAAAAAAAAATACTGTATTTGTGTTTTTTTTACTTTATTTTGCCTTGCGTCATCTTAAAAGTACTCAATTGTATTTATTACCGCTTGGTGTAACTCATTGTAAGCCTTTTAGTTTAAGCACCTGGGCTTCAGACCAGTTTTACATTAGGAAGGTTTGTGGTCTGCACTGTGGTGGCAGAACAGGTAGCTTACATCCTTCTAAGTTGGGAACTGCTGATTGAGGGCTCAGTGTCTGTTATTCTAAAAGTGTATTAATTCTGGTTTAAGCACTTGGGCTTGAGGCCAGTTATTTTACATTAAGAGGGTTTGTGTTCTGCACTCTTGTGGGAGGAGAGGCTGGACTCTGTCCTTCTGAGCTGGGAATTTCTGGTTAAAGCTTATAGTGCCTGCATATTTGAACTGCTTCTTACTGAAATTGGTACACCTCGTTTGCTGTAGCATAGACTAGATCCAGATCTGCTGAATCTAGCTTTGTTTGTATAACTTGAGCACTAATCCAGGCATTTTTTAAAGTATTCAGTTGTATTTATTACTGCTGGTAGTAAATTGATTAAAGTGTAGCTATCATTTCTAAGTCTTTTGGATTAAGCACTTGGGCTTCAGACCAGTTGTTTTACATTAGGAAGGTTTGTGGCCTGCACTGTGGTGGCAGGACAGGCAGCTTACATCCCTCTAAGTTAGGAACTGCTGATTGAGAGCTCAGTGTCTGTTATTCTAAAAGTGTATTAGTTCTGGTTTAAGCACTTGGGCTTCAGGCCAGTTATTTTATGTTAGGAAGGATTGCTGTCTGCACTCTTGTGGGAGGAGAGGCTGGACTCTGCCCTTCTGAGCAAGGAATATCTGGTTAAAGGCTTATAGTGCCTGCATATTCTAACTGTTTCTTACTGAAATTGGTACACCTTGTTTGCTGTAGCATAGACTAGATCCAGGCCTGCTGAATCTAGCTTTATTTGTATGCTTGTTTGTTTATTTCCCTGAAACGCTAATTCCACCAAAAATGCGGTGTTTTAGCACTTCTGTGGATCCCTAGTGATATCTGCATTGCTTACTGTACTTATTTCCTTGTTTCACTTGTAAGAAAGTTACTGTTTGTCGTTTTTGCATTTAGGTTACCTGTAACACATTGCATTTAAGTTACCTGGCACTTGCTCACTAAAGCAATTATATAAGTCAGGTCTAAAAATTAAAAGCACTACACCCTCACAAACTCCTGAGTACCTTGTTCCCCATTGGCCCTTTTTTCAATTATAAAGGAATTCCCAATACTATTCTAGCATGTCCAAAGGTCAGTTGTCAATCTCCTCTCCGGTCCAGCAGGTGAATCTGGGAATCTTGAGACAATGTTACAACTGCCTCATGTACACAGACAACCCTCTCCTCCTCCCAACAAATTCCAACACATGTGAGAGATGCAACCATATAGCCAAACTGGAGGCTAAGCTCTCAACTCAGTACTGGCGTAACCAGTCAGGAGGAGAAGGAAACCACACTCACTACAATTCCAGTCTCACATAGACCTACCACGACAACAAACCAAACAGATAAACACACAAAAACATACTCGGAGGCTCTAAATAAAAATCTGCCTAAGCAGCAGAGACCTCCAAAGCAGACACCCAAGCAACCGCTACCCCAAAACAAAACACGTGCAACACATAACTCACAAAGCCAGTGTGCTGAACAGTCACAGCCCTTAAGGCTAAACAACACACCTGATACACTTGTAATAGGTGACTCTATCATCAGGCACACTGACGTCCCGCTCACCAGGCTGAACAAGGAGAGGGTCACGGTGAGCTGCCTGTCAGGTGCTAGGATCCGCCACATAACACAAGCACTCAGGTCACTCCAAGGCAAGTACAAATATGACTCAGTCATTGTCCATGCTGGTGTGAATGACCTGAGACTCCTCCCTGGACTACATGAAAAGAGACATAGAGGAGCTCTCTGAGCATGTAGCCAAGACGGTATGACCCTGACCTTGAGTAGCATCTTACCCTCACCAAGAATGATGCCACAATATGAAGACAAGATGATCAATTTCAACAATTGGCTTAAGTACTGGTGTCATTCAAAGGGGATCCAATGCCAGTCAGGCTGGGATGACATGCTCAACAAGCCACGATGCTTCACTAGGGATGGCTTGCACCTGTCACCCCTGGTATTTCTGATATTGGCAAAGGCTCTTGCTACCCCCATAGTGCCTTTTTTAGGCAAGGCTCAAAAGACAAACCCAACTCCATAGGTATCACAAGGGATAAGAAACTAAGAGTAATGCTACTCAACGCCAGAAGTCTAAACCTCAAGATGCACGCACTTGAAACTCTCCTTAGCATGGAGAACATCAATATCTGTGCAGTAACAGAAACCTGGTTCAAGGCTCCCGAGAGCACCCCAGCACTACCAGGTTATACCTCATACCATACTTTTCTGCCCCAAAACTTGGACCGAACCACAAAAGGAGGGGGAGTATCAATATTCGTCAAAGATACCCACACCTCCAGGTTGGTGGCACAGCATGAAGCATCAGAGACTATCCATGTGCAACTAACTGTGGGTAAAACTGCCTTCCAGTTTATAGCCTGCTACAGACCACCCTCCCAAACACAGGAACCCCACTTGGCCTTCCTGAGAATACTGGAAAATATGAAGGTCTCTCCAAACACCATTATATTGGGCGACTTCAACTACCCAAACATAGACTGGGAGCATTACTCTAGCTCCAACACCCTAGCCCAAAGGTTCCTAGAATTTATAAACTCAAATGCTATGGAACAACTTGTTACCACTCCCACAAGAGGGGAAAACATACTGGACCTGATAATCACCAACATGGGGACACTATGCTCCAGACCAGAAGTGTATCCCTCACTGGTAAGATCAGACCATAAACTAATCTCACTGGATATTCACATCCTGACCCCACCCCCTGCCCAGAAAACCAGAGTGAAAAACTTCTCTAAAGCAAATTTCACACGCCTCAAAACCAATGCGAAATCCTTCAAAGCCCCCGGGCCTGTGGAAAATACGGCCAGACCGCAGAATCCTTTATAAATGCATTCTATGAACACCTTCAGGAATGCATGGATCATGCAATCCCAAATAAAACCAAGACCCAATCCTTCAAAAGCAGACGTCCTGTCTGGTGGACCCCAGCCATAAACAAACTATACAATAGAAGGAGGAAGCTACTACATGATAGAGCAAAATCCCAAAAAGGGAAGGCATCTCTGATCAGTATTAGTAAAAAACTACGGGCACTCATAAAATCGTCTAAGGCCAGCTTCGAGAGAAAAATTGCACAGGACACTGAGGATAATCACAAGGCTTTCTTTAGTCATGTTAGGAACCTGGGTGGGAATTCCCAGATATGCTCAGAATTAGTCCAAAATGACAATAAAAATACACAGAGCCCACAGACATTGCCTCCTTCCTAGCTGACAGGTTCAGTGCAAACTTCTCCCCTCTCCCCACCAAAAGGGCAAATATCTATCCCAACAGAGTGCTGCCCCTGACATCTCATATGCTCAGGTAATAGCAGCCCTCTCCAAAGCTAAAAACACAGCATCAATGGGAGCAGATGGTGTCCTGGGCTGCGTCCTACATGAACTCCAAGAAGAGCTAAACCCAAACATAAAACTACTGTTCAATCTTAGCCTTACTACAGGATATGTACCCAAAGAGTGGCGTACAGCAGCAGTGGTCCCTCTCCACAAAGGTGGTGCCTCAACGGATCCTGGAAACTATCACCCCATAAGCCTGACTAGCTTGGTCTGCAAAGCTATGGAAAGGATCTTCATGGACCTCATAAATAAAGATATTGGGGACCTACAGACACTGGATCCTACCCAGTTTGGCTTTGTTAAGGGCAGATCCTGCCTCTTAAACCTGGTTGATTTCTTTGAAACAGTCACCAAGGCCATCGATGAGGGGAAGGTGGTCCACAGCCTACCTAGACCTCGCAAAAGCCTTCGATACAATACCCCACTCGGGCATTATAGATGAGCTCACCAGCTTAAATATAAACCCCTATGTCACTAGATGGGTTGCAAACTGGCTCAAGGACAGAACTCACATGGTTAGAATTGCTGGAGCCATGTCAGACTCCAAACCAGTTACAAGTGGCGTTCCACAAGGCTCAGTCCTGGGACCTCTCTTGTTCGGTATATATTTCTCGGTCGTACAGGCCAACACAGAAGGACTGTGGCTGACCAAGTTCGCAGATGACTGCAAACTGGGTGCCATAATCAATTCTCCAGCCGACACAAGCATCCTCCAAAAGGGCCTCATAGAAACAGACAACTGGTGCCAGAGCCATGGCCTCAAGCTAAACGCCAAAAAGTGTATAGTCATCCCCTATGGCAAAAACAAACTGCCCACAAATTACCACATAGGTGGTAATCCATTAAGTACAGAAGAAGTCATTAGGGACCTGGGGACCCAAGTTGATAGCAATGTCTCATTTGACAACCACGTGGCCAAAGTGGTTAGAAAACATTTTATATAGCCCACCTAATCATGAAGGGATTCACATCTAGATCAGGGGAGGTCATCGTGCCTCTTTACTCATCCCTCATCAGGCCCATAATTGAGTACAATGCCCTTTGGGATGTACCTTACCAGACACCTGCAGCAACTGGAAAGACCCAAAAGTACCTCACCAAGAGGATCAAAGGGCTCAAACAGGTGCCATATGCTGCCCGGTTAAAGAAACTCCAGCTCTACTCAGTGGCATACCGCCTGCTCAGAGGCGATCTGTGCCTGACATAAAGCCATGTCCAACCCAGAATTAATGGACATGCTGCACCTCAGAAAATCCAAATCCCATCGAGCACGCTCGAGACTTGAACCTCAGCACTGAAATAAATAGGACATGCTGGAGGGACAGATTCATAACCCAGAGGCTCCCTTCACTCTGGAATAAAATCCCAGTCCAGGTTAGGCAGAGTCCCACATTGACCCTCTTCAAGAGGAATCTTGATGAGTGGATGGGAGATCGTAGGTTTACCCCGGCTATCACTTCTGTGTCACTGTTAGACAGAAGCACAGTATACTAACCTCAAAAAACGCATAGCAAAATTAATTTAAAATGGGTGGCGAAAGCCAAACACACTCTGGCTAGGCTTATAAATGCCCTAGGGCAGATAGCCTAGTATGAACCTATGAACCTATGAACCTATCATGGTCCTGATATTTCCCTGATCCCTAGTATCTTACTCCCGATATTACCCTGATCCCTCGCATCACAGTCCTGGCATCTATTCATCCTTACTATCAGAGTACAGGTATCAGCCTGATCCCTAGTAGCATAGTCCTGATATTACCCT
Organism: Protopterus annectens; assembly: GCF_019279795.1. Classification (NCBI taxonomy): domain Eukaryota; kingdom Metazoa; phylum Chordata; order Ceratodontiformes; family Protopteridae; genus Protopterus; species Protopterus annectens. The sequence goes on from NC_056737.1 coordinate 1,019,760,166, forward strand.
GATCCCAACTATCATAGTCCTGATATTACCCTGATCCCTATTATCATAGTCCTGATATTACCTTGATCACTACAATTACAGCTCTGGCATCGCATCATCCTTACTATCACAGTACAGGTATTCACCTAATCCCTAGTATCATAGTCCTGATATTACCCTGATCCCTAGCATCACAGCCTGGCATCTCCTCATCCTTACTATCACAGTACAGGTATCAGCCTGATCCCTAGTATCACAGTCCTGGCATCTCCTCATCCTTACTATCACAGTAAACGTATCAGTCTGATCCCTAGTATCATAGTCCTGATATTACCCTGATTCCTAGTGTCATAGTTCTGATATTACCCTGATCCCTAGTATCATAGTCCTGATATTACCCTGATCCCTAGTATCATAGTCCTGATATTACCTTGATCCCTAGTATCATAGTCCTGATATTACCCTGATTCCGAGTATCATAGTCCTGATATTACCCTGATCCCTAGCATCACAGCCCTGGCATCTCCTCTTCCTTACTATCACAGTGCAGGTATCAGCCTAGTCCCTAGTATCATAGTCCTGATATTATCCTGATCCCCAGCATCACAGCCCTGGCATCTCCTCATCCTTACTATTACAGTACAAGTATCAGCCTGATCTGTAGTATCATAATCCTAATATTACCCTGATCCCTAGTATCTTAGTCCTGATATTACACTGATTCTTAGTATCATAGTCCTGATATTACCCTAATCCCTAGTATCATAGTCCTGATATTACCCTGATCCCAAGTATCATAGTCCTGATATTACCCCGATCCCAAGTATTGTAGTCCTGATATTACCCTGATCCTCAGTATCATAGTCCTGATATTACCCTGATACTCAGTATCATAGTCCTGATCCCTAGCATCACAGCCCCAGCATCTCCACATCCTTACTATCACAGTACAGATATCAGCCTGATCCCCAGTATCATAGTCCTGATATTACCGTGATTGCAAGTATCATAGTCTTGATATTACCCTGATCCCAAACATCACAGTACTGGCATCTCCTCATCCTTACTATCAGAGTACAGGTATCAGCCTGATTCCTAGTATCATAGTCCTGATATTACCCTGATTACTAGCATCACAGCCCTGGCATCTCCTCTTCCTTACTATCGGAGTACAGGTATCAGCCTGATCCCTAGTATCATAGTCCTGATATTACCCTGATCCCTAGCATCACAGGAGTGCCATCTCCTCATCCTTACTATCACAGTACAGGTATCAGCCTGATATTACCCTGATTCCTAGTATCATTGTCCTGATATTACCTGATCCCTAGCATCACAGCCCTGACATCTCCTCATCCTTACTACCACAGTACAGCTATCAGGCTGATCCCTAGTATCATAGTCCTGATATTATCCTGAACCCTCATATCTTAGTCCTGCTATTACCCTGATCAATAGTATCACAGCCCTGGCATCTCCTCATCCTTACTATCAGAGTACAGGTATCAGCTTGACCCCTAGTATCATAGTCCTGATATTAACCTGATCCCTGGTATCACAAGCCTGGCATCTCATCATCCTTACTTTCACAGTATAGGTATCAGCCTCATCCCTAGTATCATAGTCCTGATATTACCCTGATCCCTAGTATCATAGTCCTGATATTACCGTGATCCCTAGTATCATAGCCTTGGCATCTCCTCACCCTTACTATCACAGTAAAGGTATCAGCCTGATGCCTAGTATCATAGTCTTTATATTAACATGATCCCTAGTATCACAGTCCTGATATTACCCAGATCCCTAGTTTAATAGTCCTGATATTACCCTGATCACTAGCATCACAGCTCTGGCATATCCTCATCCTTACTATCACAGTACAGGTATCAGCCTGATCCCTAGTAGCATAGTCCTGACATTACCCTGATCCCAAGTATCATAGTCCTGATATTACCCTGATTCCTATTATCATGGTCCTGATATTACCGTGATCCCTAGCATCACAGCTCTGGCATATCCTCATCCTTACTATCACAGTACAGTTCAGGCATTAGCTTGATCCCTAGTATCATACTCTTGATATTACCTGAACCCTAGCATCACAGGCCTGGCATCTCCTCATCCTTACTATCACAGTACATGTATCAGTCTGACCCCTTGTATCATAGTCCTGATATTACACTGATCCCTAGCATCACAACCCTGGCATTTCCTCATCCTTACTATCACAGTACAGCTATCAGCCTGATCCCTAGTATCATAGTCCTGATAATACACTGATCCCTAGAATCATAGTCCTGATATTACCCTGATCCCTAGCATCACAGCCCTCACATCTACTCATCCTTACTATCAGAGTACAGGTATCAGCCTGATCCCTAGTATCATAGTCCTGATATTACCCTGATGTCTAACATCACAACCCTGGCATCTCCTCATCCTTACTATCAGAGTACAGCTATCAGCCTGATCCCTAGTATCATAGTCCTGATATTACCCTAAACCCTAGTATCATAGTCCTGCTATTAACATGATCCCTAGTATCACAGCCCTGGCATCTCCTCATCCTTACTATCAGAGTACAGGTTCATAGGTTCATAGGTTCATAGATTACTACTAGGCTAATTGCCCTTTTGGCCATTTTAAGCCTAGCCAATTACCCCATATGAGAATCAAACCCTGCACCTTGAGCATGTAAGTCAACCACCTTAACCATTATGCCACCCTCCCACCTATCAGCCTGATCCCTAGTATCACAGCCCTGATATTACCCTGATCCCTAGTATCATAGTCCTGATATTACCCTGATCCCTAATATCATAGTCCTGATATTACCATGATCCCTAGTATCATAGTCCTGATATTACCCTGATCGTTAGCATCACAGCCCTGGCATCTCATTATCCTTACTATCACAGAATAGGTATCAGCCTGATCCCTAGTATCATAGTCCTGAAATTACCCTGATCCCTGGTATCATAGTCCTGATATTACCCTGATCCCTTGCATCACAGCCTTGGCATCTCCTCACCCTTACTATCACAGTACAGGTATCAGCCTGATGCCTAGTATCATAGTCCTGATATTAACATGATCCCTAGTACAGTCCTGATATTACCCAGATCCCTAGTTTAATAGTCCTGATATTACCCTGATCACTAGCATCACATCTGTGGCATCTCCTCATCATTACTATCACAGTACAGGTATCAGCCTGATCCATAGTATCATCGTCCTGATATTACCCTGATCACTAGCATCACAGCCCTGACATCCCCTCATCCTTACTGTCACAGTACAAGTATCAGCCTGATCCCTAGTATCATAGTCCTGATATTACCCTGATCACTAGCATCACAGCCCTGGCATCCCCTCATCCTTACTATCACAGTACAGGTATCAGCCTGATCCCTAGTATCATAGTCCTGATATTACCCTGATAACTAGCATCACAGCCCTAGCATCCCCTCATCCTTACTATCATAGTACAGGTATCAGCCTGATCCCTAGTATCATAGTCCTGATATTACCCTGATCACTAGCATCACAGCCCTGGCATCTCCTCATCCTTACTATCAAAGTACAGCTATCAGTATGATCCCTAGTGTCATAGTCCTGATATTACCCTGAACCCTATTATCATAGTCCTGCTATTACCCTGATCCCTAGTATCAGAGCCCCGGCATCTCCTCATGCTTACTACCACAGTACAGCTATCAGCATGATCCCTAGTATCATAGTCCTGATATTAACCTGATCCCTGGTATCACAAGCCTGGCATCTCATCATCCTTACTTTCACAGTATAGGTATCAGCCTCATCCCTAGTATCATAGTCCTGATATTACCCTGATCCCTAGTATTATAGTCCTGATATTACCCTGATCCCTAGCATCACAGCCCTAACATCTCCTCATCCGTACTATCAGAGTACAGGTAGCAGCCTGTACCCTAGTATCATAGTCCAGATATTACCCTGATCCCTAGTATCATAGTCCTGCTATTACCATGATCCCTCGTATCACAGCCCTGTCATCTCCTCATCCTTAGTATCAGAGTACAGGTATCAGCCTGATCCCTTGTATCATAGTCCTGATATTACCCTGATCACTAGCATCACAGCCCTGGCATCTCCTCATCCTTACTATCACAGTACAGTTATCAGCCTGATCCCTAGTATCATAGTCCTGATATTACCCTGATCCCTAGCATCACAGCCCTGGCATCTCCTCATCCTTACTATCAGAGTAAAGGTATCAGCCTGATCCCTAGTATCATATTCCTGATATTTTCTCTGAACCCTATTATCATAGTCCTGCTATTACCCTGATCCCTAGTATCACAGCCCTGGCATCTCCTCATCCTTACTATCAGAGTAAAGGTAACAGCCTGATCCCTAGTATCATAGTCCTGATATTACTCCGATCCCTATCATCACAGGCCTGGCATCTACTTATCCTTACTACCACAGAACAGCTATCAGCCTGATCCCTAGTATGATAGTCCTGATATTACCCAGATCCCTAGCATCACAGGCCTGGCATCTCCTCATCCTTACTATCACAGTACAGCTATCAGCCTGATCCCTAGTATCATAGTCCTGATATTACCCTGAACCCTAGTATATTAGTCCTGCTATTAAACTGATCCCTAGAATCACAGCCCTGTCATCTCCTCATCCTTACTATCAGAGTACAGGTATCAGACTGATCCCTAGTATCATGGTCATGATATTACCCTAAGCCCTAGCAACACAACCCTGGCATCTCCTCATCCTTACTATCAGAGTACAGGTATCAGCCTGATCCCTAGTATTATAGTCCTGATATTCCCCTGATCCCTAGTATTACAGGCCTGACATCTCCTCATCCTTACTTTCACAGTATAAGTATCAGCCTGATCCCTAGTATCATAGTCCTGATAATACACTGATCCCTAGTATCATAGTCCTGATATTACCCTGATCCCTAGCATCACAGCCCTAACATCTCCTCATCCTTACTATCAGAGTACAGGTATCAGCCTGATCCCTAGTATCATAGTCCTGATATTACCCTGAACCCTAGCATCATAGTCCTGAACGTACCCTGAGCCCTAGCAACACAGCATTAGTATCTCCTCATCCTTATTATTACATGAGTAGGAAAACACGTTCAGTCTCACCACAGAAATGACAACCAGGTCTCGAAATATCATAAAACTTTAATGTTGACAAGTGCTTTCGCGTATTAGACATACGCTTCTTCAGATCATAAATCCCAACAAAACTAAACAGGTTTTTATACATAGTTACTGTGACTAAATTACATCAAATTAATCCAGATAAAATCAATTAATCAATCTACACTCAATAATTAGCTGGCTATTCAACTAAGGATATAAAAAAGCTTGCTCAAGTTTAAACGCTTGTGACTTGCATGCATAAAACATCACTTAACCATTGCCTTGTGGTGAAACAACACATAACAAAGGTTAATGTCTTGAAATATTAAAGCATCTTGTAATATGCATAGATGTCAGACATACAAATTCATTCAACTCATATATTTAGATAATTTCTAAAACCATTTCATCAAGAACTAAAATATAACATATATATATATATATATATATATATATATATATATATATATATATATATATATATATATAGGCACTTAATATAAATAATTACAAAATACTATTATAAAATTTAAATTCATTGTGAATATGAATATTAAAACTTTATATGAGTGTATATGAAATTTGTTATATAACTCTAAATCTATGTACAACTACTCTACAATTATCATAAAAATGCATATATGAACTACATAAAACATACTACTATAAATATAAATATATATGTATATATATATAAATATAGCTTTAAATAAAACACAACGATTTTTTCAAAAAGATTTTTTCACTATTCACTATGAACTTATAGAATATATATGTTATCTACGTGAAGCTAAAAAGGACCTGATAGATATACGCATTGAGTCCTGGTGAGTGATGTGCTTTTAGTTTAAAAATCCACTCTAACTCCTTCTGTTCCAAGTAATTCATATAATCTCCACCTCTATTACCTGGATGTACAATCTGTAGAACCCTAAAAGAAAAGGTGTGACCAATATTCATGGAGACATGTTTAGCTAGTGCATTAAGTTCGTTCTTGCACCTGATGCCATAGAGATGATTGTATATTCTCTGCTTAAGTTTGCGTTTCGTGAGTCCTATGTAAAATGCAGGACATTCACTACCGGATGCTTAATAAATCAAACCAGTTGTTTCGCAGGTAGCATAAAACCTTGGTTTGACAGAACAACCTAGTGTAGGATGTACAAACTCATATTCAGTGGAAATATATTTACAATAGTTACATTTCCTACATGGAAACGTGCCTACTTGTTCTAGAGCTACTGTGTTTTCTAGGATAGTATTCCCAGGATTCGTACATAATAACTTCTTTAAAGTATTATTGTTTTTATAAGTAAATCCAGGGGTGTAACCAACAATCGTAGCTGTCTTGTCATCAATGGTTAACACACCCCAATTCTTATTAATAATATTCCTAATGGCTGTAATGTCATTAGTATATGTAGTAGTAAATCTTAGTTTTTCCATAGAGTTGGTCTTATACTTATAAATATTATTGTCATAATGACATTTACGATCTTTATGAGTCATCATGTGTTCCAAATCCTGAGCTTCTCCTGAGACCTGAGATCTTATTTTCTTAACCATAGATACATCATAGCCTCTAGCAACAAAAATTTTCTCCATGTTATCCAATTCCTTTTTACTGTCTTTATCATACCTACATATCTTCATCAGTCTATTAAACTGACTTCTTACTATACCATTGAAAACATGGCGAGGATGCATACTATCAAATTGAAGTATAGCATTCTTCCAACATTGTTTTCTATAAAGGGTAGATATCAATCTACTTTCTTGAATACTTAAACAAACATCAAGAAAACTGACTGAATCATACGAAGCATCAAATGTAAACCTTAGAAAATTGTTGGTGGTTTCTAGATGTTTCATAAAAAACTCAATCTCTATTAGGGTACCATCCCAGACAATCAGGATGTCGTCCACGAAACGTCTATAAATCAGCACCTTACTGAAATCCTCATGTGTGAAGAGAAACTCTTTTTCCCATTGATACACCACTAAATTCGCATAAGTGTTTGCGCATGGGGTGCCCATGGCCATGCCAGACTGCTGTAAATATAGGCAATCCCCAAACGCAAACACATTATGCGACAAAACCCATTCCAGCAACTGACAAATTAAAATCTCCTTATTGCGGTCTATACTGGGAAAATACTGGAGCAACATTCTGATGGCATCAATGTCTTCATCATTAGGAATACATGTGAATAAGTTCTTCACATCCATTGTAATTAGAAGATGTTCACCTTTCTGTAATTCCAACTTACTATTATCTAACAAATCCAAAAGCTCATATGTATCTTTTAAAATAGTGGAAATATTATTCACAAATGGTTTCAATGTCTTCTCTAGATACACTGAGACATTTTCTGTTACCCATTTTTCACTACTAACAATGGGTCGGTAAGGGAGGGGGGGTCTATGGCCTTGTGCATCTTAGGTAAGCCTTTGATGACTGTTATTTTGGGATGTTCATTATAAAAGAAATCATACAGCTCTTTTGTTATCTGACGACACTTCAACATATCATAAAACATGTCATTGACTTCCTTTACTATACTATTGAACTTCAAATTATCAATCCTTATGTAGGTGTTAAAGTCACTAAGCATAGTATACATAGAAACTGTATAATCCTCTGTATCCATAAGCACTATACCCCCTCCCTTATCAGCGGGTCTTATAGTAAGAGCTGGATTGGAAGAAAGTTTGCGAAGTGAACATCTTTCTTCTGCCTTCATATTGAAATATAAACATTTTCTAGCTCCACTAAAAAAATAGTCATACAAGTCTCGTTCACACAATCTAACAAAACTCTCAACATGTGCTGGTAACATAGGGGAGAAGGTGCTCTTACGTTTACATAAATAATTCCCTATCATACAATCATCAACGTTAACTTCTGATTTATCACAAAAACACAATTTCAGGGCTACCATGCGCCCAAATGTGCGTAAATCAATCAATATGTCATGCAACACACTGCCCTGCGAAGGGATAAAGGACAAGCCTTTATTTAGAATGTTAATGTCAGATGGAGTAAGCACAAACCTGGATAAGTTGAAAAACAGGTTTGCTACTGTCTCTGTCTTCTCCTCTGTTGTTGCTGATAGTCTCCCGACAATTTTTGTTTCCTTCGGTCCAAACTTCTGGAGCGATCCCATTGAAATATGTTGTTCTTGATGGGAAATGGTAAAAAACGATCATTATCATCAGCGCCATGCTTTCGTATAGCCCCTAAGTCCCTGTGTGCTGCAGAATTACGGTCAGCTTCTTGGTTGGGTAAGGGTGTAGAAACAGTTACTTCAACCCCTCGTGAAGGAGGTAGTTCAGGAGGAGTGACAAAAGGAGTGTTGGAACTACACCCAGAACTCAGAGTTCTTGTTTCTGTTGAAAAAAGATGCATTAGATCCCGCTGCTACAAGCATAGTATCCGTTAACGCTGTATTGCGAACAAAATTGCCCGCCAAAGTAGTGCGTTCTGCTCTCTTCTGACAGACAAATACGCCCCCTGTAGAAAAATCTTGAAAGTCGCGCTGCAATTTCTTATGTTTAATTTGTTGAAGCTTGATGGAATAGGCATCCACCTGAGCATAGATACTCTCAAGCTTCTTAATGCATGAGTCATTTTTGAAAGTGTCACGGATCTCACTATTCAATCTGGTCACTTTGGATAACAGTTCTTGTTCAATGGGCTTGAAGTAATCAATGAGTAGCTGTACATATTTAAAACTCGCATCCAAGTTAATTTCTTGCCATAGTTTTAACAAAGCTGGGTGGCTCTCCCCATAGGTAGGCATGCAGAGAATCCGCATGCCTCTGGGAACGAGACGAAAATGCAGGCAAGCCTCCATGTGTTTCCTTTGCCAAATAAGGCGTTGTAGTCTAAACAGATCATTCTCCAACTGTCTAGTTAGAGAATTGAATTGTTCCAAGTTATCTATGCCATTTTCAAAAGTCATTGGAGTCTGTACCTGTAGATCCAGAGCCAATAAAGGATTACTATTATTGTTGATGATACTCGTCCATCTATTAGATGCTGAATTGATCCTCGGTTCTGGATTGTAGTCCAGTTCCACATTTGTATTGGCCATACTGTGTGGAGGGGCAGTTAAACGAAAAGTATAGTATAGCAAAAGAAACTGCACCTTCCAATGGAGACTGCTCGTCATGAACCAAGAGTAATGAGTAGGAAAACACGTTCAGTCTCACCACAGAAGCGACAACCAGGTCTCGAAATATCATTAAACTTTAATGTTGACAAGCGCTTTCGCGTATTAGACATACGCTTCTTCAGATCATAAATCCCAACAAAACTAAACAGGTTTTTATACATAGTTACTGTGACTCAATTACATCAAATTAATCCAGATAAAATCAATTAATCAACCTACACTCAATAATTAGCTGGCTATTCAACTAAGGATATAAAAAATCTGACATCCCCTCATCCTTATTATTACAGTACAGGTATCAGCCTGATCCCTAGTATCATAGCCCTGATATTACCCTGATGCCTAGCATCACAGCCCTGGCATCTTCTCATCCTTACTATCAGAGTACAGCTATCAGCCTGATCCCTAGTATCATAGTCCTGATATTACCCTAAACCCTAGTATCATAGTCCGGCTATTAACATGATCCCTAGCACCACAGCCCTGGCATCTCCTCATCGTTACTATCACAGTACAGGTATCAGCCTGATCCCTAGTATCATAGTCCTGATATTACCCTGATCCCTAGCATCAAAGCCCTGGTATCTCCTCATCCTTACTTTCACAGTATAGTTATCAGCCTGATCCCTAGTATCATAGTCCTGATATTACCCTGATCCCTAGCATCACAGCCCTGGCATCTCCCCATCCTATCACAGTACATGTATCCACCTGGTCCCTTGTATCATAGTCCTGATATTACCCTGATCCCTAGTATTACAGCCCTGGCATCTCCTCATCCTTACTATCACAGAATAGGTATCAGCCTGATGCCTAGTATCACAGTCCTGAATTACCCTGATCCCTAGTATCACAGTCCTGATTCATTGGTTCATAGGTTAGTACTAAGCTTGCTGCCCTTGCGAGCAATTTTTAAGCCTAGCCAATTATCCCTTGTAAGACTCAAACCCTCCACCTTGTGTTTGTAAGGCAAACATCTTAACCATTAGGCCACCCTCCCAACCCTGATCCCTTGCATCACAGCCCTGGCATCTCCTCATCCTTACTGTCACAGTACAGGTATCAGCCTGATCCCTAGTATCATAGTCCTGATATTAACATGATCCCTAGTAACATAGTCCTGATATTACCCAGATCCCTAGTTTAATAGTCCTGATATTACCCAAAAGAAAATCCAACACCAGCTAGAGAGTCCTCAGTAAATATAAAATGATAAATAGTAACAGAAAACTTCGGACTCACCACAAAATAAATAAATACAGTATATTTTATTAGACAAACGGTAAGCGCTTTCACGTATTCAGAGATACGCTTCCTCAGACCTTAGCATCAAGTCAAATACTGCAAGCTTATATAGTTGAGTAACCACTTAATTAAACCCAATCAAATGATTAATTAATTAAATAATTAGGCAATCAAAAAACAGATCTTTTAAAGAAACAGCTTATACAATACATGATTCCTAATATAAAATGCAGTATCATGCTATATGGAATAAATATGATCTTGTTAACTGCTTACAAACCTAAAAATACATTTATATATAGTTTAAAACTATCTAACATATAGGCAATCATGTGTACAGCCTATATATAAATTTATATACAGATAAAAACTATTAATATAAAAATATGATGTAGAGCATAGTACCTATCTACTGCTATAAATGTAGGAAAATATATGCTCATTCAAATAAACTAATAAAGTCAATAAATAGATAAATATATATCTATTAGGCAGAATGATACTAAATCAATTCTATTAAACAATAAAAATAAATGCAATACCAAATAAACTCAATGATTATATAATTTCATGAAAAAAAAATAATAATAATAAAAGCTCCTCTTTAAACAATTCCTACACTCATAGAATATGCAGAAATATATATACTCTGCTATCTAATTAAATATATTAAACACACTTAAATAATTAATGCATATGAATAACATTATTAAAATCAATATGAACTTTGCTTATCAAGAATATATGAAACTATGATAAATATGTATGTATATGTATTAAAAATGTATACATATGTACAAAATATATATATAAATGTGCATAAATAGTTATGTACGCTAAATAGCTATGCATAAAAACATATATATATATATATATATATATATATATATATATATATATATATATATATATATATATATGTATTTACATAAAACTGTATAGTCAGTAAAAATCTAAATTCAACCTAAAACTTGATCTTGGGCTATAACAAATATTATCTACGTGAAGCAAGATGTGACCTCAGGGAGACATATGTATTTAGACCTGGGGGATGATGCCCCCTCAGCTTAAAAATCCAATACAATTCTTTTGTTTCTAAGAGGCTCATATAATCTCCGCCTCTTCTACTCTGCTCTACAACTTGTAGCACCCTAAAAACAAAGGAATGATTAGGATATGACAAGACATGTCTAGCCAATGCATTTAGTTCATTCTTATTTTTAATATCGTATTGGTGGTTGTAGATCCTGTTTTTTAATTTTCTCTTGGTGAGACCAATGTAGAAGGCAGAGCAGGATTCACATGTTGCTAAATATATTAAACCTATTGTTTCACAGGTGGCCTCAAACCTGGGTCCAAAAGAAAAATTAATAGTAGGATGTGTAAACAACTGTTCCCTGGAGATATATTTGCAGTAGTTACAATGATTGCATGGGTAGGTGCCATACCTAATGTGTTGTATTTGGCTTACTAACGAATCAGTAGGTAGTCTATCACACAGAAGTCTTTTTAGACTTCTGTTGTTTCTGTATGTAAACAGTGGCCTTTTACCTACAAGTTTTAAGGTTGGTGGATCTATGATCAAAATTTTCCAATTATTTAAAATAATATCTCTTATGTAGAGAAAGTCATTAGTATAAGTAGTTAAAAAATGCAGCCTTTCAGATGTTTCCTTAGGATACTTCTTGATGCAGGTACCTGCATAAACTCCAGTTTTAATCTCTTTGCCTTGTATTGAAGCATCTCCCAGAATTTGCTCTCTAGTATGTTGGATAAGATCCTTATTATAGCCCCTGTCAGTGAAGATCTTTTCCAGTCTATCAGCTTCTAGAGTTAAGTCAGTTTTATCTTTACATAATCTTAAAATTCTGTGAAACTGGCTTTTAACTATACCACTGAAAGTGTGACGTGGGTGCATGCTATCAAACGGCAATATAGTGTTTTTCCAGCATGCCTTTCTATGGAGTTTTGGTATCAATCTACCCCCTCTAATGTCCAAAGTAACATCTAGAAAGTCCACCGAATCATAGGATGCTTCAACTCCTGATATTACCCTGATCATTAGCATCACAGCTCTGGCATCTCCTCATCATTACTATCACAGTACAGGTATCAGCCTGATCCATAGTATCATAGTCCTGATATTACTCTGATCCATAGTATCATAGTCCTGACATTACTCTGAACCATAGTATCACAGCTGCAGTATCTCCTCATCGTTACTATCACAGTATAGGTATCAGTTTGATCCCTACTATCATAGTCCTGATATTACCGTGATACCTAGCATCACAGACCTGGCATCTCCTCATCCTTACTATTACAATACAGGTATCAGCCTGATCAGTAGTATCATAGTACTGATATTACTCTGATCCATAGTATCATAGTTCTGATATTACCCTAATCCCTAGCGTCACAGCCCGGGCATCTCCTCATTCTTTCTATCACAGTACAGGAATCAGCCTGATTCTGCAATTATCTTCTA
>NC_056737.1:1019783717-1019833717 GCF_019279795.1 Protopterus annectens
TTATTGCAATAAAGTGCTGCTGTTTTCCCATCACACAGAAGCAGCATGTGTGACTGTCAGGTTACACATTTCATTTCATAGCATTAAGTGAATGCACTGCCAACCTGTAGTCATATATTTAATTTAATATTGATATCCAATATGAAGCAGTTACTAGACTAGCTGTAATGATCCCACGCAACATAGCAATAACCACGCCAAAGTACATCAAGATGAAAGCAATGACATTGTTACAGACTCCATTGAAATTCATGGATTTTAAAGAACCTTTTTGTATTTGGTAGTTTAATGAAGCTGCAATATCTTTTATACAGCTAGGTTCACAATGAAACAAATTAAATATCTAACTGACTTGCAGTATAAAGTCAGATAATGCAACTGACCCAAGGTCGTGCAGTGAGCAGCGGCTTAGGGTGAAGGACTGTGTCAGTCTTTAGTTAGTAATGGCATCTGTCTTGGTGATATCTGCAGAGGTAATAAAATGGCCAAAGTGAATGTTACAGTGACAGCAACCATGTAAAATGAATTTGCAATTACTGTGAGATATCTATGCTTAGAACAGGTGATAGAAAATGCAGTACAGCATTTTGATACGCACACAAGTGACTGCAAACAATATTTAAATATAAATGTAAAAAAAAATCTTTTCAAGTTGAAAATTGTCCATATGCAATGAAATGACATATAAGGAAGTATTATAATATAATGTATCCTCAAATATTTAGCATTATTAATGCTACCACTTTAGAAAAGCAAAATTATTTTTGTTCTTGAATAATTTAGTCTCAAGGATGTAAGGCTCCTTCTTCAGATGAGAATATGTGTTAGTCATGACATAGATTGGGGCATAAAATGTGAATATTGCATGCCTTACTGATTTGCTGTCAGTGATGAAACTTTCACAAGATAAAGATACAACATATGAGCATTTCTTAATATTATAAATGTATTGTTGTAATCTCTATATGCCTTAAAGACTGAATGGATGACTAATTAACTGCACATAATTTTCCATAAGGAAATACATTGATTGCAAGGAATTCTTTATTTTTGTGATCTGTGTTTAAGAGTGATAAAATATATTTGACAGGTCTAGGGTTAAGACAAATATAGGGTGGTGCTCAGATTCCAGCTGTTTGCAACGCTACAGGTTATTATTGAAAGGCGCTGATGCACGGATATGTAAATAAGCTACGTGCAGAGTATTAGTGCTGTGATGTTCCTGCACATGCCCAGTAATGAAGGACCCTCGATCCTCACCACTAGTGCCAATGAGGGGCATCCACATGGGAGGATAACAAGTACACAACAGTAAAGTACAATTTTCCTGAAGATCACACAGAGATCACTATCAGTCTGTGGCTGGTTTCTCCCTTTCTCTCCAGATCCCCAATAAGACTCTCCACTGGCACAGCTCTAGGGTTCAGATCTCAGCCGAGTAGTCAAGCCAAAACCTCCAGTACCCTCTCTGTCCAACCAGTACTTTGTGTCCCTGCTCAAGTAGCTGACACACACACACACACACACACTTTGAGATTTTATTTATATGCAAACACACAGACACTCCTGGGGAAGGCTGTCACAGGTTCTCCAGCTCTACCCCCTAATGCCCAGGCTATAAGGTACTAATCACTGCCACCAACTACTCATCAGCTAGTATAAAAGGCCCTTACAAAAGGGTGTCCAGTTCTACTGTGCAATGTTATTATTATCCAAATAGTAAGTGTGACAAATGACAAGGCTATTGGAATGGCTTATACAGTATCACCAAATACATGCAAATACTCTAAGTGCTTAAATTATCTCTACACAAAACAGCCACAGTTAAAATGTTTAAAAATATTTAATAATAAATAAAAACAGAAGACAATATTCATTGATTCAACACAGTGACAATAGAGAGTTCAGAAATCACAGGAAATACTTTAAAACAACACTGTAGGATAGTCTGACATAAATATGGAAAACAGATCTAAGATCTAGATCCTACTTACAAGGCAAAGTGCTGGTGAGTTGTTGTCAGATTCAGAACAAAATACAAATTGACATTCTTACTTTCTGAGCTAGCCCTTAAATTGATAATACACATTACTGCTGAATCATTTCACATTACATTATTTTGACACTTCTGCTTAAGTTTCCCAGGCTCACAGAACTTAAAATTTAACATTTCTTTGTAATTTGCACCTGCCAGGAAGCCGCAGCAATAAAAGACACTTTACATGTGAAACCTAGTAATTATCTCTGTCTTAGGACAACAGAAAGAATTTTTAGCTGCAGACATCCTGCCTTCTAGCTTGAAATCACATGCAGTCGTAAAATCCTTTACTTATCAGCTTTCTTCCAGCAGGGTGCATAGTGGTTACATTTTTGAAGCTCAGAACATAACACAGTTTTCTTACATTTGTCAAACCAGCTTGTGGATCATATTAATATTCACAAGGACATATAATTATTTACAAAATTATGTCTAGCTAGGCTGGCAACCTTCACACATGCTTATTTAGGGCAAAAGCATAAAGTATATAAAGTCAAGTATTAAATACACTCCCGGTCAACAAATATAAATAAATAAAAATAAATAAATAAATAAAATAGATACACAGTGCTACATAAAAGCTGTAAGCTTCATATTACATTGTATATGTTCATATACTGCAGATGGACATGGCTATGGGCAGTTAGACTTAAGACAGGTAGTGGACTGCACAGATTTTATTAATATTTGAAAAAAGGTTAATATGTTTTCTATGGGATTATCCTTATGTGGACACCTTTGTACATTAAATAATAGAAAGGTGTAGACAGGAAACATTGTAAAAGTGGAGACACAACAGAGAGTTGAAAAAGAAGGAAAGCTCTGAGAGGATTGTGCTGGAAGAGATGCGAGAGGAGGGGCACAGTGTATTTGGCAGGAGATAGACTCTGTCCCTATTTTCTCAATTTATTTATTTTATTTGTTTAACATTTGTTAACCGGGAAAGTCCGACTTGGAACTAAGCCAATTTTCAACAGAGGCCTGGGAAGAAACTTTCCAGGCACATGTCTTTGTAACGTGGGAGGAAACCGGAGCACCCGGAGGAAACCCACACGGACGCAAGGAGGACATGCAGACTCCACACAGAAGGAACCTCAGCCGAGAATCTAACCAGAGAACCTCTTGCTGTGAGACAACAATGCTACCGCTGCACCATCAAATTTTTTTTTTATATGAGGGAAGTTTGGTTGGAAATAGTTATGACGGTGCAGGCAAAAGGATAAAGGAAGAATGACTGAAGAAGCACCACCAGCAGTCCCAGCATTTCTACTGCCAGATGGGGGGACACTTGGGGACAATGGAGGACCCTGATGCTGAGGGGATAGAGGACTGTGGTGGAGCGGTGGTTGGCATCAGCATGGACAATGACTCTCTAACACTCTGAGGTGAGGCCTCAGCTGGCTGAATCAGCTACTTCTATCAAAAAACAAAGCTTTCAGGTATAAAACCCTTTCTCAATGATTAACAATAGGTACATTAAAAACACCTGTTTATATACAAGCCCAAAGCATCACATGATCTGCAACCAAGGTCATATGATTAATTAAATACGAAAGAATACGAAAAAATACGAAAAAATATAAAGATATAAAAATAATATAAAAATAAAAAGGTTTTCATACATAAAAAATTTTTAAACACTTAATTAACTAACTATAAATAATCACATAACAAACATATAAATACTCTAATATAAAACATTAAAAAGGAGATTTCTTCAGCTTAGTGTGTTGTATCTTAACCAACACTGGTTTTAAAGAGACACCTGCATTCAGGCCAGGAGGTGTATCAGCTGATAGCCTCACAATCCACTCATATTCTTTTACATCAAGTAAATTACATAAATCCCCACCTCTGATGTGTATACTAACACTATCAATGACCCTAAACTTAAACTTGTGGGCAACACCACAAGACATAATGTGTTTAGATAAAGCATTAGTCTCACTGCCTCTCCTTATGTCGGATTTATGGATGTTTTTCCAACATAGAAGGAGGGACAGTCTTCACATGTCGCTAAATAAACCACATTACTTGTTACACATGTAGCAAAGCAAAGAAATACAAATATTCTTTTAGAGACAGGATGGACAAAACTATTATTATAAAAGAAATCACTGTTTTTATACTCCAAAATGTCATTACAACAGCTACAATTATGGCAACAGACAGTGCCTTTCCTCAAAAGACAATGTGGATTAAACCCTACATTATCAAAATCTTTATACACCAACATACTCTTAATGGTCTTCATGTTCCTATAGGTAAAACGTGGTTTATCACCCACAACTAATTTAATATCTTCCTGTGACATAAGAACCTTCCAGTACTTTGTCACTATACTCCTAATAACATGTGACATAGTGTTATACGAGGTAATACATCTTAAACCTACCTCACATGATGAAATATTCAACAATGCACTCTCAACCTCAGGTGCCTTTAGGAAGATAGGTTCATATAGAGTAATCCTATTAGATATAATATCCTCTCTGACCTGAGTTAGTAGAGCTAAAGGATACCCACTCTCTCTAAATTCACCACATGCTTCATCTAGCTGTTTAAAAGACATGATGTTATCGATATTCAATCTACTGACCCTGGCTAGTTGTGCCTTAACTATGCCCCTAAACACATGTGGTGTGTGCATACTCGATGCATGAAGATATCTACCTGATGACACCTCCTTCTTAAACACAGATGTATTGATAATATTTTTTTGCTTGGTTAGGCTGATATCCAAAAAATTTATAAAAGTAGTCGAGGATTCAACTTTAAACTTCAAAAAGGAAGTTGTATTGTTCAAGAACAAAACATACTCCATGAGCTCATCTAAAGAACCCTACCATAAGAGGAAACAGTCATCCACAAACCTCTGATAGAAAACAAGATTATCATTCACAAAACTATCCCCATTAATAATATGCAACTTCTCCCATTGATAAAGGACCAGATTAGCATATGTGTTTGCCACTGGTGTGCCCATTGCCATACCTGTTTGCTGCAAATAATAATCAAAGGTTGGTGCCTTTAAACGCCTACAGTGGCAACGTTTTAGCTTTGCTGCATATTTAGAAAAAGGCATAGCTCCACGTGGACTAAGAATTTTGAAAATGCCCTCCTATGGGAACACCTATCCTGATTTATTGAAGCAATGGCAGTGTTTGAATTTGAAGTTAAGCCATGACTATATGGTTCTTATGAACAAGTTTTTCATTGATGTGGAGAATGAATTATAGAGTGAAATCATTGTTATGGAGGATGAATTGTTCGATCATTGTTATGAAGGATGAATTGATGAGATCATTGTTATGAAGGATGAATTGTTAAGCTATGCCGCGCAATGAGATCATTGTTATGAAGGATGAATTGTTCGCTATGCCATGAGATCATTGTTATGAAGGATGAAGATCATTGTTATGAAGGATGAATTGAATGAGATCATTGTTATGAAGGATGAATTGTTCGCTATGCCGTAATGAGATCATTGTTATGAAGGATGAATTGGAATGAGATCATTGTTATGAAGGATGAATTGTTCGCTATGCCGTAATGAGATCATTGTTATGAAGGATGAATTGTTCGCTATGCCGTGCGAATGAGATCATTGTTATGAAGGATGAATTGTTCGCTATGCCGCGAATGAGATCATTGTTATGAAGGATGAATTGTTCGCTATGATGAGATCATTGTTATGAAGGATGAATGAGATCATTGTTATGAAGGATGAATTGTTCGCTATGCCGTGCGAATGAGATCATTGTTATGAAGGATGAATTGTTCGCTATGCCGTGCGAATGAGATCATTGTTATGAAGGATGAGATCATTGTTATGAAGGATGAATTGTTCGCTATGCCGTAATGAGATCATTGTTATGAAGGATGAATTGTTCGCTATGCCGTGCGAATGAGATCATTGTTATGAAGGATGAATTGTTCGCTATGCCGTGCGAATGAGATCATTGTTATGAAGGATGAATTGTTCGCTATGCCGTGCTTCAAAAATATGCAGTCGACTTATCAGTCCATGATGGATAGACTGTGCTCTCTAGATGATCGCCTGGAAGCTGTCAAGAAAAGAAAATTGCTTAGAGATATGGGTGATTACCAAGTTGGTAATAAATTTTCTTGGCCTAGAAATGAAAAAGGTATTCATACTGATTCTAAAATTAGATCTAATAGTGTTAGTAATGGGCGTACGTCTACGTTAGTAAAACGTCCTATCCAGGGTGTATCTTTAGACTCTCTAGACAACTTCCCGGAATTAGCGACTGGCAATTTGAATTTGGTGCCAGGGGAAACGCACCCTATGGCGCGTACAACTGATGACAGCGTATCCCTGAGTACGTCACTAGTAGCAGATGCTGGGACTCGTGCTGTGGATGAGGCTGTTCATGATGGCGCTGTGACTGGCAACACTGTGACTGGTGCTGAAGAAGAGAATAGTGTTGGATTATGTACATCGCAGCAGGCTTACTGAAGCTTTTTCCATAAGCCCTTTCAGCTGCAACAGGCGGAGAGGGTGAAGGAGCGTGTGGCTGTTTCAAGATCCAGCTCGAGAGGGAGAACGAGGCAGAGGGGTTCCTCTGTGTTGGTGGACACTAAACGTAAGAATGAGAGTCCACCAAAACAGTTAAAAATAGCCAGGAGATAATGGCAGGTACTGTAAATTTATCCTCCTTTACTTTAAGGACTGAACACTACTCGCTTCTGAAAAAAGGTTTGAGTTTTATCTGAGGACATTGTAAGAGTTTTAACTGATTTAAAGCTCTTCGTTAGGTCCATAGCCTTGAAACTGATATTTAGAAATGAACAATATGATGCCACTATATTGTGCCCAATTATGCTCCTATATTAATAGCGTTTAATGATCTTTGTGAAAGTGAAATAAGGCAAGCTTATGTATGTAATAAGTGTATTATAAACTTTAACCTTACATATTGTGAATTTATGGCTTTAAGGGAATTGAAGGACAATCCAAGTATTGTAATTAAGCAAGCAGACAAGGGGAGCTCTACAGTTATTGTGGACAGGGGCAATTATATGAGCTCAGTACTATCTTTGCTTGAGGATGGTTTAGCATTTAAAAAGATATCATTGCTACAGGTAAAGAAGCATATTAGTTATATTAACATGTGTGTGTATGAGCTCCAGTTATCAAGTGATATCTCATTAGATTTGTTTCATTTCTTTACGGTCCCTTGCCCCATTATACCGCAACTTTATGGTATCCCCAAGCTACATAAGTCTCGAGATAACCCGCCGATGAGACCTATCGTCTCTGGCAATGGTTGGGCAACTGAGCCCATTTCTTTATATCTGCAGAGACAGTTACAACCATTATTAAGCAATTGTAAGACAGTCCTTAAAGATACTAGAGACTTTCTTGTTAAACTTAAGCACTGGCATATGGGCCTGAAGGGGTCAGGTAGGACTTGTGATGGGATATACATGGTAGTGATGGACATCACCTCATTGTTTACTGTGATCCCAAATGATTATGGGCTAGATTCCATACCAGATTTTCTAACACATTGTTCTAGGTTCTCGGTTGACACACTGAGAATATTTGCATGTTGTTAGATTTGGTTTTGAAAAATAATGTATTTTTGTTTGATAATGATTATTATTTGCAGCAAACAGGTATGGCAATGGGCACACCAGTGGCAAACACATATGCTAATCTGGTCCTTTATCAATGGGAGAAGTTGCATATTATTAATGGGGATAGTTTTGTGAATGATAATCTTGTTTTCTATCAGAGGTTTGTGGATGACTGTTTCCTCTTATGGTAGGGTTATTTAGATGAGCTCATGGAGTATGTTTTGTTCTTGAACAATACAACTTCCTTTCTGAAGTTTAAAGTTGACTCCTCGACTACTTTTATAAATATTTTGGATATCAGCCTAACCAAGCAAAAAAATATTATCAATACATCTGTGTTTAAGAAGGAGGTGTCATCAGGTAGATATCTTCATGCATCGAGTATGCACGCACCACATGTGTTTAGGGGCATAGTTAAGGCACAACTAGCCAGGGTCAGTAGATTGAATATCGATAACATCATGTCTTTTAAACAGCTAGATGAAGCATGTGGTGAATTTAGAGAGAGTGGGTATCCTTTAGCTCTACTAACTCAGGTCAGAGAGGATATTATATCTAATAGGATTACTCTATATGAACCTATCTTCCTAAAGGCACCTGAGGTTGAGAGTGCATTGTTGAATATTTCATCATGTGAGGTAGGTTTAAGATGTATTACCTCGTATAACACTATGTCACATGTTATTAGGAGTATAGTGACAAAGTACTGGAAGGTTCTTATGTCACAGGAAGATATTAAATTAGTTGTGGGTGATAAACCACGTTTTACCTATAGGAACATGAAGACCATTAAGAGTATGTTGGTGTATAAAGATTTTGATAATGTAGGGTTTAATCCACATTGTCTTTTGAGGAAAGGCACTGTCTGTTGCCATAATTGTAGCTGTTGTAATGACATTTTGGAGTATAAAAACAGTGATTTCTTTTATAATAATAGTTTTGTCCATCCTGTCTCTAAAAGAATATTTGTATTTCATTGCTTTGCTACATGTGTAACAAGTAATGTGGTTTATTTAGCGACATGTGAAGCCTGTCCCTCCTTCTATGTTGGAAAAACATCAAGGAAGCTCAAAGAGCGTATTATAGAGCATAAATCCGACATAAGGAGGCGCAGTGAGACTAATGCTTTATCTAAACACATTATGTCTTGTGGTGTTGCCCACAAGTTTAAGTTTAGGGTCATTGATAGTGTTAGTATACATAACAGAGGTGGGGATTTATGTAATTTACTTGATGTAAAAGAATATGAGTGGATTGTGAGGCTATCAGCTGATATACCTCCTGGCCTGAATGCAGGTGTCTCTTTAAAACCGGTGTTGGTTAAGATACAACACACTAAGCTGAAGTAATCTCCTTTTTAATGTTTTATATTAGAGTATTTATATGTTTGTTATATGATGATTTATAGTTAGTTAATTAAGTGTTTAAAAATGTTTTATGTATGAAAACCTTTTTATTTTTATTTTTATATCTTTATATTTTTTCGTATTTTTTCGTATTCTTTCGTATTTAATTAATCATATGACCTTGGCTGTGGATCATGTGATGCTTTGGGCTTGTATATAAACAGGTGTTTTAATGTACCTATTGTTAATCATTGAGAAAGGGTTTTATACCTGAAAGCTTTGTTTTTTGATAAAGGTGACTTTTGCTCAACTGTTGTCTGTGTTTTTGGTCATTTACAGCAGTACTTATCAGCTACTTCTTCCAGCATGTCCTCAGCCAAGTCCTGAAACCCCCATTCAGTTAGGCTTGCCAGGATGCCTGCAGCACTGGTGCCACCACCCCAACACTTCGAGGATGTCTCCAAACAGGCAGAGGGTGAGCACTCCTTAACCCAGGAGGTATGTGCCTAGGTCACTCCAAGGAATTTTTAATCTGTTAAAAAATTAACATAAATGGAAGAGAAATAAAATAATAAAGAACAAAGGAATGTCTAATTAAAACAACAAAAACAAAAAAATGGGGAGATAAAAGAGAAAATGCACACAGTTAATTCACACATCACTATTCAGGTTCTTACTTTAAAACATTTTTATTTTTATTAATTTTTATTGAATTAAAGCAGGATGTATGGGAAGTGCTCATGCAAACTTTAGGATGAAATTTTATAGGAAGTGCTTATGTGTACTTGGTGGGACAATGTTAGCAATCATGTAATGATGATCATCTTTCTGTCTGATATGGATTTGTTTACAATATTTCAGTGAGAACACCCTTTATGAATACTTGCATAGGATAAAATCAGTTAAAGATAGAAATAATGCACTTATAGGGTCTATATTAGATCACCGAAGGCTTAAAAAAGTGAATAGTGATTAATCGACCCTTTGTAAGTGAAAGCTTACAATTTGAACTATCAGAAATGCATTTTTTTTCCTAGGAAAAAAAAATTGATGTTCCAACAAAAAAAAAATAAAACACTTTAAACATTAAATTAAGTGGGGGGCTTTGCCCCCCACTCCCCGCCCACTTAAATATACCAACTCCAAGACTGCACTACAGTGTCGAAAACAGCAAAGTAATGAAGTGGCCAAGTGAATTCTTTCCCAGGGAAAGAATTCGCTTAAAAGCCGCTTCGATATTTTGCCATTTCAGGCTTTTGAGTTCGACTAAGACGCATTCGAAAGAATGCATCTTCGATCTTCTAATAGGGAAGCCACTTCTATACTGGCATGTCACATTGTTTACAGTAATGAACTTAATGTATTCTCTTGCTTCAGTTAATATTATTGAAATTGTTTTCTTTATATACACTAATAAAGCCAGTTAAAGACAGGAATACTGCACTTACATACTGACATATATCACTCCCGCTTGCAGTAATGTACTGAATGCACTCAAGTGATCCAGTTACAATTCTGTACAAATTAATATTAATTTGTTTTATGATTCCCTAGATATATATATATATATATATATATATATATATATATATACACACACACACATACACACACATCATATATATATATATATATATATATATATATATATATATATATATATATATATACATACACACACACACACACACACACACACACACACACACATATATATATATATATATATATATATATATATATATATATATATATATATATATATATATATAGATCTATGCATATTATTGAAGTTCCAAAACTTCAAAATGCATATGGCCGAGATCATATGATCGAACTTCAAACATTACAAAAATAAATAAATAAACAACAACAAAAATTATATTTTTAATGTTTTTGCAGAGGGGCAAGCCCCACTGCACCCCATCTTGGGTGACTACCCCCATTCTCCTGGTAACTAAATATACCAACTTGGACATCGCACTAAATTGGGGATAAGGGTAATTCTCCTGTTTCCACACTGTACTGCAATTTCCAATCAAAATGTTTAAAGTTTCAAAACTTTGATAATATGGTGCTGGCCATATGACTTTTTAAGCTTTGGAACTTTGATAATCTGATAGGGACCCATGGACCCATACATACACACACACACACACACACACACACACACATATATATATATATATTACACACACACACACACACACATATATATATATATATATATATATATATATATATATATATATATATATATATCACACACACACATATAGACAGATATTAATGAACTCAGTTAAACACACAATACTACTTAATACTTTATTCAAGCTTTCTAGTAGACCCAACTACTCTAAGTCCTCTCCTGTTGTCCTCTGTTATAGAAGATCTCATCTACAACTGTAAAGAGAAGACAAAAAAGGCAATTTTTGTTTTCTTGTATTTAACTTTTTTCCATTCACATTAAGTATATGATTATTGCTACTAAGCCATTCCATTCACAGCAGTATTTGTTAACCATGAGTTTGATCAACCTTATATTGGTATCTGCATTCTCATACTCTGCTATTCTGTTCTTTATTGTCACTTATAAATACAAATCCAGTTGTGGTTGAAAGTTTTTTTTTTATTTAATATGCTTTGCATGTAGCAGTATGAATTTTGTTTCATCAGAACGTGCAGTCACACACAGCATGTAGCAAGTCATGGAAGTTTTCATTTCCTAAGCTGTATAAAAGTATGTGCTTGATAATTTTCTTCCTTAACAATTCCAGCTATATAAGCAGATGATTTAAAATGTATGCAGAAGTAATAGACATGTAATGCTACTGGTTATTTCTCAAAGAGAGGTAACACTATTGATTATTTCTCATAGAGAGGTAATACTATTGGCTATTTTTCATAGAGAGGTAAGACTTAAGCAATAACCCATGTCTGGGTGTGGGTAATGCTAGATTTAGTCATGATTGGTGTGGTTTGGTCACGAGGGTGAAGCCCGAGTGGCCAGAGACAACCGTGGGTAAATCTAGCATTACCCACACCCAGATGTGGGTTATTGCTATTATACAATGACATTATTTAAGAAAAATAATACTTACTTTTCTTAAATAATGCCTTTGTATAATACCTGTGTGGTGCCCTTCCGCAGTTTTCCTCTATCCTGGGGCTTTTTCTGATGTACTGCTCATGCGTATGCTTACACAATACATCAGAGCTGTGTAGAGGAAGCAACGGAGAAAGGAAGATCTCCGTTGCTTTTTTAAAGCTGTCTCGCTATGTTAAACAAGTCTAACATAGCAAGATATCTTTAAAAAAAGCAACAGAGAAAGGAAGATCTCTGTTGCTTTTTTTTTTAAGATATCTCACTATGTTAAACGTATAACATAGTGAGATTACAGCAACGGAGATCTTCCTTCTCCGTTGGTACCTAACACAAACAAAAAAAATCAAGACTTATACTAATGGAAAAGTCTGAGTGACCAAACCTTTTTCCATTAGTATATGTCAGATTCACAATGGGCACACTGGTTGGGCTGGCCAATCAGCATGCACGTTTTGGAATACTAATCGGCAGTCATTGTATAATATTGGTTATTTCTCATAGAGAGGTAATACTATTGGTTATTTCTCACTAAAGCATGTGTTAGGCATTCACTTCATACTGCAGTAACCCCCCCCCCTCCGCCAACCTCCACTCTGACTTCAGTTATGGTGTTTTACTGACTTCAGCCATCTTGTATATACAGATATAATTATAAAAAATGACTTTGTTATACAAGTACTTTACTAATAAATATTTCCTGGTCTACACAAACTGTTTACATGCAGTTTGGCTACTACCTAAGTTAATAAAATACTAAATGAAAATATGGAAAGCAAACTTTTTTGCTATATAAATATATATATATATCTATATATATATATATACATGCATTTTATTTAACATTTGTTGACCGGGAATGTCCGACTAGGTTCCACAGAGCCTGTTTTCAGCAGAGGCCCAGGGAGAAATGCTCCAGATGCATGTCTTTGGAATGTGGGAGGAAACCAGAGTACCCAGAGGAAACCCACACAAACACAGGGAGAACATGCAAACTCCACACAGAAGGCACCCCAGCCGAGAATTGAACCAGAGAACCTCTTGCTGTGAGGCAACAACGTTAACCGCTGCACCACTGTGCATGAACCAGATCCCTGACATTTTCAGACATATATATGCAGATTATCATTTTACTTAATCATGTTACATTTTTATTTATACAGTCAATTATGTTATCAATTAAATTCCCTTATATGTTTAGGCTTTCTTTTTCTTTACTGCAACATCATTAAAGTTACATTTCTGCAGGTACATATATTTTTTTCTAGCAAGTACCTTCAGTTATGCAACCTTTTTACATTTTAAACTTGTGTTTAACTTATACTAAATATGACCCAAACTAAATAAATAAATACATTTTATACTTACTATAGAACTGTGTGGCCTTCTTCCCTCAGACTAGTCACTCACCCACCTAGTCTGACCTATGCTTCTTCAGGTCATCACACCTGTGATGGGACTGCTGGCCAAAGCTAATGATTCCTGTCATGATTTCCAAGTTTTCATCCAACCTCTGCCAAATATCAATCTTCTTCCAATCTGGTGCATGCCTCAGCCTTTTTCAGATACAACTCCTTCAGAAGATAGACCATGATTTTGTGAAAAACCACACACAAAAGGCAAAGATGTAAACAACACAGACCAGTAAAACCAAAGTATTTAATCAATAAAACTCTCTCTAGCACCTCAGCTCAAAACCTTTCATTAGTACAAAAAACAATTCAAAACACCATCTTTAAATATTAATTCCTTATGAGTAATTAAACGATAATTGGTGTTAAATAAGCACCTTCCAGTTACATTCAGAATTAACACCTCCGGCATCAGAGTGTCATACTTCAGAATAAATACAGTTTCCTTATAAAGTAGCTTATTCTTCAATTGCTGAACATTAGTATATTTAACTTTTTCTGAATGAGTTCCTTTTAAACAGTTATTATTTCCACCTTTATGAGACATATCGTGAAGGGCTATTGTACTTTCATTTATATTATTTTTAATATCACAGAGGCACTCCTGTAGTCTAACCTTAAAACAAACTTTTTCTCTCTGCTATATAAAACAAACCTCAGGAGCACCTCAGGGCATATATAACACCTCCCGTAGTGCAACAAAAGGTGTCATTAGCTGTAAACTTAACATTATTAATCTTAACAAAACTATGAATTATATGTTTACAGACAGAGCAACTTTCACATTGAAAAGTCCCAGAATTCTTAAACTACTTCACTCTCTTAAATCCAGGAGTAACATAACTACTGTGAACAACCATATCTTAAATACTCCTACCCCTTGCATAAGAAAAACATGGTTTATCAAGTAAGAAATTCAGGTCTTGAAAATTCTTCAAAAATCCCCAATAAAACCTGATAATATCTACTATTCTTTCCGTAAGCACAGTATACATGCTAACAAAATGAATTTTATTACCAAAAGTATCACTTTCATCTTTATTTGCCAAGCCCTCCATTATTTTTCCTGTCTTTATTACTTGTTGACTACCCACTGCCAATCTGCACCTGGCATCATTCACAACAGACAAATCATAACCCCTCTGTCTAAACAGTTCACACATGTTATGTATCTCTCATTCTAGCTCTCATGGGATATTACATAATCTACTAATACGGAACAGTTCCTCATGGCCATGATTTTGGTCTCCTTATGAGACCAGCTTGGAGCACGGTCTTTGCCTTAAAAGGTCAGGTCATGCTTTGAGGAGCTGGAATCCAAATGAAGAATGTATGAGCAGGACTCTGCTAAACAGGTTTGAACTGATCCTTCTGTGATGTAACTCCACCGTAACCCAACCTAGTTAGCCCGCAGATGCATTAGACCACATACAGTTTGGTTTAACCAAAAATGCTGTGCCACATACATGCTTTTAGAAGGAATACATTCTCATTTCATTTATCAGGTGTATAAAAACAGTTTACAATAATCATTTTTATTATGTATAATTCTGCTGTTGCTGTACCTTGCCTTAGCTATCTTTCTGGAAGTACTACAACTGAATGTCATTTATTCCTTCATTGTAGGAACAGTAATATTTGGGGGTGCAAAAATACTTATTCTTATGTATGTGATGACCAACGTTTATTAACTATAGAGAAATCTGAATTGTGAAGGTGATGTTAGATGGGCAGAGATTACACCATTAAAAACATGGAAAAGCAAACTTGTTTTGATTTCAGTGTATGCAGATGAATAATTTCTCTGTGAGTTTTAGACATATATATGCAGATTACTATTTTATTTATATATATGTTTCATTTGTATTTATGTAATATTATCTTATAAATAAAACTCCCATATGTTTGTATTCAGATACAGTTCTCTGTAAAGATATTTTTATGTTTTCTTTTGTATTACTGCATTATCATTAAATATACATTTCTGCTGATGCACATATTTCTTCCAGCAAATATCTTCAGTTATGCAGCCTTGTTATATTTTAAACTTATGCTTAATCTATGCTAAATATGACCCAGACAATACAAAAAAATAAATGTTATACTTACTATAGAACTGTGGCCTTCTTGCCTCTAACTGGTCAACCCACTCAGCCAGCTTACACACTCTATACTTCTTCAGGTCATTGTATCTTTGATGGCATTGCTGGCCAGATATAGTGATCCCTGTCAGGGTTTTCAGTTGTTCTCTCAACTGCTGACTGATAGCAATCTTTTTCCAGTCTGAACCTCTAGTGCATGTCTCAGTCTTTTCCAGATGTGACTTCTTCAGAAGATAGACCATGGTTTTGGTCTCCTTATCAGACTGGAGTAGAGCATGGCCTTCTGCCTTAACAGGTGTTGCTTTGCCTAGAAGAACCAGAACCAGAATGGAGAAAGCATGAGCAGGGCTGTGGTCTCTAGGTTTAGAAACACGCCCTCTGGGTGGGGCATCACATTAACCAAACCTAGTTAACCAGCAGGGATATTATAGTAGGTACTGTTATTATTGGCAAGCTTGGTTTAAACAAAATGCTTTGTCACATACCTGCCTTTTGTACATTTTCATTACATTTATATGGTGCATAAAAATAATATGCAATATTTATTTATTTATTTTATTTTATTTATTTTACATTTGTTGACCAGGCTAGTCTAACTGGATATATGTCCGTTTTCAGTAGAGGCCCGGGGAGAAAAGCTCCAAGCATTAGTAGTGACAAAGATTACAATATACAGTAATAGTCAAAACAAATTACAGGACATTGTTACATTGAGGTTGACATAAGTTATTTAGAGTACTTAGTAGGTTAACACTAAGATCAAATAATGTGAGCAAAAATTTGAGAGAGAGCAATCAAAAAAGCAAAAACAATATTGAATTGTAAAAAAAAATGTTTAGAGGTATGTGACATAGAACAGTGGGGCATAGAAGTGTAAGGAGAGCAAAAAGGGGAAGGAGACAACAGTCAGGGTGTATCAGTCAGGGTTAGAGCAGGGACAAAGCCAGTGAGTTTTAAGATATTCTTTAAGATGCCTTTTAAACAGTCAGGGTGTATCAGTCTGGGTTAGAGCAGGGACAAAGCCAGTGAGTTTTAAGATATTCTTTAAGATGCTTTTTAAAGAGATGAGTGGAAGCAAGAGATGAAAGTTCACTAGGAAGCTGGTTCCAGCTTTTTCCTACTGTGTTGGTGAAAAGTGAGTCCCCAGGTTTGTTTTTAGATTTAATAGTGGAGACTAGAATTTTGTTAGCTGAGAGTAGAGTTGCAAGATTTTTGTAGGGGGTAATCAGCTTAGTAAGGATTGGGGTATTATTAGGGTGATAAAGGATCTTTTGTGTGATAATAAGTTGTTGACAAAGTAGTAGGTTCTGCAGTTCTAACCATCCCAGTTGTTTGAGGTTATGACAGTGGTGAGTTCTGAAAGGGGTGCCAGTGGCAAATCTGGCTATGCTATTGTAACTAGTAGAAAGTTTGGTGAGGTTGTTTCTAGATAGGTTGGTATATACTGTAGAAGCATTGAAAAAGGTAGAGATTAGGTGAGTCTGGGCAATAGTGATTCTGGCTGAAGGGGTAAGGAAGGGTTTGATTCTGTAAAGGGTGCCTAGTTTTTTGTTGACAGACTTTATAGTAGCATTAATATGGTCATCATAGCTAATGTTGTTATCAATTGTTACTCCCAGTAGACGGGTTGTAGTGTCAGGGGATATGTTACTTCCATTGCTAGAGGTGACTGTAAAGTGTGGATGAGGTGACTTATGAGTAGGAGCAAAGAGCAGTAATTTTGTTTTTTTTGGGTTTAAAAGGAGACAATGTTGCATAAACCAATTTTCAACACTGTTAAATACTGTTTGAGCGAGGGACTGGAGAGAGGTTATGGACTTGGCTGAACAAATTAAAGTTGAGTCATCTGCATATTGTATGCAGATGGCTTGAGGAATTTTGGTATGTAGATCATTAATAAACAATGAAAAGAAAAGGGGTCCTAATATAGAGCCTTGTGGTACTCCAATGTTTACAGGGAGGGAAGAAGAAAGAGTATTGTCCCAAAGTACTGCTTGTTGTCTGTTTTCAAGGTAGGATTTAAACCAATGTAGTGCTTGTGTATCGAGTGATTGGGCTTTTAGTATGTCAATAAGCAAGTTATGGTTCACCATATCGAAGGCTTTTGAGAAGTCAATAAACAGTGCAGAGGAGAATGTATTATTATTACGATTTTTGTTTATGGAGTCAGAAAATGATAGCAGGGCAGTTGCTGTGCTATGAAATGGTCTAAAACCATGCTGGCAGTCTGCAAGTAAATTGTTATGGAGAAGGTGGGCAAGTAGTTGTCTGTGGATGCACTTTTCCATTATTTTAGCTATTGGAGAGAGTAAGGCGATAGGCCGAAAGTTGGAGAGCTCGGTAGATGATCCACCTTTGTGTAGAGGGATGATGTGAGATACTTTCCATATGGAAGGGATTTTGCTTTCTAAAATTGTTCTGTTTATAAGGATGGAGATGGGATAGGCGATTTCTTTAGCTGCAATTTGCAGGAATTCTGCTGGAAGACAGTCAGTAGAAGGGGAGCATGATTTAAGTTTTTGAAGGAGGTTGCAAATGAGGGATGTGGGTACAGGTTGAATATGAAAGGTTGGAGTTACAGTATTATTGATATGTAATGGTGTTGTGGTGATGGGTGGTAAAGTATTAGCTAGGGTTAGAATGGCTTCTGTAAAATAGTTATTAAAGGCATCAGATATCAGGTTAGAGTTACTAGGGTTAAATCCTGAAGGGGTAGGAGATTTAGAGTGGCCGGGTTTAAGAAGTTTGTTAATGCCTGTCCAGAATTTTTGTGGCTTTTGTTGGTGGGTTTCTTGAAGGTTAAGGCAGTAATCTTTTTTGTCTCTGAGAATGTCTTTCTTGGTAGCATTTCTTAATTGTTTAAAGTATAGGTGATCAGATGGACGTTTGGAGGCTCTCCATTTGGCCCAAATCTTATTTCTGAGGAGGATCTTTTGCCTAGTATGTTTTGTAAGCCAGGGGGCAATTTTGGTTATTATTGGGGATGATCGAATGGGGGCGTGGTGATCTAGGATTTGAAGGAATCTAGTATTAAAGAAGGTCACTGCTTCATCAAGTTGAAGATGAGACATAGGTGACCAGTCACATGCTTTTAATTCATTTTGGAAACTGTCTGGATTAAAGAATCCTTTTGAGTGGGAGGATTTAAAATTATTAGTGTTAGGGCTATGAATTTTTTGTTTAATGATATAGGTTAGCATATGGTCACTGATATCATCGGGAAGGGTTCCTGGTTTATAAGTATCAAGATGGCTGTTGAGAACAATCCAGTCTAGGGTGGTTTCCTTGTTGCTTGGCTTATGGATTCTAGTATAGGTGGTTATTATCTATGAGAAATTGTGTAGATTTATGTGATTGGTAGGACTGGGAGAACTACAGGTTGTCCAGTCTATATTAAAGTCTCCTAATACAATGGTTTCCTGAGGTAGGTCGGTAGATAAGTGACTAAGTATGTTTTCAAGTGTATTAATGTTATTTCCAGGAGGGAGATATGTGCAAATTGGATAGATAGATTTGGAGTTATTGATTTTTAGCTTGGCAGTAAGGGTTTCTGCACTGGTATCTGAGGGTAGTGGCAAAATGAAGGATGACACTTGGAGTTCAGATTTATACAAAATGGCTACTCCTCCACCCTTTTTAATTTTGCGGTCATATCTTAGGATATTATATCCAGGAGGGGTAATCTCTTGGTCCAGAGTAGAGGGTTTTAGCCATGTTTCTGTACTACAGAGAATGTCATATGAGTGCACCTGTAATAGTGCATGTAGGTGGGTAATTTTATTGTTTATGCTGCGGATGTTAAGGTGAGCTATAAGGAGGAAGTTAGCTGGTCTTTTAGGGGTAGTAGAAATAGGAAATGTTAGATTGTGGGGGTTATTGTGAGTATTAGTATTGGGGCCAGGGTTAGGATGAATATCACCATCTAATAAGGGCTGTCGTAGGGGATATTGTACAAACTTAAGGCTTTTGTAGTAATTGATTGGAGTTTTTTTGACAGGGAAGTAAGTAACATGGATAGATCTATGGTACTTAGGAAGTATGTAGATAAAGGTGGCAGTTATGTTACTATGTTTAAGTGAGTTTATGTGAGAAAGAGATAGAGTTTGTTGGTAGGGGTGGTGTTTCTCAGGAAGAGAAGAAAGTTCGAAGGAGGTTAGTGTGGAAGGAATAGTTAGAGCAGCAAGAGTTGTAGTTAAGAGTAGTAGGTTTGTGAGTAAAGATTTGTTTGTTGGGTCCATTAGGATGTGTAAACGAGGAGTTAGAATATGTAGGGGGAGGGATAGAGGTAGGTAAGAATAAAGGTGGGAGAAGGAGAAAAGTGTTATATGAGATGTAGTAGTTTGAGGGCAGGAGTGATAGATAAACTGAATAAAAGGGGATTATAAAAGTGAGGTTGCAAACTATAGCAGTACAGGAAAAGGTTATGGAAAGGTTAGGGAGTGGTACTAAAGGTAAAATGTCTTAATTAGGTATTTGTTGAGGTAGGGGGTGTGGTTAAGTGGAAGTAGTTTGTGATAGAGTAATAGTGGGAGGGGTGTGGCAATGGAGGTGTAAAGCTAGGACCACTGGGGGTATGTGGGAATTGGGGGTAGGGTAGGGGAGCGGAGTGAGCCCGCAGTGCAAACAGAGTGGGTTCGAGCAGCTATGTGAAAGATTTTCCAGAGACAATCAGGGAGGAGGAGATTTCCAAGGCAGGGAAAGTGGTCACAGGTAAGTAGAGTGTGGTGAAGCAGTGCAGGTATAAGATAGGATATTGGAAAGTGAACAATAAAGGAATTAAAAAGACAGCTAGGAGGAGGAAAAGAGATACTAGTGGGCAGGGAGTAGATTACAGTGTCTGTAATAGAGATAGCACTTTGAGGTGGCTCAGAAAGAGGAGTCAGGGAGGGGGACAAGTAGATGGTACAAAGGCAGAGAGGAGTCTGGATGCTGGCTTCCTAACTCATTGTCTAGAATTTATACTAAACTAGGTACATTGTACTTTGCAAAGAACAGGCTAAGTTAATAATAGGTGCAGTATGAAATAAATCAGATCAACTATACTTAATATGTTGGAGCAGGGTGGAACATACTTTCTTAATCTTGTTTTAAAACAGGGAGTTATACGCTTTAACAGCAGAGATTTGTTGGCCAGTCATTGGATGGTTGAAGGTAGAAATTAAAGGGTCCTTAATGACCAGGCAGGTCCTATTGTGCAGGATAGGAGGAAAAGAGCTAGGAGTAGAAGAAAGATAAGATAAATATTAGGTGTGAAAGCTACAAAAAATGCTAGTGGTACTATTAGGCAAAATAAGATAAATATAGAGCAGTCAGTAATTATACAATGTGTATTGATTACAAAAAACCACAATCTTAGATTAGTACCTCAAGAAGGCTACCATGACATAGTCTAAATAATACGTAAAATATGCAACCACAAGGGATTGGAGAGATGCTCTTCAGAATTACAATAAGTAAAAGGTAAGCAAACAAAATAAAAAATAAACAATGTCTGACTTGTGCTGGCATAAAACTAAATAGAATTACTAAAATGCAACTCTTTAACAATCATTTAATCACAGTAGCTTATTATTAGTATTATTAGGTAAACTACTACTTGGAGCAGGATAACTAATTCAATGATTACTGGCCTAGTACTCTGAAATGATGTGCAGGTAACGGCCACTAGGAAAGATGTGTGTAACTTCCACAGAGGTTAGCCAAAAGAACATTCACAAGACAGGAGTTAACGTGTAGATCTATAAAAACAAAAATACCACGCTGGACACAATGTTATATAAAATGAGCGCTTTTGTTTATACAGAATAGATAAACTTCATCAGACAAATTTACAAGGGAAATGTAGTACTTAAATACACATAAGAAATGACATCACATCCTGCCAATTAACTTCAAATTCATTACATATCATATAAAATAATATTTATATGTATATAAAAAATATGTATATAAAATACATATATAAATATATAAATGAATATTAAGTGAATTAAGACCACTAAAATATTATCTAAATAATGCTTTTAACTTAGGTAAACTAGCAATGGAGATAGTGTCATTTAATCCAGGAGACACTGACGAATTCAATTTTAGTTGCCACACCAACTCCCTTTCTTCTAATCTCAATGGTGAAGGTCCACCTCTACCATTATCGGGAATATTTTCAATAACTAAAAAATGAAAACTATGATCAGGAAATGTTAATACATGCCTCGCCAAGGCATTTGTAGTAATACCCCTAGAACATGCATAAACATGTTCATATATCCTATTTTTCATTGCTCTGTCCGTTTTCCCTATATAATATGCAGGGCAATCACGGCACAATGCGAGGTAAACTACTCCTCTTGAATTACAATTAAATTTATTATTGATATAATATTTATTTCCAAGGACATCAAAAGATTTGGTGACAAAAATGTGTTTACACATATTACATAGTCCACATTTGGTCATGCCAAAATGTGGTTTGTATTTCACATTTTGTTTTATTTCTAAAACATTTTTTATGTTCCTACCTCTTCTGAAAGTTATTGTGGGATTAACACCTAAGCATTCTCTTAGATGCGCATCTTCAGAAATAAAGGACCAATTCTTTAAAATAATGGTCCTAATGTGAAATGCATCATTAGAGAAATTGGTAATAAAATTCATTCCTATATAATCTCTCTCATTACTGTTGTTGTTCAAAACTGCCATAGAGACCAATGCATTTTGGATATTATCACCATTTCCAAGGTCAATACTACCTTCATTATGATCACTTAATGTCTGGGTAATACACTTTAAAATAGGTGAAAATATACCATTTTCTCTCTTAAATGTAACTTCCTGTAAGAGTTCATTAACAAATGAAAACGGATAACCCCTAGCAAGGAACATATTAGTTAATAGATCACATTCTGCAACAAAATCACAATCTAAAGTTGACATCCTGGCTGCCCTGACAAACTGTCCCTTCACTACCCCCCGTTTTTGATGTCGAGGGTGGCAATTATGTATTAACATTTCCTGATCATAGTTTTCATTTTTTAGTTATTGAAATATTCCCGATAATGGTAGAGGCGGACCTTCACCATTGAGATTAGAAGAAAGGGAGTTGGTGTGGCAACTAAAATTGAATTCGTCAGTGTCTCCTGGATTAAATGACACTATCTCCATTGCTAGTTTACTCAAGTTAAAAGCATTATTTAGATAATATTTTAGTGGTCTTAATTCACTTAATATTCATTTATATATTTATATATGTATTTTATATACATATTTTTTATATACATATAAATATTATTTTATATGATATGTGATGAATTTGAAGTTAATTGGCAGGATGTGATGTCATTTCTTATGTGTATTTAAGTACTACATTCCCCTTGTAAATTTGTCTGATGAAGTTTATCTATTCTGTATAAACGAAAGCGCTCATTTTATATAACATTGTGTCCAGCGTGGTATTTTTGTTTTTATACGTTTGATTTATCTGTTTCAGTTTGTGTGGTATTAACGTGTAGATCTAATAGGGGAAGAAAGAGCATCTAAAAGCAACACAGCAGGCTTTGAATCTGGGGGGGGGGGGGGGTTAGGTCTTCCTCTATGCCTGCACAAGAAGAAAGAAGTCCTTATTTACAGGGCAAATGTGGATACAAAGTATGGCTAAAGAGGCATTAAGCGATCATGTAGCAACAACTGTATGGTCAGGACTTTAAACAGAGCATTCTACTGTTGATCGCTAAAAGCAGCTAAGCAGCCCAGCTCACCAATAACAGATAGCTGGCAGATCAACACCTAAACATAACAAGTCAATCAGGCATAGATGGTGGTAAGCAGATACATTAGCAGCAACTAAGGCACTTTAAGTCAGTCACTCTGAGAGAAAATGGAGTCAGAGGCCAGTTAAGCCTTAGATTAAGAAGAACGCTGTTTAAATAGAATGCTCTCACAGGAGCGTGTACTGCTAGGCAGATTACCCTAGATGTTAATTACGCACTCCAGTAAGAGGTTAAGTGAAGTTCTATTTCTTTTTCAGCAGGGAAACATAACATTTGGGACGCTGACTGAATAACATAAAACGCTATCACAGGATAGCGTATTTCAAGACGGATTCAGTTAGGAGCTAATTAGGTACTCCGGTAGGAGGTTCATTTGAATTCTATTACTTTTCCAGCAGGGAATAAACAAGGAATCAAAGGGAACGCTGTCTCAAAGTGAAGAAAACACTATCGCAGGATAACGTACTTCAGGCAGAGTCCTTTAAGTTCTGTTACTTTTTTTTTAGCAGGGGCCAAACAATATGATCGCTGGCTGTTATGAAATAAAAATGCTATCACAGGATAGCGTATTTCAAGTAAGAGTACCCCAGGAGCTAGATAGGCTCAGTTAAGCTCCATTTTTTTTTTAGCAGGGACCAAGACAATATGATCGCTAGCTGTAATGAAATAAAACGCTATCACAGGATAGCGTACTTCAAGTAAGAGTACCCCAGGAGCTAGATAGGCTCAGTTAAGTTTTATTACCTTTATTTTTATTTTATTTTATTTTTTGTTTGCAGGGACCAACACAATAAGATCGCTAGCTTTTATGAGATAAAATGCTATCGCAGGATTACAATACTATTTCTGCTGGAGTGTACAAAAAACGCATAAAAATGAAACAGAACTGCTTGAAAAAAAAAATAGACTGCACTCTAGGAATAGACCCAGCGTTATGAACACTCGCCTCACTTAACGACCACTAGTATAATTAGCAGATAACAGACATCAGAGACAGAACAGCGTTTGAAAATGCTCAAAGCAGCAATAGGGAAAGTCCACGTGGGAGGCACCTAACTTCCAAGTAGCCATTAAGAACTCCTGCAACCCTCTTTCACTAACTATCAAAGGACACTGTTTAAACATTCACCTGAGCAAAAACATTATTGTCCTTGTCAAATACCGGCAATTGGCTAGTAGTAGTGCAAAACGCACAATACATTAGTGTTAGAAAAATATGTATTTGAACATGTATGAAGTGCTAGTTTAAAAGCAAATAGTATATAATGCATTTTATTCTATTTACAATATGGCAATAAGAATGATTTTACATGTAATTGCTTTAAGCTTTGGAGCTGCAGTGTATTTGAACTCTGACCCTGGCAGTAGCCAGCTCAGCAAGCTTATGTTTTTCACTAATGATTATCTGCTGGGTCAGGAAATTAAATGCATAAAGCATTGAAAATCCTACTTCCTTCCTCTGAGATAATTGGCCTTGTGAATATTATCAGAGATAAAGCACAGTTGCTAAAGTAATGTTGCAAGAAGAACAAAGAAGTGTATTACAAGACTGAACCGACTATTGTATTCGAGCAGGACTGAGACCTTGAAAGAATAACATTTTACAGAAAGACATTATAACTCACCAGGTGCTTTGCAAGGCTGTATTATTCCCATGGGAAATTTTTTAAAAAGTATAACATCAGCTTTTCTTATGAATAGAATATTGTAGACCATAGTGATGTAGGTGCCCTGTGACTAACCACGTCAGTAAAGTGGGCACAGCTTGAATGTATGACTATATAAAATTGTATATTTCCTACATCATGTCAGACAAAACTCTGTACTTGTATGGTTTTTTGCCTCCTGGTGTACACTAGTAAACTTTTCCATCTGAGCCTCCTGTGTGTTATCATTTGTTTTTATTTAACAATTAGCAGCAGTAAAATCCTAACAGAACACAACTAAGCAAAACACTTTACAAGT
Source organism: Protopterus annectens (assembly GCF_019279795.1). Classification (NCBI taxonomy): domain Eukaryota; kingdom Metazoa; phylum Chordata; order Ceratodontiformes; family Protopteridae; genus Protopterus; species Protopterus annectens. Next base: position 1,019,809,054 of record NC_056737.1, read on the forward strand.
TCTTTTGGAGCAAGAATCTTATCAGTTACTGCTAATTAATGTATTAGGCAACAATAATTGCTTAAATTGCTTATTAATTATTATGCAATAATTATTTCTATTTTTATTACTTATAATTGCTGCTGTTGTTGTACCTAGCCTTAGCAATCTTTGTGGAAGTGTTACATCTGAATGCTATTTTTTCCTTCACTGTAACAGCAGGAATTTTTTTTAATATTTTTTTGGAGGGGAATGCATAAATACGTATACCTTTTTCTGTGACAAACAATTTTTATAACTATTGAGTGGTTTGAGGTGACAAGGCGTGGCAGACAATGTTAAATGGGCAGAGATTACACTGTATGGTTGTACAAGATGTCATAAGCATGACTGCATTTCTGTTTTTATTTCTGAATTTATTCAGATTTGACGATATCTGAGCATATCTGTGCATTCTACCAACATGCTGGGGAATGTTGAGGACTGCTGTAGACGCTGCCTCTGTCCTCATTGTATATGTTCACATGAGCCTGAAGCCATGTTCATGAACAGCACAGTGTGATATGTGTCCATAAGTGGCTATACATGTTTGTGTATTACCACAGTCCATAGAGATAAAACTAAAATTGTCTAATTTGCATATACATGTGCAAATGGACTTGAATTTTACATGAAATAGTTGAATGCCACGATTTTAACTTGCAATTATTCAAGTTAGTTGGGAAATGTGTTAGGAAATTGCAGACTTCTTAAAATAAGGGAAAACATTGTAAAACTATTAACATTTAATATAAAATATCTAAGAAGATGTAAAAATAGTGTGTTACATTGAAGATGAATTTATTTTACTGATACCATGTGCATATTATCATGGCTATTAATGAATAGTGTAAATCTGTCATTTGTAGGTAGGAAATCATTACAGCAGCAATGAGAAATGATGTAATGATCATTCATGAAAAAAACTATTAATTTGGTGTCATGTACTGCTTGTGAATACATATATTTATACATATATTTTGTTAGAAGTACGGAAGCAGTAAAAATGTGTTGTTGAGTGAACATAAGTGTGTCCTTGACTGAAGAACAAAAAATAGCAGTACGAATGCATGAAATAGTAAGGTCTAGGGGAAGACATTTTTAAAAATGCTTTAGTGTTGTGGATGATGCTGCAGCCAACACTGTAGCACAGCTTTCCTTTGTAGAGTGAGAGTTTCCATGTGTATATAACTTTGTGCTTTCTGTTAATTTTTACAGGAGGATGGAAGGCAGACATGATCATAGCTGTGTTGCATGACTGACGATTACAATATTTTTGTGTATGACTGTGGTCTTTTATTAATGTGATGTAATGATGTAAAAGAAGGGATCGAGGGAACAAAAGGATAACTTGAGCCGTTAGGGAAAGTGCTTCCTCATGGGAAATGTCTGTTTGGTAAAGTGAAGCCCAAAGAGACTGGGAGGACAAAAGTCTGGAATCAAGTTTTCCTGGGCATTAATGCAGTGGGTGGCAGAAACTGCACATAATTAATGTTCAGGATAGCGACAAGAGACTGGCTGTTAATAATAGTGATGATGATGGTAATAATAATAACAACACAGTTATATTTATGAGGCGACCTGGGAAAAGTAGCATGAAATCTCCAAGTTTAATGTTAGCAAGTCTGCAGGAAGTGGCAGTTCATCACAAAGTCACATGTTAGTAACTCTGCAGGAAGTGGCAGTGCATCACAGAGTCACATGTTAGTAATTCTGCAGGAGGTGACAGTGCATCACAAAGTCACATGTTAGTAACTCTGCAGAAAGTCTTTATCATATTTGGAGTGGAACTGAGTGGTACAGTGATAGTGGAGGCCACCAGACCATGCTGTGCAGAATGCAACAAGCAATAAACATCCTATGTCATACTGAAGGGCACCCCAGACTCATCCAGTGGCCAAAGACCCTCTTGATGGCAATATAGATATGGGACAGGGATGTGTTATATGTCTCCTCTGCAGCTCCACTTGGATTTCTCACTGGCATCATGAGCCATGTCTCCAGTGGACATCCAACATCACCCGAAATACAGACAAAAAAACAAGAAAAAAGAAAGTGAGAGATAAGGTGGGAGACAAAACAAAAGAAAAGTAATTTGTTATTCAGCAATATATTTTACCATTAATAAACACTTAAATATAAAAGAAAAATACTAACAATATGACCACTGGACATCCTGCCATCCAGGAAGAGGCAATAGAGTTAGTGTGCCAGATATGGGAATCATGTATACTGCCAGGATGATGAACAGAGACATTGGTGATGCAGCCCCATGCACCCACACTACCAGACAATTGATGGAATGGTAGCCCTTCCTACAGCAGTTCCACTCACTCTGTGAACCAAAAGGGGCCTTAACTGCAAAATGGGTGCAAGCTATTGCACCAAGTACCTCAGAGAAATGTCCCACCCTATAAAAGGAATGCATAGTCCTAGTTCAGTTCTGAGGTGACACTGGGAGATAGATGTACTGATCCTGCTAGCAGACAGATTTGGTGCAAACTTCACCCCCCCCTTCTCCGCCAGACATACCCCAAAGCATACATGTCCCCAGTCCTCTACCTAGTATCCCCAAAGAGCAGGTCATAACCACACTCTCCATGGCCAAAAACAGAGCATCTATGGGACCAGATAACATCTCAGGCTGCCTACTAAATGGTCGAAAACAGGACGTAGTGGAATCACTTGACATGCTCCTCAACTGCAGTCTAATTACTGGTTTGTCCTAGCAGAGTGGAAAAGAGCAACAGTTATTCCCTTGCACAAAGGGGATCCTTTAACTGACCCTGGGATCTATAGACCCATAACCCGAACCCGCCTTATCTGCAAGGCCCTGGAGAGAATCATCAAATACCTTAGCAACAAAGACACAGGTGACCTTCAAACTCTTGACCTGACCCAATTTGGCTTCATTAAGGGTAAGTCATGCTTATTAAAGCCGGTGGACTTCTTTGAGAATCTCACCAAAGCTCTGTATGAAGACAAAACAGTACACACAGCCTATCTGGACTAAGCCAAGGCTTTGACATAATCCCCCACTCAGGCATCACTGAGAAACTCACCCAGTTGGCAGGCAAAGATAGTGGACTACGTACACTCTGATTGACAAAGTCTATTGAACATATGGGAGAAACAGACAGATATAGGTTTTATAAAACCGAATTGGAAACAGTTGTACACCTTGTTGCTGGCAGTGACATATTAATGGCAGGACTGTGTACTGAAAGGCATAATAATGTGGCAAGACTGTTGCACTGCAGATTGTGCCAACAATATGGTACTGAAGTGGCTGAATAGCACTGGAAACATAAGCCACAAAGCATCATAGAAAATGATGACATTTATATCACATGGGATCACCCATGACCAACAGTTCAAAAGATATATGCTAGAAAACTGAATATAATGGTCCAAGACAAGAAGACAAAAGTAGCAATGATCATTGAAATCACTACACCTAGTGACTACAGTGTCTTGTGTACAGAGAGATGCAAAGTCATAAAATATCAGGATCTGCAGGCAGAAACGAGAGCAATGTGAAAGAAAAATATCCAGACAGTTCCAATATTAGGAGGAACAATGGATCTTATAAAAAAAATCTACCATTATATTTAGATATGTTACAAATCCATGTAACCCCATACGAATTCCAGAAGAAGTAATTACTGGGCACAATGTGGGTGCTGTGAAGAGCACTTTTGGCATTAAAGATTGAAACGATACTAATTTCATGAACTTTAATTGTACTTTGTCTTAGGAATGTGGTCCATTCCTGTCATTGTATTAGAAACCCAAAAGATTTGGAGAAAGGAAAGACTGGGAATTCACCCATATTTCTCTAGATGGGTAGCCAACTGGCTCACTAACAGAATGCATACAGTCAAAGTTGGGGATTCCACCTCTACCAGCAGACCAGTTACTAGTGGTGTACAACAAGGATCTGTACTGGACCCCCTACTGTTTGGAATCTATTTCGCAGAAGTTCAGGTGAGAATAGATGGTCTGTTGCTTACCAGGTTCGCCGATGAGTGCAAACTGAGTGCAATCATTGAGTCGCCCAACAATGTTTACATACTACAGAAAGGGCTTACACAGACAAATGATTGGTGCCAAGGCCATGGACTTAAACTGAATGGAAAAAAAAAAACATTATCACCCCTTTTGGCAAAGGTGAAGTTCCTGCAAATTACAATATTCAGACTACTCTTCTTAGCTCAAACCCTGTGGTGAAATATTTGGGAACACATGTCGATAGCAACCTTAACTTCAATCACCATGTGTCCACAGTGGTAAGAAAGGCCTTCTATGTTGCACATCTCATAAGTAAAGGCATCGCATCCAGAGCTAAGGATGTTATAACTTCCCTGTACTCATCCCTCATCAGACCACTAATAGAGTACAATGCCCCCTTCTGTATGTACCTCACCAGACACCTGCAGCAGCTGGAGAGACCTCAGAGGTTTCTCACCAAGAATTCAGGACCTTCACCACATGACCTACATGTATAGACTGAAGCCCATGTCATTGTACTCTGTATCGTATAGGCTGCTGAAAGGTGACCTACAGAGCAGTTTCAGGCCCTACCCTAATGGAAATAAGACACATCCACAAGTCACATAAGACAAGATTCACTCACTCTAGTAAACATAACCTAGTCTGTGACACTATCAGGATATGTTTGAGAGACAGATATGTCTCCCAGAGATTGTCACTCCTCTGGAAATAACTCTCAGTTCATGTAAACCAATGACCTTATTTAAGCATGACTTAGACAACTGGATAGAAGTCCATACATTTACCCCGGGGGTCACCTATGTCCCTCCTGGATACGGGCAGTTGGTGCTGATCATAGACTAGTGCTGCAAATATAGACCATACAACTTGGTCAATAAGGGAGCAAGGGCATATAACAAGGCTAGGCTTATAAAGGCCCTAGGGCCAATGGCCTAGTAACCTCCTAGGACCCTACATGTTCTAAGAGTACATCCAGGAGCCTTTGCAGCATCCTTAAGGCAGAAGCCTGTGAGATGCCAAATGTGTCCCCAGTTAGTCTCTGGAAGGTCCCTGTAACAAGAATACTGAGGGTTATACATACCTTAGTGTCCACGGGGATAAGAAGTCCATGTGTTCCACCAGTACCCCTATGAGGGTCATACATACCAACTAAGACCCTTATAATGTCCCAGTCTACTCTGAACCTGTCAAGTATCACCTGATTATCAAAGTCATGGTGAGTTATTCTCTGCCTATATTTCCACCTTCTAGTCTGGTGAGCACCACTGGATGCAAGCAGTTTGGTTCAGCCAACCTGCATATAGCAAGACCACCAGCAAGTAACAGTATTTGTGTGGATTGCCAAGTAGATAGGGGTGCTCAGACTCCTCTTTAAATAACATATCAGTGGACAGGTGGTAAAATTCCACTCTGCATCATAAACGTGTGAAATAATGCTTTATTAGAATAAAAGCATTCCTCAATTACATCTCATTATGAGTTATTTCTTTATGCTCATTTGAGGTCATTGCACATTAATATAACTTTCGTCTATGAATTGCAGCTTAGCTGCACTCATTCGTGGACAGTGCAGATAGCTTAAAGCATCCACATAATAACTGTGGATCTCACCCATAATTTTCTTCAGTGCTTCCAGTTATGACCATGAATCAGAGTGAAGTTATTGGCTTAACTGGGGATCAGGTGGCATGCATGTGGTAACTATGAGACTCAAACCCAGTTATGTATTATGAACCATATTACATAGTATGGTGAACAATCATGTCACTTTGTGATAGTTTATTATCTTATTTATGCATTTCACTAGCAGGTGAACTGGGCTGCTAGGGCCATTTTTCATCCATGGCCTAGTTACACTAAATCCAAATAACACAATCGGACCAGGCTAACCCAGAGTGACAATTTTCAGTAGTTCACAACAGACATAGTATGTAAATCTGTTTACATATAGTTAAGACACACATTTGGGTATTGTCAAACACACACCTTTAGTTCAAATAATAATTACTGTACTTGGTACTTGGTTGTAATTAAGTAAGAAGTTAACATGTTAATATTTCCTCAAGCATAATCTCTTCCAATGATCCAAGATGACTATATTTTCCCTTTTTACTGTATGTCAATATGTCTGTCTTTTGCTGGATGGTTACTGTTTCTTTCACTAATGGCTCAGTTTATAATTTGACTTCAGAACTTGTTTAGCCCTTTAAGAAAACTGAAGTTTTATTTATGAAATGCTGTCATCTTTGTAACATTATTTGAATTTCATCACTGTGAGCTTTTATCTGGTGTGATATTTTGTTTTTTCTGAGTACAACTGCATGTGCATGGTCTGTACTACCCCAAATTTAGTAACTTACATTATTTTTGCATTTTAATGACTCCACAGCAGCTTTATTGTCTCACAATAAAGTCCAGTGCATTACATGTTAGTACTGAAATTCTTTCCCAAACATCATATTCCTGGTCTTATTTTCTGACAGTTGTTTTCTATGGTCTTCTACATAGCCAAGATAAATAAACCATCTGCTTATTAATTGTCCTAGGATACTGTGAGTTGTGTCATGAGATGCTGTGAATTTTTTCTCTCTGTATAATAAACAAGCTCAGATTGAATAATGTGAAACTATTACTAGAGGGCCAGTAAAATTGGATTCATGTCATATCAAACAGCCACATTGTCGAAAGATCCCATCGACAATGCAGGCCATCAAACTGTTCTAAGATCATGTTATGGTAGGGATCAGGAAATTTGCCCTTTTCCACATTGAAATCCAGTCTCGGAGATGGTATATATAATTAGCAAGGGGGGTTGATAGACTGCTTTCTCAATGAGATAACAGTCGACAATGTGGCCGTTTGGTGATATGACATAAACACCGTCAAATGTACAGGACTAGAAGTAGCATATGGCATCCCTCAGCCTTACTCCCAGATTTTGTTAGACTGTCACTCTTACCTGCTTTGCACCCTCTTCCCAAATGTAAGTATCACACCAAGGTACAGCACTCTATCAGGAGGCGAAAAAGCTCAAATGATGGTAACGTATACATGTAGAAGTTAAATTCACTATTTTTAATAATGTCGGACTTATAGCAAAGCTTTGGAATGCCAGTAACAAAATCAGGAAAAATGATCCTGAAGAAGAAGAAGAGGACATGTCACCAACTGAAGAAGGTAACAGCAAAAGTAAAAATCCTGATATTCATTGTTGACAGATGCGGAAAGATACCACCACAGTGTCCTTCAGAAAGTGAAATGCACAAATATTCAATTATTACCTAAATAGTGATACAACACATTTTACAAAATACAGCTCATACCTTAAAATGCACGCTGTAATGAAAGAAAGAGGAAATGTATCTGTTTCGCATTGCATGCGTATAAACTTTACTTTCCTGCTTGTCTACTAAACTCCACGGGCTGTGGCAGTTGTTCAGGGTCTCTATAGTAGTTAGATGTGACATGGATGGAAGGAGTATTTCCATACTGTCATCTTGTCATCTTCCATCTTGGGTTTTTAGACTCTTTTCAAATATACCATAAGGATTTTGTCAATCTGCAAGGTACTTTCTACTAAGACTGTTCCAAATATTCACAACTCTCTCAGTCAAGTAAAACCATGTGCATTTTAAAAGTCAATGCCCTGTAATTGTATCTGATGAGCCCCTTATTCTTCTTGTTTTTGTACCTTTGTTCTACCCCTCACATTTTTCCCTGTGTGCTCACACACATCATGCCTTCTCCATCACTTTGTCATACTTTCTATGAATACCATTTCACCAGTTGCTGATGTGCTAATAATCCTGTTATACCACTGTCCTCATGACTCTTCCAGTCTTCCCATGGAAGATTTCCAAATGTTTTACATCCTTTTCCATGCAGAGTTAGTAGAACTCACCAGAGTATTTCAGTTGTGGTATTACCAGCATCCACAGATGCTCACAAGGTGTGAGCATAACCTTCCTACCTCTGGAGTGTATGTCCTATAGAATGCGGCCAGATCTTTGCTAGCTGTTCTTACTGCTCTGTTGTCTTTTGTATGATGGACCATGATTGGTGTGATTATATTCAGATACTGCCTCCGCTAGCATAACATCTAGTTCGTTGAATTTGCACTTAAGGTTGTTGTGTCAAAATGTAGTGGTTTATACCTCTTTGCAATGAATCTCAGTTGCCAGTTCTCTCTCTAGCAATGAGGGAGATTGCATTTCCTTTAGAGGTATGTCTCCACAATAAGGACTGTGGCCCCAGTTTAAGTGTCACTTGCAAATATGATTATTCTGCTGGTCACTGACCTGATATATCAGAGATGAATATTAAACAAAGAGGAACCCAACACTGATACTTACAGCATCTCACTTACCTCTAGGAGCTCTCCCAATTATTTCATCTATATCACCGTACTTCGAAGTGAAACGTGCTTTTCTTTAAGTACTACTTTTCATTTTATTTCCAGAATGTGAGGAACATTCACTACAGAACATAATCCTGAACCCAAATGGAGCAGCCAGCTTTTGTTAGAACTGTCATAGTTAAGGACTATCCAGATGAACTTCTTAGGGACTATTCTGCAGGATTCAGAGGTACCTGTATGGAGGAAGATCATTGGATTGGGTGGGGGCTCTTTCTCTGTACTGGACAATGGAATTCATGTTCTAGTAATGGTGTACTGCTGTGAAAGGATGGAATTCTTGGGGCTGGGGGGGGGGTAATAACCTGTGGATAAGATGTAACAATTCAGATTGGTTTGTTCAGGTCATAATTTATGTGACTGCTAATGATATGTTTTAATCAATTAAAATTATGAAGTTTTAGTGAAAAAATAAGCAATATACACAATGTCACAAGGACAACAGAACACTTAGAGGGGATGTCTGCCTGACGTACAAGGCCATGTCTAACCCGGAATTGTTGGATATGCTCCACCTCAAGAAAACCAAATCCATTAGAGCTACATGCTCCAGGGATTTAAATCTTAGCACAACAATAAATAGGACATGCTGGAGGGATAGATATATATCCCAAAGGCTTCCCTCACTCTGGAATAGAATCCCAGTCCATGTTAGGCAGAGCCCCTTGCTGACCCCCTTCAAGAGAAATCTTGATGAGTGGATGGGAAATTGTAAATTTACTCCTGGGATCACTTCTATGGCCCTGATGGACAGAGGCTCAGGAATCTAGTCTAAAAGGCAGGCGAAAGCCAACACATTCTGGCTAGGCTTATAAATGTCCTAGGGAAGATAGCCTAGTACCTACCTATGAACTTATAAACCTAAGAGAAGCATTTTGCTTTATGCAGAGTGCAAGATGGTTCCATAGAAGAGGTATTGTGTGTGTGTATGATACAAGCTATCCTTCCAACATGTTCTATATATTTTGCAGAATAGATTGAGATCCCATGTGTAGGTGTTTATGACACCATTGGACATCTTCTCATTTCTAGAATGGAAATCACATGGCCAGTCATAATGGAAAATGTAAGCTAATCCAGTACACATCCAATGCCAAAGGTCCAGTACACAGCCAATGCCAAAGTTGCTCTTTCTTATCATTTGCCTGAAACTGTTAACTATGAGCTGCAAATATATTTATTTCCTTTGCAAACTTTGTAGGGCATACTAGTCTTGCACCAAAATCCAGCTAAAACAAAATCATTGCTATTTGCACCTTAATCCAGTAGCCATACTGCTACACAGCATGCCATAACAACCCATACCCGCAATACATTCTGCTGCTAGAAAATGTGGTTAAGACTCCTCAGGTTAAGACCCGATCAAGGAAGTAATGTCTGCAAATATTTTCTCTGATGACCAGTCAAAGTTTGATTTTCAAGTCAAAATAATTATTAAAAAGAGTAACCAAGAACTTGTCATTCTATTTAAGGCCAAGACTTTTCTCACTGATAGTGTCAGACTGGTTACAGCAAACTCATCTTTGCCACCATACCTCTTGCACTAAGGCCATGTACTGACCTGCTAACATTTCATTTGCACTAAGGCCATGTACTAACCTGTTAACATTTCATTTGCACTAAGGCCATGTACTAACCTGTTAACATTTCATTTGCACTAAGGCCATGTACTGACCTGCTGACATTTCATTTGCACTAAGGCCATGTACTGACCTGTTAACATTTCAATTGCACTAAGGCCTCCTACTGACCTGCAACTTCCCCCTTGTACTCAGACCATCTACTGACTGGAATTTTTCCTTCTCTACTAAACAAACTTGAGAAAGCATATAACTGAATATTCAGATTTGTTATTGACCACCATGGTAGGATACATCATTGGCTGTCACTGAGGAACATTCATAGGTTCATAGGTTCATAGGTTCATACTAGACTATCTGCACTAGGGCATTTATAAGCCTAGCCAGAGTGTGTTTGGCTTTCGCCACCCATTTTAAATTAATTTTGCTATGCTGTTTTCTGAGGTTAGTATACTGTGCCTCTGTCTAACAGTGACACAGAAGTGATACCCGGGTTAAACCTACGATCCCCCATCCACTCATCAAGATTCCTCTTGAAGAGAGTCAATGAGGGACTCTGCCTAACCTGGACTGGGATTTTATTTTAGAGTGAAGGGAGCCTCTGGGTTATGAATCTGTCCCTCCAGCATGTCCTATTTATTTCAGTGTCGAGGTTCAAGTCTCTCGAGCACATAGCTTGATGGGATTTGGATTTTCTGAGGTGCAGCATGTCCATTAATTCTGCGTTGGACATGGCTTTATACGTCAGGCACAGATCGCCTCTGAGCAGGCGGTATGCCACTGAGTAGAGCTGGAGTTTCTTTAACCGGGCAGCATATGGCATCTGTTTGAGCCCTTTGATCTCTCTTGGTGAGGTACTTTTGGGGTCTTTCCAGTTGCTGCAGGTGTCTGGTAAGGTACATCCCAAAAGGGGCATTGTACTCAATTATGGGCCTGATGAGGGATGAGTAAAGAGGCACAATGACCTCCCCTGATCTATATGTGAATCCCTTCATGATTAGGTTGGCTATATAAAATGTTTTTCTAACCACTTAGGCCATGTGGTTGTCAAATGAGAGATTGCTATCAACTTGGGTCCCCAGGTCCCTAATTACTTCTTCCATACTTAATGGATTACCACTTATGTGGTAATTTGTGGGCACTATGTTTTTGCCAAAGGGGATGAGTATACACTTTCTGGCATTTAGCTTGAGGCCATGGCTCTGGCACCAGTTGTCTGTTTCTATGAGGCCCTTTTGGAGGATGCTTGTGTCAGCTGGAGAGTCGATTATGGCACCCAGTTTGCAGTCATCTGCGAACTGGGTCAGCCACAGTCCTTCCGTGTTGGCCTGTACCTCTGAAAAATATATACCGAAAAAGAGAGGTCCCAGGACTGAGCCTTGTGGGATGCCACTTGTAACTGGTTTGGAGTCTGACATGACTCCAGCAATTCTTACCATATGGGTTCTGTCCTTGAGCCAGTTTGCAACCCATCTAGTGACATAGGGGTTTATATTTAAGCTGGTGAGCTTATCTATAATGCCAGAGTGGGGTATTGTATCAAAGGCTTTTGCGAGGTCCAGGTAGGCTGTGTGGACCAACTTTCCCTCGTCAATGGCCTTGGTGACTGTTTCAAAGAAATCAACCAGGTTTAAGAGGCAGGATCTGCCCTTAACAAAGCCGAACTGGGTAGGATCCAGTGTCTGTAGGTCCCCAATATCTTTATTTATAAGGTCCATGATGATCCTTTCCATAGCTTTGCAGACCATGCTAGTCAGGCTTAAGGGTCGATAGTTTCCAGGATCCGTTGAGGCACCAACTTTGTGGAGAGGGACCACCATTAAGTACGCCACTCTTTGGGTACATATCCTGTAGTAAGGCTGAGATTGACCAGTAGTTTTATGTTTGGGTTTAGCTCTTCTTGGAGTTCATGTAGGATGCAGCCCGGGACACCGTCTGGTCCCGTTGATGCTGTGTTTTTTGCTTTGGAGAGGGTGGCTCTTACCTGAGCATCTGAGATGTCAGGGGGGCAGCACTCTGCTGGGATAGATATTTGCCCTTTTGGTGGGGAGGGGGGGAGAAGTTTGCGCTGAACCTGTCAGCTAGGATGTTGGCAATGTCTGTGGGTTCAGTGTATTTTTTGTCATTTTCTACTAATTCTGAGCATATCTGGGAATTCCCACCCAGGTTCCTAACATAACTAAAGAATGCCTTGTGATTATCCTTAGTGTCCTGTTCAATTTTTCTCTCGAAGCTGGCCTTAGACAATTTTATGAGTGCCCATAGTTTTTTGCTAATACTGATCAGAGATGCTTTCCCTTTTTGGGATTTTGCTCTATCATGTAGTAGCTTCCTCCTTCTATTGTCTAGTTTGTTTATGGCTGGGGTCCACCAGACAGGACATCTGCCTTTGGAGGATTGGGTCTTGGTTTTATTTGGGATTGCATGATCCATGCATTCCTGAAGGTGTTCATAGAATGCGTTTATAAAGGATTCTGTGGTCTGGGCCATATTTTCCACAGACCAGGGGGCTTTGAAGGATTCCACCTCAGTTTTGAGAAGTGTGAAATTTGCTTTAGAGAAGTTTTTCACTGTGGTTTTCTGGGCAGAGGGTGGGGTCGGGATGTGAATATCCAGTGAGATTAGTTCATGGTCTGATCTTACCAGTGAGGGATACACTTCTGGTCTGGAGCATAGAGTCCCCATGTTGGTGATGGTCAGGTCCAGTATGTTTTCCCCTCTTGTGGGACTGGTAACAAGTTGTTCCATAGCATTTGAGTTTATAAATTCTAGGAACCTTTGGGCTAGGGTTTTGGAGCTAAAGTAATGCTCCCAGTCTATATTTGGGTAGTTGAAGTCTCCCAATATAATGGTGTTTGGAGAGACCTTCATATTTTCCAGTGTTCTCAGGAAGGCCGAGTGGAGTTCCTGGGTTTGGGAGGGTGGTCTGTAGCAGGCTATAAACTGGAAGTCAGTTTTACTCACTGTTGGTTGCACATGGATAGTCTCTGATACTTCGTGCTGTGCCACCAACCTGGAGGTGTGGGTATCTTTGACGAATATTGATACTCCCATTTTGTGGTTCGGTCCAAGTTTTGGGGCCGAAAAGCATGGTATGAGGTATAACCTGGTAGTGGTGGGGTGCTCTCGGGAGCCTTGAACCAGGTTTCTTTTACTGCACAGATATCATTGTTCTCCATGCTAAGGAGAGTTTTGAGTGCATGCATCTTGAGGTTTAGACTTCTGGCGTTGGGTAGCATTACTCTTAGTTTCTTATCCCTTGTGATACCTATGGAGGTGGGTTTGTCTTTTGAGCCTTGCCTAAAAAAGGCACTATGAGGTTAGCAAGAGCCTTTGCCAATATCCAAAAGCCCAGAGGTGATAGGTGCAAGCTGTCCCTAGCGAAGCATCGTGGCTTGTCAAGCATGTCATCCCAGGCTGACAGGCATTGGATCCCCTTTGAATGACACCAATACTTAAGCCAATTGTTGAAATTGATCATCTTGTCTTCATATTGTGGCATCATTCTTGGTGAGGGTAAGATGCTACTCAAGGTCAGGGTCATACCGGCCTGGGCTACATGCTCAGAGAGCTCCTCTATGTCTCTTTTCATGTAGTCCAGGGAGGTACATCTCAGGTCATTCACACCAGTGTGGACAATGACTGAGTCATATTTGTACTTGCCTTGGAGTGACCTGAGTGCTTGTGTTATGTGGTGGATCCTAGTGCCCGACAGACAGCTCACCGTGACCTTCTCCTTGTTCAGCCTGGTGAGCATTACGTCAGTGTGCCTTACGATAGAGTCACCTATTACAAGTGTATCAGGTGTGTTGTTTAGCCTTAAGGGCTATGACTGTTCAGCACACTGGCTTTGTGAGCTATGTGTTGCACGTGTTTTGTTTTGGGGTAGCGGTTGCTTGGGTGTCTGCTTTGGAGGTCTCTGCTGCTTAGGCAGATTTTTTGTTTAGAGCCTCCGAGTATGTTTTTGTGTGTTTATGTATCTGGTTTGCTGTCGTGGTAGGTCTATGTAAGACTGGAATTGTAGTGAATGTGGTTTCCTTTTCCTCCTGACTGGTTACGCCAGTACTGATTTGAGAGAGCTTGGCTTCCAGTTTGGCTATATGGTTGCATCTCTCACATGTGTTGGAATTTATTGGGAGGAGGAGAGGGTTGTCTGTGTACATGAGGCAGTTGTAACATTGCCTCAAGATTCCCAGATTCACCAGCTGGACCAGAGAGGAGATTGACAACTGACCTTTGGACATGCTAGAATAGTATTGGGAATTCCTTTATAATTGAAAAAAAAGGGCCAATGGGGAACAAGGTACTCAAGGGGAGTTTGTGAGGGTGTAGTGCTTTTAATTTTTTTGTGATGACTTATATAATTGCTATAGTGAGCAAGTGCCAGGTAACTTAAATGCAATGTGCTACAGGTAACTTAAATGCAAAAATGACAAACAGTAACTTTCTTTCAAGTGAAACAAGAAAATAAGTACAGTAAGCAATGCAGATATCAATAGGGATCCACAGAAGCACTGAAAAGCCACGTTTTAGGTGGAATTAGTGTTTCAGGGAAATAACAAGCAAACTAACAACAAGCATATAAACAAAGCTAGATTCAGCAGGCCTGGATCTAGTCTATGCTACAGCAAACAAGGTGTACCAATTTCAGTAAGAAACAGTTCAAATATGCAGAAATTCCCAGCTCAGAAGGGCAGAGTCCAGCCTCTTCACCCACAAGAGTGCAGACCACGAACCTTCTTAATGTAAAATAACTGGCCTGAAGCCCAAGTGCTTAAACCAGAACTAATACACTTTTAGAATAACAGACACTGAGCCCTCAATCAGCAGTTCCCAACTTAGAAGGATGTAAGATATCTGTCCTGCCACTACAAGTGCAGGCCACAAACCTTCCTAATGTAAAATAACTGGTCTGAAGCCCAAGTGCTTAATCCAAAAGACTTAAAATGATAGTTACACTTTAATCAAGTTACTACCAAGCAGTAATAAATACAACTGAATACATTAAAGAATGCCTGGATTAGTGCTCAAGTTATCCAAACAAAGCTAGATTCAGCAGGCCTGGATCTAGTCTATGCTACAGCAAACAAGGTGTACCAGTTTCAGTAAGAAGCAGATCAAATATGCAGGCACTATAAGCCTTTAACCAGAAATGCCCAGCTCAGAAGGGCAGAGTCCAGCCTCTCCTCATACAAGAGTGCAGACCACAAACCCTCTTAATGTAAAATAACTGGCCTGAAGCCCAAGTGCTTAAACCAGAATTAATACACTTTTAGAATAACAGACACTGAGCCCTCAATCAGAAGTTCCCAACTTAGAAGGATGTAAGCTACCTGTCCTGCCACTACAGTGCAGACCACAAACCTTCTTAATGTAACACTAAGACAAAAATAGACTTGGTGATTAAAGATTCCCTGCCAAGATCTGGGATTTCATTAATTAATTAATTAATTAATTAAACTAAAAGGCTTAGATTGAGTTACACCAAGCAGTAATAAATACAACTGAGTACTTTTAAGATGACACAAAAGCAAAATTAAATAGGAAGAAACACAAACACAGTAAAAACAGATAAAGTTTTTTTTTTTTTTGAGTGAGCAAATGAGATGGGCCCAGGAGGAGTATCCAAGTGCAAATTTACAAGAGGGGCAGGCAGTTTCAAAGCCACCAAGATTAACACTAAGACAAACACAGGGAGGGTTTGTGGGGACCTACTGAAAAAACAGTCACAACTTCCAGCTTGATATTGCTCAATGCAACACAAACAGTACTCATCACTCATTAGACCTATGATTGAGTACAATGCCCCATTCGGAATGTATCTGACCAGACACCTGCAGCAGCTGGAAAGGCCCCAAAAGTTCCTCACCAAAAGGATAAAGGGTCTCAAAAATATGTCTTATGCTGCCCGACTGAAAGAACTCCAGCTCTATTCAGTCTCATACCGCTTGCTCAGAGGTGACCTGTGCCTGACATATAAGGCCATGTCATACCCTGATTTGATGAATATGCTTCACCTCAAAAAATCTAGATCCCTCAGAACCACAAGGGCGGGAGACTTAAACCTTGACATGGTTATTAATAGAACATGCTGGAGGGACAGATTCATCACCCAGAGACTCCCTATGCTGTGGAACAAAATCCCGGTACATGTGAGGCAGAGCACCTCGCTGGCCTTGTTCAAGAGGAATCTTGACCAATGGATGGGGGATCGCAGATATACCCTAGGGATTACTTCAGTGTCACTGCTTGACAGAGGCACAGCAAAATAATAGGCATAGTTTTATTCAAACTAAAGGGGTGGCGAAAGCCAAATAACTATGGGCTAGGCTTATAAATGCCCTTGGGCAGATAGCCTAGTATGAACCTATGAACCTATGAACCTATTACTTTAAATCGTGTATTATTTGATAAAAGTGCAGATAAAAATCTACTTAACTCCACTCATGCAGGCCTCAGTTGGCCAAAGCTCACAGTTTAAACAGAAAACAATTCACTGTACCACTTGTATAAGACAGAAACCGAATAACAATGAGGTAAACTACCCCCACTTATCACTGGCTATGCAGGTTTTTTAACAAGCCTTAACTGAAAATACCACTTGTATAAGACCTACTGAAAAATCAGTCAACTTCCAGCTAGATATTGCTCAATGCAACACAAACAAATTACTTTAAATTGTGTATTATCTGATAAAAGTGCAGATAAAAATCTACTTAACTCCACTCATGCAGGTCTCAGTTGGTCAAAACTCACAGTTTAAACAGAAACCAATTCACTGTACCACTTGTATAAGACAGAAACTGAATAACAATGAGGTAAACTACCCCCACTTATCACTGGCTATGCAGGTTTTTTAACAAGCCTTAACCGAAAATACCACTTGTATAAGACCTACTGAAAAAACAGTCAACTTCCAGCTAGATATTTCTCAATGCAACACAAACAAATTACTTTAAATTGTGTATTATCTGATAAAAGTGCAAATAAAAATCTACTTAACTCCACTCATGCAGGTCTCAGTTGGCCAAAGCTCACAGTTTCAGTGCCTCATATGCAGCTGACATGTACATGTAATTTGGTTACTCTTCACCCATAACCTATTATTGAGTTTCTGTTGTACTTCCTTATCTGCAACTATTTTGTGATGGCAATTCAGTTATGAATTGTGGGCATCTGTAGGTAGATTGATTGACATTCATTAAAAAATAGACTTGGTGATTAAAGATTCCCTGCCAAGATCTGGGATTTCATTAATTAATTAATTAATTAATTTACTGTTTGTTATCATGGTGAGGTGGGCTGGCACAAGACTCTTTTTCAGCCACTACCTAGTTCATATTGCTGAACAGAAATCCAATATTTCCTTTGGTTGAGATGTTCCTGCTTGAGTTGCTTGAGTAGCAGTTCTTATAACTATATACAATTTACAAAGAATTTACATTAACTCTGCATTCCTCCATTATTAACCAAGCTTTATATTTATATAGACCCCCACTCTTTGTTCCGCAACCACCACCTGATTTTTCTTATTATATAAACCACTTTCCATTGAGCATAATCTCATTCAGTCTTTCATTCCAGATTGTCCACATAATACAAAACTTTTTTTATCCAAACTATTAACATATTCTTTACTACATTTCCATACAAACATATTCAGTCGCATCCATATTTATCTGTTTATAATCACATAATTCTTTTATGTTATTTACTGTTTTTCCCCATACATTGTAACTCTTTTACAAGTTAAGCATGCCCTGTTGTTTCTAACTCTTCACAGAAAAGGCAAATCCTTTCCTTTACTTTTTATAAGGCATGTTTCCCTTTACTGGCAGCTTTTTAATTTGTAATCTCCATAAGAAGTCTGGACATACCACATTCTTTATGTACTATTTATTTCTTTGCTTTATAGTGTTTACATCTTCTTCTGTTAAATGTTCCCACAGCTTTAGATAATAATTTTGCAATGTTATAATTTTATACCACATTATACTATTTTCATTTATTTCCTTTGTCTGTAATTTCCACAGTTTTATTTATTTATTTCCTTTGTCTGTAATTTCCACAGTTTTATTTATTTATTTCCTTTGTCTGTAATTTCCACAGTTTTATTTATTTATTTCCTTTGTCTGTAATTTCCATAGTTTTATTAATTTATTCCTTTGTCAGTAATTTCCACAGATTTATTTATTTATTTCCTTTGTCTGTAATTTCTACAGTTTTATTTATTTCCTTTGTCTGTAATTTCTACAGTTTTATTTATTTCCTTTGTCTGTAATTTCCACAGTTTTATTTATTTATTTCCTTTGTCTGTAATTTCCACAGTTTTATTTATTTATTTCCTTTGCCTGTAATTTCCACAGTTTTGTTTAATTTCCTTTGTCTGTAATTTCCACAGTTTTATTTTTTCTTGATGCATTCTTATTTCTTTGTTTCTCCATTCTCTCTTCTGCTTTATTCATTTTTATTAAACTCAATTCTCTTTTATATTTATTCTTAAATATACTTATTATCAACTGTTTTCCTTTCCATTTATCCATTCCAACACCTTATGTAGATTTTGGTTACCTATTAGAAAATTGAAGTTATGGAACTTTGAATGCCATATGCTTAACACCACATGATCAAAGTTCCGTAAGTTCGAAATTAAAAAAAAAAAAAAAAAAAAAGACAATGTACCGTGATGGGTTAAAGCAAGGGAGCAAGCCCCCCTGCACCCCCCCACTTGGGGGCTGTGCCCACACACCCCCACAACTTAAATATACCAACTCCGAAATTGCACTTTAATGAATTATGGTGTGGAAAGGGAAGATTTCCTTTCCTACACTGTAGTGTAATCTCGGAGTTGGTATATTTAAGTAGCAGGGGGTGGGGGGTGCAGGGGGACTTGCCCCCTGCCTGCATGTTTTACTTTTTCTTTTTTTATGTTAAATTTGGCAAATTTGAATTTCCAGTTGTTTGATCATTAAAGGTCAACCTGTAGTGATTCGGACAATTGGAAATTTGATGTTCCAATAGGAACCCAATTTCATATAGCTCCATATAATATCAGATTCAGTAAGCTAATCCCCCTTCCTCCTTATCCATATATGATACTTATCTTTTGACTGGATTTACTCTAGACCACCAAATAAATTGGAATATAATTTCAAGAAACTGTTTCTCCATTTCTCTTGGTATCATGTATACTCTAAATATATATATATATATATATATATATATATATATATATATATATATAGATATATATATATGTATGATAATTTTCCCATCTGTATTGTGTTTACCAAATGTACTTGGGTGGTGCAGTAGTGCATTGGTAATATTGTCACCTCAGAGCAAGAGGTTTTTCAGTTTGATTCTCTGCTGGAGTGTCTTCTGTGTGGTGTCTGCATGCCCTCCCTGCATTCCTGTGGGTTTCCTCTGGGTGCTCTGGTGTCCTCCCACATTTCAAAGACATGCATCTGGAGCATTTCTCTCCAAGGCCCCAGTGGAAATTGGCTTTGTTCCAAGTCAGACTTTCCTGGTAAATAAATGTTAAATAAATAAAAATATATATTTTTTTAATGACAACCTGTACCTATTCCCTGTGACACTGAGCGCTTTTAAGACTCTCAGAAATGTTTTCCATTTTTTTCTTCAATCTATCATACTTCCAGAATGAATTCCTACTACAGATATATATTTTATATTTATATATATTTTAAACTGCATTCCTTCCAACTGTTTATCATCTCCAAATCCCTTACATTTTTTTATTATTTTTTATTCCAACCTCTTGCAATTTGTTATGCACATATATAATTGCCTCTTTCATTTCTTCTCTAGTTTTAGCTACTAATATTATATCATCAGCATAAGACATAATAAAAGAATATGAAATGCCCATTTTCTGTGTATATTTACTTTTTTCTATTTCTTCATTTATTTCTTTTAATGCTCTATTCATTACCTTTACAAACAAAATGCTTCTTATTGGATATCCTTGTTTTGCACTTCTAAACATCTGTATTTCTTCACTTAACCATGCATTTAATAAAACTCTAATTTTAGTACTTCATATACTGATTCACAGACTTTATTTATCTTTATTCTACAATTATATTCTTCCATTACTTCCCATAAGTTATCATGCTCTATTGAATCCAATGCTTTATTTATATCAGTCACCATTAATTTTGCCTCTTTTGTCCTTTCTTAATATCATCCACAATTTTCCTAATTATCATTAATACCTCTTGTCTTCCTTTTCCCTTTACCCCATAAATAGTTTCTTCCATTATATAATTCAATTAGTTTTTTTAATATGTTTGTATTATTTTGTATATAATTTATAATCACTATTATTCAACATCACTGACCTCCAATTTTTAATTTCATTCTTTTCCCCTTTTTTGTATAAATGTCATAACTTCACTACATATTTCTTCAAAACCAATACTATCATTTAACCATTCATTAAATATCTTTACTAAAATTAAATTTTGCCATTGCATTAAATTCCTATACCTTAAATATTCTAAACCATCTGGCCTGAATGCTGAACTTATATTTATTTCCTTCATTACTTTTTTCTCAACCTATAAATGTAATTTGTTTTTCTAACTCTTTGTTCATTTCTTTTATAAACTGCTTTACCCTCCATGGAGGTTCTATTTTTATTTATTTATTTTTTACTATCTCTTTCACATACTTAACTACTATATTCATAATATTTGTCTATTCTATTTAAAATTTTCCTTATCTGTTATTCATTTTTGTCATTATACCACTATCTTTTTTTAATTTTCTACTTAAATATGGTGATATTTCTTCCATTTTCCTGGCAGAAAGTCCTTTGCTTATTTAATAAATCATTGTTTTTTTCTCTTGATTCTTTTGATAAATCTCTTCTTCTTCTGTAAAGTATTCCCTTTCATTCCTATCAAGACTAAAATACCTTTTTGTATTTCTCTATATTCCTTTTTATCTTTTTGCCTTTTTCTATTTTATGAAGTTATATACATTCTGTTATATTTTTATTTAAATGTTATCCACCATTCTGATAATTTTTTTATAAAAAAGCTCTCATTGTCAAATGAACTTTCCATAACATTATTACTTCATTAATTTTCTTATTCCGCTCCTTTTCGTTAACCCTCTTAATTCTTTTCCCAATTTGTATATATTCTTTATTTTCATCTATCTTTATTTTCACCTATTCCAATCCATATTGCAAATGGTCTGAAAAATGTTTCTTCTGCTTCTTCTATCACTATTTTATAGGTTTACATGAAACAAAATAGTCTAGCTGTGTTTTTAACTTTCTTCTTCTGTGTGTAATTTTATTCAAACTCCATCCCCTGGATTCACAAATTTCAATGCAAGAATAAGGCTATTTTTGCACAGAGTGGTTCGTGTCCATTTAGGATAGCAGTGTGCCTTGCATATGCATAAAGGCATGCTGTTATCTAAACTAAATGGACATGAACCAAGAACAAGTGCAGGGGGCATGTGTCAGCAATGCCTGCACCTGAAGCACAACCCATTTACTCTGAAAGTGCCGTACAGCACTTTCTGACACAGATGAGTGTCAAACTATATAATATTAGAGCCAGGCTCTAATATTTTATAGTAAACGAGTGTTCGCAGACACTGAAATGTAAATAGCCGTGGACTGTCTGCAGACACTGAAAAAAATGAAAACCACAAAGACCTAGAAGGCAGCAGCCTTCTAGTGCACACTCCCAAATGTATGCACTCTTGACCTACATACATGGAAGCTGTAGGGCAAGAGGAAAGGAATAAAAAAATAAAAAAAAATTTAATAATATTTTTTTTCATGAAATAAATCCAAAGTTTAAGCACCACACAGCTTGTTTGCATGGTGGACCACTATGCTTAGCCTGGCTGAAATCCTGAAAATGATAGACAAGTTCTACTGTGATAGCAAATGTCATCAAGCTGCTGTAGCATAGAGGTACTGCCATGGTATAGCATGTAGAACATGCTCAGATCAAATCCCCCTTCTGGCAAATTATTTACTAAACTTTTAAGGAATGTGAATGATAGATGTCAATCATATGGCTTATGTATAGCACAGTAGGAGTGGGAATATGTAAAAAATGTATACATTTAATGAAAAAATAAATTTAAGCAATGCTTTGCTAGTGCAAGCATTGCTTACCTGCTTTCAGCTCTGTTTAGCTGGTGTAAACATTGCTATGCAGTTTCAGTGGAGCTAAGCATAGTGCAGCATATTAAAACTGGCCAATCAAGAAAAATTGTGGGACAACTGCCCTATTTAAGCCACACAGACAGGAATACAGCCATAACAATTTGGGATTGCACACAGCAGGACCAAAATAGCTGGTATTGGAGAAGGTATGTGCCTCTGAGCACAATGTTGAGGCATCCAGGAGTCCAGGGTCATGGTTGGGCTCCTAGTTAAAAACCATGATGGCAGGCTGCTGCAGGGCCAGTACCAGGGCTCTCAGTACAAAGCAAAGGCCTGAGACTGGCTTGCACATGATCTCACCCATGCCACTTGCATACCAGGGACTGGTGAGCAGGTACGTCATCACCATAATGACCTGAAGCAGAGGAGAGGTGCACTCTTGGACCAATGGATCCAGGAAGCCTGAATGCAGGATATCCCACCTGTCTGTAAGTATGCAGTCTTATGTATCTCTAACTAAGTATGGAAAAAGCTCAACTTGTGACTGTGCAGGTGTGATTAATGTGTGATTTCTCCCCATATAGCTGTTGTGGAGAGGTCCCAGAATGTGCAAGCTCATGCCCAGTGACTGGCCCGGCTGCATCGGCAGTATGGTGAGTACAGGATACTCCCTACAATTAGCAGTAAGAAATCAAAATTATAGTAATGGCAGTACTGCCTGTATATATAATTGTGATGTAAAAGTCAGGAATAAATGCCTGTGTCAGGCTGCCAGTGTTACAATGGAGTATTCACAGCTGCTGTGTAATACAGATATCAGTAGCAAACAAGGTACAATATGCAGGAAAGGAATATTAGAATATGTATGAGTGTGTCTGAGTGAACCTGCTAAGAACGTGCCATGTCAGGGCTACCGTAACAGTTAGAAATGAAAAGCATTCCCCTGTGCAGATCATGCAGGAATAGTAATTGTGGATTTCTGAGTTGTACACATACACAGGTATGTATTTCAAAACTAATAAATGTGATCCCAAACAGTGGTGTGTGTCATCTCACTTGTACCTGATAAATAGAAATGTGCATGTCCTGCAGAATGCATTAACTGGGGTGAACTGATTTAGCACTGCTTTTCTGCATACTTTAGAATGGGCATGTCAAATAAATGGAAAAAAGCAACAGTACATATTCCCATCAGGATGTGTTTTACTTGTTTGTCTGCCAGCATTGTCCTGTGTTAACCTTTCAATTTTAGCTGTATGTAGCTGGGAATGTACTGAGAAATGTATATGGCTAACAGGTGCAAACGTAAAACCTACACTGTGTACTCAGGAATCTAAATTGCAGTATATAGTTGTAAAACAGTCAAATGTGCAAGCCAGCTAATGTGGACATGTTTCAGAAACAGTGACACCAATGTCTGTTGTGCATGTATAATTTGTACTGAAAATGGGAAAAAATAATGCAACACATCATAATAAAAGTACTGTGCACAAAAAAATATGTACTACATAGAAATGTCACAAGCAACACATGCCTCCCCAACAGCACAGTCTGATAAAAAACTAGGCCTGTAGTTGAATTTTGCACATACAGCACGGTTCGAATCCAGGGACCACCACTAACATCTCAGCCTGGTTCTACAGTTTTAAACTGCAATATGAATAGAAAAAATAATGTACTGCAACACATACATTTTCCATACAGGACACACAGGTAAAGGAATCTGAATAGAAATACTAGTATGATGTGTATAACTATGTAAGTTGTATAATTGCTGGGTTGATCAGCCCCAGTCCTACAAACAGATGCAAGCTAGACATCCACACTCTGCAGTCTGGCCCAGACAAGCCCAAGTGTCACACTGTCACTGATAGTTTCCCCAGTTGACAAGAAACCTGCACACACGGAATGTCACAGTAGATGTATGTGAAAGACACAACACACACTCCAGGGCCTGCAACTAATATGTGAATCAGAAATATGTGTAGAAATAGCAATGTAATGTGCACACAGTTCATCTGCATAGGCCCACAGGTAAAGAAATTGGTATAGAATCAGGTCTGATGTGTATAACTAAAATACAGGTACAATTGCTCTGTGCTGCAGCTGTTGGTATGCTGTAGCAGCCACATGGCTGAGATAGAGTGTATGTGTGGTCAGAATGTAGAGTAGTGTACTGGAAATATACTTGATAGCAGTTGTCAATTGAATCTGTTCCCTTTCCCCACCACTCAGCTGATCCAACCAACGCACTGAAACCAACATGGGTATGTTCCTAAATAAACATTTACTGTTGGGGCTGTTGTTCCATTTGGTTTATCATTGTTTAGAATGTGTGCATACTAATATTCCCTGTTGAATAATCATCTTATTGCCTGCCTGACATACCACTAACTGGCATGGTGTTGCAACCCTGAATGCCATTCCATATATGAATGAGTTCTGTTTTCTATGGCACTGTTATAATTGCACTGTTTT
>NC_056737.1:1019838717-1019916217 GCF_019279795.1 Protopterus annectens
CAAACAAAACACATAAAAACACAAAGACATACTCGGAGGCTCTAATAAAAAACTTACCAAAACAACAGAGGCTCCCAAAGCAGACACCCAAAAATCCACCACCTCAAAACAAAACACAGGCAACACATACTTCAATAAATCAGTGTGTCAACCAATCACAGCCCTTAAGGTCAAACACCTTGCCTGATACACTAGTAATAGGTGACTATATAGTCAGACACACTGATGTCCCGCTGACCAGGCTGAACAAGGAGAAGGTGACTGTGAGCTGTCTATCGGGAGCTAGGATCTTCCACATAACACATGCACTCAAGTCACTCCAAAGCAAGTACAAATATGACTCCGTCATTGTCCATGCTGGTGTGAATGACCTGAGACGTACCTCCCTGGACTACATGAAAAGAGACATAGAGGAGCTCTCCGATTATGTAGCCCAGGCTGGTATGACCCTGACCCTGAGCAGCATCTTGCCCTCACCAAGAATGATACCACAATACAAAGACAAGATGATCAGCTTTAACAATTGGCTCAAGTACTGGTGTCATTCAAAGGGGATCCAATGTCTGTCTGCCTGGTATGACATGTTGGACAAGCCACGCTGCTTCGCAAGGGATGGCTTACACCTGTCACCACTGGGCTTCAGAATATTGGCTAAGGCTCTTGCCACCCCCATAGTGCCTTTTTTAGGCAAGGCTCAAAAGACAAACCCACCTCCTTAGAAAACAATAATGGAAAAAAACTAAGGGTAATGCTGCTCACCGCCAGAGTCTAAATCTCAAGATGCAGGCACTTGATGCGCTCCTCAGCATGGAGAACATCGACTTCTGTGCAGTAACTGAAACCTGGTTCAAGGCTCCTGAGAGCACCCCAGCATTACCAGGCTATACCTCATATCATGCTTTTCGGCCCCAAAACCCGGGACAAACCACAAAGGGAGGGGGAGTGTCCATATTCATCAAGGACACCCACACCTCCAGGTTAGTAGCAACATATGAAGCATCAGAGACCATACAGGTGCAACTAACCATAGGCAAAACTGCTATACAACTGGTAGCATGTTACAGACCACCCTCCCAATCTCAAGAACTCCACTCAGCCTTCCTGAAGACACTGGAGGATATGAATGCATCACAAAATACCATCATACTGGGAGACTTCAACTACCCAAACATAGATTGGGTACATTATTCTAGCCCTAATACCCTAGCCCAAAGGTTCCTGGAATTCATAAATTCAAATGCACTGTAATAATTAGTCACCTCTCCCACTAGGGGAGATAATATACTAGACCTGATCATCACAAACATGGGGACAAAATGCTCCACACCGGAAGTATACCCCTCACTAGTGAGATCTGACCACAGACTAATCACCCTGGATATACATATCTCACCTCCACCCCCAGCACAAAAGACTACAGTGAAAAACTTCTCAAAAGCAGACTTCTCTCTTCTTAAGACTGAGATGGTATCCTTTAAGCCCACTGTGCCAGTGGATACCACATCCCACAATGCCGAATCCTTCACAAATGCTTTCTATGGACATCTCCAAGAATGCATGGATCATGCAATCCCAAACAAATCCAAGTCCCTCTCCACCAAAGGTAAGCATCCTGTCTGGTGGACCTCAGCCATAAACAAATTGTATAACAAAGAAGGAAGCTACTGCACGTCAGAGCAAAATCCCATGAAGGGAAGACATCTCTGATCAACATTAGTAAAAAACTACGTTCTCTCATAAAAACATCCAAGGCCAACTTTGAGAGAAAAATCGCTAAGGACACTAAAGATAACCACAAAGCCTTCTTCAGGTATGTTAGAAACCTGGGCAGAAACCCTCAGATATGCTCAGAGTTGGTTCACAACAATAAAAAATACACTGAACCCACAGATATTGCCAACATTCTGGCTGACAGGTTCAGTGCAAATTTCTCCCCTCCTTCACCCCCAAAAGAAGAAATACTTATCCCAGCTGAATGCAATCTCCCTGTCATCTCAGATGTCCAAGTGAGAACTGCCCTAAACAAAGCAAAAAACACAGCATCAATGGGACCTGACGGTATCCCGGGTTGCGTGTTATGTGGACTCCAAGAGGAGCTAAACCCACACATAAAAATGCTATTTAACCTTAGCCTTACTTCAGGATATGTACCTGAACACTGGCGTACAGCAACAGTGGTCCCACTCCACAAGGGGGGGTGCCTCTACAGACCCTGGAAACTACCGCCCCATAAGCTTGACCAGCCTGGTCTGCAAAGCTATGGAAAGAATCATCATGGAACTCATAAACAGAGACATAGGGGACCTACAGACACTTGACCCCACCCAGTTCGGCTTTGTAAAGGGCAGATCCTGCCTTTTAAACCTGGTTGACTTTTTTGAAACAGTCACTAGAGCCATTGACGAGGGCAAAGCAGTCCATACAGCATACCTAGACTTGGCTAAGGCCTTCGACACAATACCCTACTCAGGCATCATAACTCTTATGTCACTAGATGGATTGCAAACTGGCTAATGACAGAACCCATAAAGTTAAAATCGCTGGAGCAATGTCAGACTCAAAGCCAGTCACAAGTGGTGTCCCACAGGAATCTGTCCTGGGACCCCTCTTGTTCGGCATTTATTTCTCAGATGTTAAAGCAAACACGGGAGGGCTGTGGCTGACAAAGTTCGCAGATGACTGCAAACTAGGCACCATAGTAGATACACCAGCAAACACACACATCCTACAAAAAGGCCTCACAGAAACGGACAACTGGTGCCGGAGTCACAGCCTTAAACTAAATGCCAAAAAATGTATAGTCATCCCCTTTGGGAAAAACAAAGTACCCACAAATTATCACATAGACAACAACCCACTGAGTACTGAAGAAGTAATCAGAGACCTAGGGGCCCAAGTCGACAGCGACCTCTCATTTGATACCCATGTTGCCAAAGTGGTTAGAAAAACATTCTACCTTGCACACCTCATCATGAAGGGATTCACATCCAGATCCAAGGATGTCATTGCACCCCTATATTCCTCCCTCATCAGACCCATGATTGAGTACAATGCCCCATTTGGTATGTACCTCACCCGGCATTTGCAACAGCTGGAGAGACCACAAAAGTACCTCACCAAGAGGATCAAGGGTCTCCAACATATGTCTTATTCTGCCAGACTAAAGAAACTTCAGCTCTATTCAGTATCATACAGCCTGCTCAGAGGTGATCTCTGCCTGACGTACAAGGCCATGTCCAATCAGGATCTGATGGACATGCTCCACCTCAAAAAATCCAAGTCCATCAGGACCACGAGAGCTAAAGACTTAAACCTCGGCACAAGTATGAATAGGACATGGTGGAGGGATAGATTCATAACCCAGAGGCTTCCCATGCTTTGGAACAAGATCCCAGTTCATATTAGGCAGAGCCCCTCACTGACTCTCTTCAAGAGAAATCTTGATGAGTGGATGGGAGATCGTAAGTTTACCCCAGGGGTCACATCTGTGTCACTGCTAGACAGGGGCACAGTAAACTAATTCTATTATATAAGGGGACCTTCATTGTGTCACTACTAGACACAGTATTCTTAATTTATTCTGTACATTTTTGTACCATTTCATGGGGTGGCAAATGCCACATCACTATGGCTAGGCTTACAAATGCCCCAGGGCAGATAGCCTACTAGTACTATACTATGAAACTATGAAACTATACCTCTGGGGCAGCAGCCTGTAGCTGGTGAGTATGGTGTTGTTTGTTCAGGTTTGCCAGTACACTGGCCATGTTATGGCCATGGTATTTGCCATGCACACATTTAACACACCTACCCATAATGCACGCTGTACATGTTCACTTATTGTTGCTATTAACTGCATTGCATCACAGTGGTCACCATGGTGGCATATCTGAAGGGTATGTAAGAGTCCTGCAATATAACTAACAACCTGTCTTTGCAAGATATGTGCACAAAGATGAACAAATGGCCTACACTAATGTCTGAAACATCACCCTTATACAGTGCTACAACAGTGTGTATACCACTATTACAATGGAAATTGTTACAGATCTACACAACGGCATATCACAATATCGCATTCCACAACCCTTACAACCATTAATGTGGTCTTAAAATGAGCAATGAATATGTAATATGAAATCCTATGTTAGGACAGCAAATATGGTGAATACATACCTTAACAAACACTGGAAGCATATGTGTCCTGGGACCGCTAATGTTTGGCATATACTTCTCAGAAGTACAGGTAAACACAGGAGGACTATGGCTAACCAAGTTCACCAATGACTGTAAACTGGGAGCCATAACTGACTCCCCGGCTGACATGGACATTCTCCAAAAGGGCCTTACTGAGACTGACACCTGGTGTCAAATTCATGGTCTCAAGCTAAATGCTAAAAAATGCATAGTCATCCTGTTTGGGAAAAACAAAACACCCATGAATTACCACATAGGTTGCACCCCACTTAGTACAAAAGAGGAAATAAGAGATCTGGGGACCCAGGTAGATAGTAATCTCTCCTTTGACAATCATATTGCCAAAGTAGTTAGAAAATCCTTCTATGTAGCCCATCTAATTACTGAAGGGTTCGCATCTAAAAATAAAGAGGTTATAGTGCCCCTCTACTCGTCACTCATCAGACCCATCATAGAGTACAATGCCCCATTTGGGATGTACCTCACAAGACATTTCCAACAGCTGGAAAGACCACAAAAGTACCTCACCAAGAAGATTACTGGCCTCAAACATATGTCCTATGAAGCCCGACTGGAAAAACTCCAGCTGTACTCAGTGGCATATCGCTTACTCAGAGGTGATTTCTGCCTGACTTACAAAGCCATGTCCAACTCAGAATTGATGGACATGCTCCACCTAAAGAAACCCATGTCACTGCGAGCCACTCACTCTAGTGAGCTAAACCTCACCACAACAATAAATAGAACATGCTGGAGGGATAGATTCCTGTCACAGAGACTCCCCATGCTTTGGAGCAAAATTCCTAACTACATTAGACAGAGTGGATGGGTAACAGAAAATACACCCCCGGGATCACTTCGTTGGCTGTTCTTGACAGAGGCTCAGTTAATTAATGAATGGGGTGGCGAAAGCTGACACACTCTGGCTAGGCTTATAAATGCCATTGGGCAGATAGCCTAGTACCTACCTATGAACATATGTGTGCATACACTCCAAATAACATATTGTGGAAGCAGCTTTTGAGGTACTGACAGCATTCACTTTTCATGAGTATGCACCTTCCAGCAAGTAAAGGTCCTCAGTGTCACACCAAGAAATGGTCTGCTGTCCAAGATGTTTGGCCATCAAATGTGCCCACTTACCTGCAACAGAGGCAGCCATGGCTTGCACACATCTTACAAGCCATAGAATGGATCCCATACCCAACAGGTAGCACCCAGGAGTTGAACATGTAGCCTTACCTCACCATTGCATATACCATGGCAAACAGTGCAGACAGTCATGTATGTGGCAAGGATGTATGGGGCAGGATTTATGTAGAAAATAACCAGATGGCCATCCAAGACAGATAACGACACATGTTGCAAACTGGTCATGCAGGCTGCCTAGTAACATGCCACAACACTGAGGGAGTTGCAGGAATGTCTAGCAAGTACTGGCTGTGCAGTACCTGTGTCTACAATTGCCTGGACTGTGCATAAGTGTGGCCCATGGGTTAGGGTAATCAGATGGGACAGTTGTTACACAGAAAACCTCAGCCTGGGCTCTCTACAGGTAGCATATGCATAACATCAAAAGTCTCCCAAAGGCATGTGTTGCAATGTGTAATGGTGTACCAAGACCAAGCGGGAAACCTACAGACAGTATCAATTAAGATACATGTGCTGCACAAGCAACACCTCACCCCACCTCAGGCCCACGATCCCCATCTGTACCTTGCTGGTGCCAGTGTACACCTGTATGTTTGCCATTCATTAGTGGGGACTAGGCTGGTACACATTGTGTTCTGAATTTGGGACACTGCAAAATGACACTCATGTGTAGCCCATAGTTATCAAACATCTACTAAAAGGCTGAGGATGGGGAAGGATGTCATCCTGAAAAACAACAGTGAAATGAAGCAGACATCCAAAGCTTGGTAAGAATGGCTGTATCTGCACACAGTCAAGGTCATAAATTGTGGCAGACATAACTCTGACTCCACAGCAATAGTGAAGGCACTGTGTGACCTCCAAGGGCTGTGCACATGAGTTGACCTTGCAATCTTGCAGAGTTGGGGGACATTTGTAGGGCAGTGACCAAATACTGGCAAGTGCATATGACCCATGCTAGTATACCCCTTCCAGGAATAGTGACTACTGTAGTACACTTAACATAGCAACAAACCATCATGTTAAAGGTGTGCGTACTTATGCACTCACAAATTGTATGCATCTCAATCAGCAGCTGCACAACTAACACATTTGTTTGATACTGCATTTGATTGCACAGGTCATATGTCACATATCAGGTTTGTGTAATGTTAACATATGAAGTATTGTGGCCCCATGGCATATCAGGGAAGAGGGTGCAATGTCAATAAGTGTGTGTACAATCCTTATAGCCACATTAAGGTTTGAAGGTTATCAGTGTAATTGTATTTTATTGGTCATACATGCACCGCTGATGAGTAGATCTGCAAATCAGACATCAGGCATTCATTAATGACATCTGTCCACATATCATCCCAGGTATGTGTTGAACAAACACATACGGGCTGTGAGCAGCAGAGCAAACATAACTGACACACATATACACATTCAGCAATGGTGTGTACACCTGTGAGGTATGGTGCACAGTACATGCCAGGGTGCTGAACAGGTGCACAGCAATACTGTGTACATGGGTGCAGTCTGTTCCAGAGGAAGAGGCATCACCTACTAACATAACCCATGCATCACAGAGATGTATAATGTTGGTAACAGGGATTGACTATAGCTGCAGTGCATGCTGTTGAGTGCCATATGTCATGCATGTTGACAGATGGGTAATGAGAGGTCTGTGTGTAATATCATTGCGCAACCTCACCTGTCAGTGTGAGAGGGTGTGTGTGTGTGTGTGTGTGTGTGTGTGTGTGTGTGTGTGTGTGTGTGTGTGTGTGTGTTTGTGTATACAGTTAAGCAATGATGTTCAGGTCTTAAAGTGCATTTCTTGTTTTCCCCTCACAGCTGGCGAGGTGGGTCAGGGTCCCTCCTGCAGGAAAACTGATGTCAGTGTCCATACAGACACTGACAATGATGAGAGGTGTGTTGAGGCACAGGCAGGGTTGCCAGGGGCTGAAGCTGCACCATCATTTGACATCCCACTGTTATCCACCCCATCCTCACACACGGTCACATTGCCTATACATACTCCATCACTGGTGGCCATAGATGAGCGATAGTTGGCGGGTGGTGGCATGGGACAGGACAGTGTGGTGTCTATGGCACATGTGTCTGGACACAGCAGCCATAGCCAGATGCCTGGTGAGGTACCACACAGGCAGTTGTACAAGGGTGCTCATAGGAGGGCTGCTGGTCATCATGCCACTGGCAGAAGTGCCACATCTGGTGTCACAAGACTCATGTTTCAGGCCGTCATGGAGGTGCAGGCACATATGGAATGGTATACCAGACAGGGTCTGAGGCTGCAGAGGACTACACATTCTTCTGTTATTGACAACATCTGTGATCTTGCAGGTACCCACCGTTATTTTGTAGAGTTCCTGAATAGACGGTTGGGTGAGATGGTGGGAATCCTCGACCGTGGAATGTCTGTGCTTGAGCATATGGTGGGAGTAGTGTGATGGCCACATGGACGTAGGCCAGCAACATGAACAGTTGGAGGTTGACGTGGATGTGCAACAAGTCAGATCCGCTCCTTTAGTGGCAGTACTAGCCCCAGCACTGCAGGGGGGTGCTGTCCACACACAACATAGCATGCCACGTGCATGTGGCCCTGGCTGGTCCCAGGAGGGACCCAGATCCAGCGGACATCTGTCTTCATCAGGGGAGATTACCATATCATGGCTTGTACCTGTTGGTGCCCGTGGAACCCTGGCAGGCACAGTTCTCATGTCCATGGCTGGAGACAGTGAACTGCACACACTGCCAGGTACAGTCTGCAGCTGTCCAACAAACCCCTGTATAGGGCAGCCACATGGCAGAACTGTGTGCATGTACACACACACACATCACCAATACAGCTAGGGCAACTCCATACCTACACACACCACATCACAACAGCCCAATTAATAATGAAACCCCCTAACACACACACACACACACACACACACACACACACACACACACACACACACACACATGATGTCAAACGTATGGCTCAGCCTAGGTCTCTGGCAAACCCACAACACACCTTGTGCATATGATGACACCTGTGCCACATCCCTGTCATCCATAACATCAATGCAGGGACAGGCTAATATGGTTCTGATGCACAGGGTGACTGTACTATGGTGTACCAATGTAATGCTGTGTAACATGTTTTCAGCACTAAAGTTTAATGCTTACATGTCAGGATGTGTAGCTCTCCAGCCATAATTCATTATAGCTGTTATTAACATTGAGTGATTGTGGTCTCCATAATGTATTCCATTTGTGTTGTAGGTGTCCATGTCTCAGCAGGATGTTGGTCTGCTGTTGTTTCCTACCAGGGGTATGGCACTGTGATGACACCTTGATTGTGCCATATCCTGGGTACAGCTGAACACAAACCACAGGTCTATATAACAGTTACTGCATATGCCATATGCCTGATAGGTCTGAGGGGTGTATACAGGTGAGTGCATGGTGGCTGATGTCAGCAGCCCTTCTACAGTGGACAATGGTAAGTGTACTGTGTCATATGACTTTGGTGTTGATGCAATACACAGAGAATACTGTACACATGGAGGTATGTACTTTTGCAAGAAACCCATTTTATCCTATATAATTCCACCAAGACAGAATAGGCACAACAACACATTAGGAAATAATCAGTCTCCTAGTTTAATGTCATTGACAATGATACTGGCAGGGTATATGTCCCCTTCCCCAATGTAGTGCAATCCTCAACTTGGTAAACATAGGTGTGCTGGTGTGGGTGGCACAGCCCTACCCTTTGGAAGGTGTGGGGTGGTGTAGAACCACAGATAGAATGACTGACAATGACTTAACCTGTTAACATGAACTGTACAGTATTACAGCCAACTAAGTGGGGGGATACACTCAACAATAATCGCAGTGATGGTGGCTAAGTCCACAAAATCCACACCCAGCTATATATACCACCCCAGTATTGTTGTACAGCTATACAGTGGAGAAGAGGGCATTTACACATCTACTACTAGTTGTGATGGAATGAATTTCCACAGGATGATACCTGTGAAATGTTAGCATTTACCAGTCAGTTCTCAGATAGATGACCTCCTGGGACATGTATATTCTGCAAACTGAAGTAGATCCCTTCACATACACACACACACACACTCTTACTTGGCAACACTGGGACTAGAACCCCTACCTAGGTACATAGTGCTACTAATGTGTGTGGCCTTAATTGCACACATCACACAGCTTTTAGGATGAGGTGTGTTCCAGGTTACATGTTAAGTGAAGAACATCACCAGGCCTTGTACATGTGGTAATAGGGAATGTACTGGTTGTTTATGAACAATACATAGTGTGACATACTGTCATATACACATTGATAAACACACAACAGTCATACACACATCTGAGAGACCTGGGTTTATCAGTGCTAACTACCTTGCCAGTGTGTCTATTCTGTTACAGATAAGTTGCACACAGCACATGCGGCACTGGGCTGGATAGTGTAATCAGTTACCTGTATAGGTGATGGTGACAGTGGTCTCCATACAGTGGACATTGAGACATGTACTGGGGGTACCATGGTATAAAGACAGTATACCCATCACCCACACCCCCACATTGGATATTGTACTCACTGAAACCCATGATAATACTTTGACATGCCCACCATCACAAATTGACCAGGACTGCAATACAACCTTTTGTCTATCTCAAGAGTGCTACTACAGGGATATGCATCTATTGCAGATGCCACAATGATAATAGGGTGATGCTTTGTCATGGCTCTCCTATGGTCAGCAACATCACTATCCCTTATACTGTGTGGCAAAGTGTATTGTATTAGGAGAATGTGGCTTCCGAATGCTGTATCCTACAAATATACACACTTGCAAACACACACACACACTTGCCAGAACTCAGAGGGTAACCCATGCCTATCTACCCATTTGTACAACAGTGTTGTGCTGGTACTACAAGCTCCAGGTAGCCCATAGGGTGAAGAGTGTAACAAGGTGCATGTAATGTCCATTACAGCAGCAGCCATATCTAACTATGGCAATGGGAAGTGCAGTGGGTGTGAAGGGCCTCAGCGTATTATCAACTACAGGTCTACAAACACACAAACACTGTTATTCTCTGTAATGCACACTTTTACATTTGTCAGTACTGGGGTCCATAGGTGCAGTTGCTCACAGGTGTGTACCAGGCTATTGTCCATGGAGAGATGGGAAGTGTAGGGGATGTGTGTATAGTCGTATCATACCACCTGTCATGTGCCAGCAGGACATCTATCAATAGATACCACAGGGGTGATCCTCAGGGTGAGAGTTACATGCAGCATGAAATCATCTGATTGCCTCTTGCAGAGGGCCAGTGAGGTGCTCCATTTGACATGTATGCAACATGTATTACATAACATGGTCAGTGTCTGTCTTGGAGATCTGTACCCAAACATGTTCTGTTGACTTTGGTAATGTAGTTGAGGTATCAATGGCATGTGGTGCGTACAGAGTGGGGATTCCTAAGTGTGATATTCATAACACAGCTGGGCAGACATGTCAGTGTCACTCAAGCATAAATTGCCTGTAAGCAGCCAAGATGGATACCTGAGATCTGCTCATCAGCTAGCCAATTGGTTATGCATTAGAATGACTGTGTTGACAGACAGATGTCTGACACTGATATGTATGCCATTACTACATGACGGCAACCCTCACTGACATGTGCTATGCACACAGTAGTCTACAGTTATTTTCCACGTCAGATCATTATCCAGTAGGAAATATATAATGTGACACAGCTCACACACCAGGAACACAACAGTGAGGACTCAGAATCCATCAATGCATGCAGGGGTGTTTGGTTCCAGTACTGCTATTAGCAATCTACTCTTGATTGGGAAAGCACTGTTAACAGTAGTAATGTAATGATACACTACATGCCACTGTGACTGCATATAACCTGGGATACTACCCATGTATGTAACACATTCAAATGGAAAAGAGTGTTGTGCAAGCCATATATACTCAGGTGTACCAGACAGTAGACTCACACCCCTTGCTGCTGTAATGACAGCACATAGATGCATGTCATGCACATGGAATTAAATACACTTATTAAAAATGTCATTACCCTGCTAATGTGATCAAGCTGCTCAAAACTGTCTTAACCAATTTGTATCCAACAGCACTTGTTCTGACTAGCAACAAAATAAACAGACCATGCAGGTCTTGAACCCAGGACCCTATAGACTACAATCACAACACTTAACCACTAAGCCATCACAGCTGTGAAAATGTTTGTCGTTATTTTCTAATATATCTGTCAGTACACATACTATATATAATGTGTCTATATATATATATATATATATATATATATATATATATATATATGTATATATATATATATATATATATATATATATATATAAATATATGTATATATATACATATACATATACGTATAACATATGTTCATAATATGTAGTGGAGTCACACCTCAGCACCTATATTCACAACCTCTTAGTGCAAGGGGATGTCATGTAAGTATTGCAGGTATACATGTAGACTTTTGCTACTGTAACAGGGGTTGTCTTAACAGAAATGTTGTGTCAGAAGTCACATCTGATATTGACACGTATGCCATCAGTTACTGACAGACATCATAAGATCATCATAGTACACTACCACACAAATCACAGTAATGATCCTGTGGAATACAGCAGAGATATGACCAATAAATGTGGGCAGTCTGACACACTCTGGTCAGTCCAGAGGTATACACAGCACCCCTTAGTGCAAGACGTGTGGACCAAACCTGGCAAAGTATATGTTTACAGCTATGTAAATGTGGATATCATGAAAATCCTGGAATAGATAAGCTCACACAGTTTATGTATTCACACACTCCTATCTGTCCAGTCACTTAATAACCAGAGGAACATAGGTCACAAGCCCACATACTACCCACTAGTTAGTGACATACATCTGTACAGCATCCAACTGCTTTGTCAGAAATACACAACAGTTATGGTGGCTAAGCAACAGTACATCTGACAAATATCTGGACATAACATCACACTAGGTAAATACACTGAGCTGCTAGGCATGTCACAAAGCACTGTGCAAACTACAGGCAGACTGCCACAACACTGGCCTACATTTCTTATGGGGGAATACACATGTACCTCCAAATATAGCAGGCTCTACAGGCATGTAACAGCATGGAGTAATAGACACCTGTGTGAAAGTGCTTACCCACAACCAATCTGAACACAGCCTCAGTCACATATTGTAAGTGTACTTAATATTACAGTATATGGACTGTGTGAACAACACCATCCTCATATGTGCCACTCACACACAAACCCTAGATATCCTGGGCCAATACACAGTGTATTCCAATGCCTGACTGTGGTATGGAACATGTGTTGCTCTGGCCCTACAAACATGTACGGCGATAGGTTACCATACACAGGAGCAGCATGCAACATAACATAGCACAGGATCAAGAACCATGACATCTACCACAGTCTGTACACAGGCCAAGGTACATATTCACATTACACACTCTGTTGACAATCACCATAAGTACACAGACCTCACTGCTGTACACACTACAACAGAATGTCCAGGTTTTGTCCTCAAATATAAGGCCTATTCTACATAACACTTCTAGCACTCTGATATCTCACTGGCTTGTTATCATGTATGATGTCAGTAAATAATGATGTACTGAATATATGCACCTTTTACTGCATGACATATGTACAAAGGGTGACAGAGTTGTGGCTGGAGGCACAAACACAGGGCCAATATTGACATGTTGCTGTGATGAACCCATACATTTACTGGTGTAACAGGGTTTGTTGTGACATATGTCTCCTGAGGTATATGAAGTCAGTAACTTACATGGCTGTCACCATGTACTGACTGTAATCATCAGAGTATGCTACTGCATTTCTAAAAATAGGAAATGTGTGAATAACACAACACATGTAAGACTCCAAACACTGGCCAGTCTGCAGATAGCCCTACAGGTGAGAGTCTCCCCAACCAAACAACACTGTCATGACAGATATTAAATCATGTAGAACAGGCATATCCACACAAACCCTGTTAAACCAACATTACTTCAAATGTAGAAGAGCAATACTTACATTCTGTCCTCATGTTTAGAACATCCTCCTCCTGTTTGTTGGCCTGTTTCCACAGTGTATGTTGTAAGAGGTATATCCAACTACCCTCCGTGATGCTGTTTGTCAAACACCCACATGAAGTCCTGCTCACAGTGAAAGAAAAGGGCCAACACCCACATGAAGTGCTTAGTTATAGGAGTGTATTTCCATGCGATTGGCTATAGGAATGATAGCACAGCTGTTCCACATGCAATCAGCTAGTGGGGGACTGCAATTCATGCACAGGCCATCAGCTGACCATGAGCATCACTTACAAAACACAAGCTGCTGCCTAAGCAAAGCAGGTGTACTTTTACACATCCTCCAGAGAGGGAGTGAGAGAGATAGACATAGAAAAAATTAGAAAGGGAGTAGGAGAGTAAGAGCTATGCATGTTTGTGTATGATCCATGGGTGGAGAGTGGTATCTGGGCATTATGATGGTTGCCTATATTGTGTACTAATTCATACTGTCACATGGTAATTGCACATGGCTATACACATTTATAGCTGAGGGTTGTCAACTAGAATCTCTACAATGTTTGGAAATTGTTGGCCTTGTAATGTTGACAATGAGACATGTAGCTCCTCAATATGATGATGTGACAAAACCCACACTGCAATGGACCCTGTCATTACACAATCACCCCAACACCCACACAGGGCACTGATAACATACACAAGCATACACTTAACCAGTACTGGGTTTCAAATCCCTACCTATGTATTGCTATTACATTGTTATGCAGTTATTGCACATGCCACAGAGCTTACATGTTGGAGATTTGTCCAAAGGTATCTTTGAAGGTAAGTGACATCAGCAGCAGTGATAAAGGAGGGATAAGGGAAGTGTAGTACATGTGGCTATCTACAAAAGCAGGTGTCAAGGAAGGCAACCACACTCTCTCAGGGACTCACACACATTATCACAGTTGGCAGGATCAGGATCAGAACTCCTAACTAACTAGTTTGCTACAATACAGTATTACATTGGTATCACATGTGCTACAAAGCTTATCAGGCTGATATATGGCGAAAGGGTTATTTCAAGGTGACTGACATCAGAAGGCATGCTACAGTAGGGCAATGGGAGGTGTAGTGAGTGTGAATGGCTTCAAAATCCTTAATTTCCAACCACACACACACACACACACACACACACACACACACATTTGCCAGTACATACATGCATGGGTTCATTGTTTCACAGGTGTGTAGTAGTTTTTACTACTTGCCATGTATGTGATCTATATGCCATAACATGGACAGTGTCTGGGTTGTGCACATGTCCCACATGCATGTTCTGTGATGTGTGGAAGTGTACCTGGGGTCTCTGGGGCATGTTGTGTGGACAGATTATTATCATCAGATGTGGCATTCCTGACCTCATGTGGTGAGACCTAGCTATGGAACTGAGGTTGTCCCTGCACCTACATTGACAGCATGATACAGGTATTCAGTGGAGTTATGGCATCTGTCCATACAGGGCATGTGTATAAGGCAATTTTATTCCCTTTGTGGGTTACATATGCAGACTCTACCATTGTTGCAGGTGTCCAGTGGGGAACATAGCAAAGGACCACTGTAAGCAATGATTTGCCTATTGTAGGGATGGAACAGGGTGCAATGACCGTTTACTTGCTGGATAACACACACTCAGTCAGGAGATGTTACACATCACAGTACATTCTGATATCAGTGACAGTGTTGTGGTGAACAGGCATGTAGTCCACTGCAATTACACCATGGTTACTATCTGTGGGCAATATGCAGAGAACTACCAATACAGTGATTGTTACCTAGCCAAGTGTGTTTGTGTATGAGACATGGATGGAGAGTGTTTTCTGGGTAATACATGGGTTGCCTATATTGTTCACTGATCTGTAATGTCACATATAGGGCTATGGATTGTCTACACCAACCTCTCTGCTGTTTGGCATCTGTTGTCCTTGTAAGGTGGACATTGTGACATATAGTAGGTCCTCAATATAAGAATTTAGCAAAACCTGCCCCACAAAGAATCCTGTCATTACACAATCACAGCAACTTCCACACTGAATACTGATGACAAACACACACACATTTGCCAATACTGAGATTCAAACCCCTACCTAGCTATGTATTGCTAATACAGTGTACCACATTTATCGCATGTGCCACAGAGCTTATTGGATGGACATTGTCCCAAGGTACTTCTAAGGTGAGGAACATCACCAACCCTTGTAAATACTGGCATTGGGTAATGTAGTGGATGAGAGATCCCAAAAATAATTTCACCCTAATCACACATTTACATTATCTAGGGGTGAGGTTCAAACTTCTATCTAACAACCATTACAGACCATTATGGTTACATATTTACCATATGCACTACTGATCTGACATGGTTTAGGCTTCGCAACAGATACTTGTAAGGTGGGTGATATCTGCAGGACTGCTAAAGCCAGGCTGGGAGATGTGTACCGGTTGTAAATAGGGACAAAAACTTTGAAGTACACACACAAACACTTGCCAGAGATGGG
The DNA here is from genome assembly GCF_019279795.1 of Protopterus annectens. NCBI lineage: Eukaryota > Metazoa > Chordata > Ceratodontiformes > Protopteridae > Protopterus > Protopterus annectens. Next base: position 1,019,854,746 of record NC_056737.1, read on the forward strand.
ATTTAAACCCATAGCTGTGTAGTTACTGTTACTATATTGTTCTGCATTTATGGCATGCACCGTGGAGCTTAGAGGGCTTATCCTTCTCCAAAGGAATATCTCAAGGTAGATGACATCAGCAGCCTTGCCAAAGTAGAGCAATGGAAGGTGTAATTACTGTGAATGGCCTCAAAAGCATTACTCTCTACACATGCGCACACAGAGATCCACAATTGTCATGTCTGACATTAGAACTCCTACATCACACTATAGCATTACGCAGTTATCACATGTGCCACAGCGCTTATAGGGCTAGCCCAAGGTGTATTTCAAGGTGAATGACATCAGCAGCCTTGCTAAAGTAGGGCAATGGGAGGTGTAGTGACTGTGAATGGCCTCAAAAGCATTGATCCCTACACAAAACAAACACAGAGTTTCACAATTGCCATGTCTGGGATTATAACTCCTACCTAACTAGTACATTACACTATAGCATTATGCAGTTATAGCATGCACCATGAAGCTTACAAGGATAGCCCTTCTCCAAAGGTGTATGTCAAGGTGAATGACATCAGCAGTCTTGCTAAAGTAGGACAATGGGAGGTGCAGTGACTGTGAATGGCCTCAAAAGCATAGATTCCTACACACAGTTGCCATGTCCAGAATTAGAACTCCTACCTAACTAGTATATCACACTATAACATTATGCAGTTATAGCACACACCAGGGAGCTTATAGGCCTAGCCCTCCTCCAAAGGTGTATTTCAAGGTGAATGACATCAGCAGCCTTGCTAAAGTAGGGCAATGGGAGATATAGTGACTGTGAATGGCCTCAAAAGCATTGATCCTTACACACACAGAGTTGCTATGTTTGGGATTAGAACTTCTACCTAACTAGTACTTCACACTACATCATTACACAGTTATTGCACGTGCCACAGACCTTACAGGGCTGAACCTTCTCCAAGGAGGTATTTCAAGGTGACTGACATCAGCAGGTTTGCTAAAGTAGGGCAATGGAAGGTGTAGTGACTGTGAATGGCCTCAAAAGCATTTATCCCTACACACACACATAGACAGAGTTTCACAGTTGTCATGTCTGGGATTAGAACTCCTACTTAACTAGTACATCACACTATAACATTACACAGTTATTGCACGTGCCACAGAGCTTATAAGGATGATCCTTGTCCAAAGGGGAATTTCAAGGTGACTGACATCAGCAGGCTAGCTAAACTAGGGCAATGGGGAGGGCAGTGTGTGTTAATGGGCCATAAACCATTCCTCTGGAAACACACACACACAACACTCAGTCACACACTTTACATTTGAAAGGACTGTGTATACAACTGCTAGATGAATAATGACTTGTACTTTCATGTTACACAGTTATCACAAGCACCACAGGCACTATAGTGTTGAAAGATACCAGAAGCAAATGTCTATAGTGATTGACATTGGCACATCATGTGATATTGGCCAATTGGATGTGTGCTGGGTGGGACAGGCCTCATGATGGGAAGCTCTTTGTCAGTGTCTGTCTCTCTCTTCCCCACATCTATGTTTGTGCATGTTCTACCTATTATTGTGTGTTTTCCATGGATATATGTGTGTGCAAAGCATGACTGATGTGCAATGTGGAGGGTGTGCACAGACATCTGCGACTGACAGATATGTATAGTCCACTGTTGTTGCCAGACATGGGTTTCATTTCCATAAGTCTGGGAGCATGCCCAGTATGACCCTTCTGAATTTTGTTGTCAGACATGGGCTTCATTTCTCTAAGTGTGAGAGCATGCCCTGTATGACCCTTCTGTATTTTGTTGTCAGACATGGGCTTCATTTCTATAAGTGTGGGAGCATGCCCAGTATGACCCTTCTGTATTTTGTTGTCAGTAATGAGCTTCATTTTTGTAAGTGTGAGGCATGCCCAGTATGACCCTTCAGTATTTTGTTGTCAGACATGGGCTTCATTTCTCTAAGTGCTGGAGCATGCCCAGTATGAACTTCTGTACTGAATGTGTGAATCAATTCCAGGTAGGTTGTACTCCAGTGCAGGCATTTGTGTTCTACACTTACAGCTACCAACCTGTTTCTGCAGGATATCGGTAGATAGTGTGACAATATGGGGTCACAATGGGCAAAAGATAGTGGGATACTGTAATTAATTGTGTCTGTGCTGCTTCTGCTACACGGTTTTGGTGTTAGCAGAGATATTCAGACATATGTACTGTTTTACACTGTGATGTATTATGTCAGTAACTACTTACAGATATATGTATTTGCTCGCAGTAATTTCCTGGGGAATACAAGATGAATGAACTGTGTCCAGTATTGTGGTCTGCAGCCTACATATTCTTGCACACTCATGCCATTCTGGAGGGGGAGCTGCAGACACTTGCTGATGGGTCTGTGTAAATGGTCTAGCACCTGGTACTTTGGTGGCTGAGAATCCCCTGCTTGTACATCTAACAACGTAACAGAATGGCCATATCCTGCTGTGGCCATACCACTCAGCTGTACAGATTCACACAGGTTACCCAGAGGCAGGGCACTTATATCTGGTCATTACCCCTTCACATTGTGGTTTATGAGCAGGTTTGTAGACACCCATTCCTGTGTTTTCAGGCAGGGATAGTATGGGCACACATCACAGTTCAAGACTTCACACACTCCATGGCATCCATGCTTCTATCCCCCCCATTATTCTATCCTCTTACTAACATTATGCAAGCAATATCTGATAAGTATCCCTATAGTTATCACTTCATCGCAGTAGTATTTAGGGGTTGATTCATAGTTCATGCAGTAGGACATGGTGGACATGCTACTAGGATTTGTTGACATAGCCTTGCATTTGTGTTCTGTGGACTGTGTTATGTTGTTATTTGGGACTCCATGATATAACATTCATTGGCAGTACAGGTGAGGCACAGGCCTTTGACAGAGAACTGTAAGGCATTTGGTAATGATGCAGGCCATCTGTAGCAGGCCAGTGCATTCTGTCACTCCTACAGCCCCAGGCTGAAAGCTACTGTATTCCCCTGGGGTGACAGGGTGGGTGTGCAAGGTGTTAATGGCAATAGTTTTGTGTCTTTATTAATCCATTGATGTGGATGCTGGCAGGGTGCTGCTTACAGTTAGGGACACACCTGCATAGGACACCTCTTCAGCATGCTGCATTCTGTGGCTATTCCCATACAGAAGTGGTGGTCATATTGTACTCATTCCCAACAGCAGGGATATGACCTGTGAGGAACCTGTGGCTGATGGTGGGGTGAGCTGAGTGCATGTATGCTATGGAAGCTACTTGCAGCTGACTCACAGATATACATGGGGCATTCCCCTTATGCTGGCTTGTGTGGAGACATCAGCAGTTTCTCAGTACTTCATAACTGTGCCTTTTGTGGTCTGCCAGTGTTTGGCCAGACTACATCAGTATCCCATACTACACAGGCAACTAATGTGCTGCTAACCTGTATATACAATTCCAAAGGTGTGTGCAGTTGACAGTAACATTTTATATACTCTGTCTAGGGTACTTCCACCTGTGTACTGTGTGCATGTCTGGGCCCACATTCATGCCATGCCCATCTTTCAGATGGTGAGAGATATTACATCTGAGCAATTAGTATGGATTACTGTTGGAGTGGGTCTTGCTGGGATGCATTGTGTTTGGCACTGCAGTTGTTAGAACTTGGCCCTGTCATCAACAGTACTGACCAATGTCCACCAGGACACAACCCTCCATGCCTACATGCTGACCACTTTCACACAATATACAACACACAACAACCTAACACACAGAGCCCTGCATATTGTACACGTGTAACAATCTATCCTGGTAATTTGGCCAGCTCAGGTAATCTGTGCTCCACTGTTGTTATAACCACACATACATGTTACTACATTTCTACATAGGATTGTGGGAGGGGCACACCTGACAACTGTAAACATTTGCTATGACCGTACTGGTATTTCAGGTACTCTGTTGGCTTCCATTTCATTCTGTATTCTGACCTATCATGCAGACTACAGGCATATCACTGTAGTAAAGATCTTAGGTTTTATTGACCTACATTTCAGTTTCAGACTTCCTATCCTTCAGAACTAACATCCCACTGCATGGCCTGTTTTGTAGTCTGTCTGTGTAGATCTGGAGGGGGGCTGTTCTTCATTGCCATCAATTGGAGGCCTTACCACAGCCTTCCTTTGTGGTCATCTACACCTGTCCTGCTGGCTGAAATTGTTGTTGGGTATGTGAACCTCACTGACATGCACGTGTGTGTCCTGTGGGCACACATTTGGCCCACCACATGTCCTGCAGTGGGATTTGTCACCTTGTCTAGTACTGCCTACTATGTTGACACTGGTATTTGTTATGGATTTCATGCTGCCCATATAAGTGTCTGCTATCTGCTGCCATCTCATTCAGCTACCCAATTCTCTTGCATGCTCACATCCGTACCATAGATACAAGTAGCTGAACATACTACTCCATTCAGCAATTGATAGTGAGAGTGACTTACCTTTTGGCTGTGCCAGTATTGAGGATGGTGTTGGAGGGCTGACTATGTCCGATGCACATATTACACTCCCTATATATGGTTAAGGACAGGTAGTGACATGTTTGGCATCCCATTTAGTGTATGTGTGAGTCAGAGAGAGGTGTCATTCCCTGGGTTCCTACCGTGTCAATGTATATGCTATGCGTTGCCTCTTTGTCAAAGCCTGGGCATACTGGGCACACCTCCTTCTGCCTACAGGGGCAGGTTCAGGTTGTTGTTCCTCTGAGTCACTCTGTGCCTGTGCTGGCCTTGGCAATGGTGGGGGGCTATATGGCCCTGTCCCATGCTGTTCCTGCTGCAGCTGTTTCCACAGGATCACATTGTGTAACATGGCACATACTATGACAATTTGTGTAGATGTAGCTGGAAGAGTTACTGCAAAGCTCCACCGGACATGTCCAGGCACTAGAACCAAGACTTGAGCATCCCAAACACATGCTCTGTTATGATTCTGGTCTATCCATGTGCCTCATTATGGCATTCTAGTTCGGGTGTGTGTGCATTTCTGATGGGTGCCATCAGCCCCGGCTCCAGTGTGTAACCAGCATCCCCCACTAGGTGGCCATATGGGATGTTCCCATTGAAACATCTCTGGTACAGCTACGTCATATACCAGATGTGTGAGTCGTTATAGCTTCCAGGGCTGCCAGCACACACATTCATTATAATGCCCTGGGCATCGCATATGATGACCTAACAGTTGATGGAGGGGAAGCCCTTGTGGTTTATGTAGACCCTACCCCACTCACCAGGTGGTGCTTTGATGTATATGTGTGTGCAGTCTATAGCACCCACTAACTCAGGGTATTCTGCTATTTGGTGGAAGAGACACATATTGCTGGTCAATGCCTCACAGGTGTTGTGGAAATATATGTGCTCACCGGCATGTGCTGACATGGCATCCAGGAACTGTTGGAGTACCCTGGATGCTGATGTCTGTGAGATCTCCATGATATCCATAGTTGGCCTTTGGAAGATACCTGTGGCTAGTATTCTTAAGCCTACACATACCTTTGTATCATCTGGGATGGGTTCTCCTCTGGTGGTTCTGTATGTGAGGTGTGGCTGGCACAGCTCATCAATTGGCTGTAGGTGGTCTCTGTCCACCCTATAGTGCTCCACTCTTTCCGGCTCATGTGGGTTGGCCATCAGCATTGTCATCCTCACCACCCTCAGCCTCTTCCACATGTTGATTTATGAGAGCGAAAGCAGCCCCTATCATTTTGTTGCTTTTGTTAGGTTGTTGCTTTTGTTAGGTAAAATTTCCCCATTTGTGTACACCGGTGGTGTAGAGTTTGTGGAAAAAACAGATGGAAAGGTGTTTGCACAGTTTATAGTAGTGTGCTGGGCTGGGCTGCAGCCTGTGTAATTGGCTGGTTCTGATACATTTCACCTGCCAGCTATGCTAGTTCTCCTTGATTGCCTTCCTACTGCAGTTTCCCTTCCCATTACCTTCCTGTTTAAGCCCCGAGGTGCACCGTGCAAACCCAGTGCTCAGATGGGAACTGAACTGCTATTTCCTGTTTTTTTTTTTTTTTTTTGTTTAAAACCCAGTGAGCAGTGCACACACCCATTTAGGCAATGTAAAGACCTCTAGGCAGTTTCAGGCACACCCCCTTCCTTAGCTGTGCTTAGCTAAGGGTAAACACGGGCCACATAGCTCCAATAAGCTTACAGCATGCATGACACACCTCCTTATGAAGTCATCTAGCTCTTAGGTTTATACCGTGGTCTTACTGCACCTACACGGTTGGGGGCAAGCTAGCACTGAGGGGAAATATGTGATTCAGTATCATTGCCCTTATTGCATAGGATTGACTGCTAATGCATGGTTACAAAACAGACACTCAGCCTTCCCCCTTAGCAACCACTATTCCATGATCTTCTTGTATTATGCATGCCATTGACTATTATGGCAAGATAATGATTTTGGTTTAAAAGCTTATTTCCAGCTTTTTTTATTATTTTTGGGCCGATTCCATTTGCGCACCGTTGCCCTGCCCTAAAATGGCTGAAATCAGCCAACAAAAAAAAGTTAATTTTTATAATTTTGAAATTATTTTTCATGCCTATGGCCATATATTTGGCCTTTGGCATGCCTAGCCCTCCTAATACATGCATTTGTACAAGCTGTCATATCTCCATTTTGTAGTTTGCAGAAATGCGTTCAGCTACTGGCTGAATACATTTCTGCAGTCTACACTATTCCTGCTCGGACGTCTGCGTGCTTTCTGGATCGCTAATTCACCTAATTTGCATGGTTTTCACAAGCAAATGAGATACTTAGCATACAGGGGCTGTGTCCATGCAAGAATAGTGCAAGAGCACTTGTGCACATCCTGGGAGTTTATTCCTGGATCGCACTGCAGCCATATTGCCTGCAGCAGCTCTTGCACTATTCCTGCACGCTGTGCAGTGCATGCTGAATCATGGTGCATAGCTCTAAATTCCTACATTTTATTTTTTCCATTACTTTATTATTTGATCTATTTTTTTTTTCTTTTTCTGTCTCAGATCACAATTAAAGTCTCATTATATACATATTGACTATAACATAATGCATTATTTCTTGAAATAATTTCTCTCTTTCTTTAGATATCACATATGCATATACTGCTGTTAATCTATAAGCTTTCCTTCCCACCTAAAACCACTAACAGTTATCTCCTTAATTTAAAGTATAATCCAAGATTTTTATTCCACTCCTATGTAATATAGCAATCCCTGAACAAGTTTCATTACCCAAGTTCCGTATTATACCTCCTAACCATAACATTTTTGTTTGTTCTCTTTCTTCTTTATTTAAACCCCTAATACCTTCCAATATCAAATATATCTCATACATATTATACTATTCTATCACTCTAATTATCCTTACTACATCTTTTATACTACTACTGTTATCAGATAGCATCCTAAGATTATTTGCCACCTTTCTCTTTAATTTACAATATTTATTTATCTATCCATTTCCTTTTTTTTACTTTCAATCCTAAGTCCTGAATATTTCTTTTCCTATCTTTAACCCTTTTTTCAATCAAATGTTTCCGATCTATTTGCTCTCCATCACTAACTTCTGCCCCACTTTCCCTCTTCCATCCTTGTTTGTGTATTAACCACATGTTGTTCTTGATTTGTGTTGTTACTTACCCTTTTATCTTTTTGTTGTTCCTCCTGTTGCAATTGTTCTTATATATATATATATGTATATAACTTCATCTTCTCTGGTATCTCCTTTTGCAATATATTCTAATATTTTCTCCTTCTCACAATCCATCCATACATGTCCTATTCACATAGACTTATAGCATATCCTTTCACATTTTTAGCATCTTGACCAATTTCCACACATAAATAGCCTCTTTTTAATCTCAATTATTTACAAAATGTCCCTCCTTCCCAAAGGAAAAAAATATGATTTTTGTTGTCCCCAATACTTAACAACAGCTCTATAACCATCAACATTAATCATGCTTGGTATGTGCATATTTTGTCATTTTCCATTTGCAAAATCACACTACAGAGCCAACACACTTTTCAAAGCGTTCTATTATCAATTACTTAAGAAATGTAATTTATTTTATTAAAAAACTTCTTTAAAAAGTATCGTACAGTCTTTTTTTCAATTTCTGCCCAGAATTGTATGTTAACAATTTTTTATGTGCTTCCTGAAAACAATCTTTACAATATATTTATTCCACGGGTATTTACATTTTCTTTTCATATTTCCCCAAAAAGGATTCTAAAATTTCAGCAGTCTCAAAGAAAATGCCAAAATAGGTCTCATTTTTAATCAGAATAAAAGCCTTTACCTTTGTGCCTTTATAGTGCAACAGTCTTGTCCAATACTTCATACCTGCCCATTTCTGATTCTTCCTTGCTCTAGATTCTCACTACATCCGTCTTCCTTTCTGATTCTTCTGTCTTCTTTTCTCACTTCTAACGTCTTTCTGTTCACTGACCACTTCTGTGAATGATCTCTCTTTTTGTTCCAGTTCTTTCTTGTTGATTCTCTAGTGGAATCCCATGATACATACTTCCCTGTCTCTAGCACACTCTGTTCTACGACTTCTCTAATACATCATCCCACAACACTCCTTCTGTTCATTTCTCTCATGGAATCCCATGATATGTCCTTCCCTGTCTCTAGCACACTCTGTTCTACAACTTCTCTAATACATCATCCCACAACACTCCTTCTGTTCATTTCTCTCATGGAATCCCATGATATGTCCTTCCCTGTCTCTAGCACACTCTGTTCTACAACTTCTCTAATACATCATCCCACAACACTCCTTCTGTTCATTTCTCTCATGGAATCCCATGATATGTCCTTCCCTGTCTCTAGCACACTCTGTTCTACAACTTCTAATACATCATCCCACAACACTCCTTCTGTTCATTTCTCTCATGGAATCCCATGATATGTCCTTCCCTGTCTCTAGCACACACTGTTCTACAACTTCTCTAATACATCATCCCACAACACTCCTTCTGTTCATTTCTCTCATGGAATCCCATGATATGTCCTTCCCTGTCTCTAGCACACTCTGTTCTACAACTTCTAATACATCATCCCACAACACTCCTTCTGTTCATTTCTCTCATGGAATCCCATGATATGTCCTTCCCTGTCTCTAGCACACTCTGTTCTACAACTTCTAATACATCATCCCACATCACTCCTTCTGTTCATTTCTCTCATGGAATCCCATGATATGTCCTTCCCTGTCTCTAGCACACTCTGTTCTACAACTTCTAATACATCATCCCACAACACTCCTTCTGTTCATTTCTCTCATGGAATCCCATGATATGTCCTTCCCTGTCTCTAGCACACTCTGTTCTACAACTTCTCTAATACATCATCCCACAACACTCCTTCTGTTCATTTCTCTCATGGAATCCCATGATATGTCCTTCCCTGTCTCTAGCACACTCTGTTCTACAACTTCTCTAATACATCATCATACAACACTCCTTCTGTTCATTTCTCTCATGGAATCCCATGATATGTCCTTCCCTGTCTCTAGCACACTCTGTTCTACAACTTCTCTAATACATCATCGCACATCACTCCTTCTGTTCATTTCTCTCATGGAATCCCATGATATGTCCTTCCCTGTCTCTAGCACACTCTGTTCTACAACTTCTCTAATACATCATCCCACAACACTCCTTCTGTTCATTTCTCTCATGGAATCCCATGATATGTCCTTCCCTGTCTCTAGCACACTCTGTTCTACAACTTCTCTAATACATCATCCCACAACACTCCTTCTGTTCATTTCTCTCATGGAATCCCATGATATGTCCTTCCCTGTCTCTAGCACACTCTGTTCTACAACTTCTCTAATACATCATCCCACATCACTCCTTCTGTTCATTTCTCTCATGGAATCCCATGATATGTCCTTCCCTGTCTCTAGCACACTCTGTTCTACAACTTCTCTAATACATCATCCCACAACACTCCTTCTGTTCATTTCTCTCATGGAATCCCATGATATATCCTTCCCTGTCTCTAGCACACTCTGTTCTACAACTTCTCTAATACATCATCCCACAACACTTCTTCTGTTCATTTCTCTCATGGAATCCTGTGATATGTCCTTCACTGTCTCTAGCACACTCTGTTCTACAACTTCTCTAATACATCATCCAACAACACTCCTTCTGTTCATTTCTCTCATGGAATCCCGTGATATGTCCTTTCTTGTCTCTAGCACACTCTGTTCTACAACTTCTCTAATACATCATCCCACAACACTCCTTCTGTTCATTTCTCTCATGGAATCCCATGATATGTCCTTCCCTGTCTCTAGCACACTCTGTTCTACAACTTCTCTAATACATCATCCCACAACACTCCTTCTGTTCATTTTTCTCATGGAATCCCATGATATGTCCTTCCCTGTCTCTAGCACACTCTGTTCTACAACTTCTCTAATACATCATCCCACAACACTCCTTCTGTTCATTTCTCTCATGGAATCCCATGATATGTCCTTCCCTGTCTCTAGCACACTCTGTTCTACAACTTCTAATACATCATCCCACAACACTCCTTCTGTTCATTTCTCTCATGGAATCCCATGATATGTCCTTCCCTGTCTCTAGCACACTCTGTTCTACAACTTCTCTAATACATCATCCCACAACACTCCTTCTGTTCATTTCTCTCATGGAATCCCATGATATGTCCTTCCCTGTCTCTAGCACACTCTGTTCTACAACTTCTAATACATCATCATACAACACTCCTTCTGTTCATTTCTCTCATGGAATCCCATGATATGTCCTTCCCTGTCTCTAGCACACTCTGTTCTACAACTTCTCTAATACATCATCCCACAACACTCCTTCTGTTCATTTCTCTCATGGAATCCCATGATATGTCCTTCCTGTCTCTAGCACACTCTGTTCTACAACTTCTCTAATACATCATCCCACAACACTCCTTCTGTTCATTTCTCTCATGGAATCCCATGATATGTCCTTCCCTGTCTCTAGCACACACTGTTCTACAACTTCTCTAATACATCATCGCATATCACTCCTTCTGTTCATTTCTCTCATGGAATCCCATGATATGTCCTTCCCTGTCTATAGCACACTCTGTTCTACAACTTCTCTAATACATCATCCCACAACACTCCTTCTGTTCATTTCTCTCATGGAATCCCATGATATGTCCTTCCCTGTCTCTAGCACACACTGTTCTACAACTTCTCTAATACATCATCCCACAACACTCCTTCTGTTCATTTCTCTCATGGAATCCCATGATATGTCCTTCCCTGTCTCTAGCACACTCTGTTCTACAACTTCTCTAATACATCATCCCACAACACTCCTTCTGTTCATTTCTCTAATGGAATCCCATGATATGTCCTTCCCTGTCTCTAGCACACTCTGTTCTACAACTTCTCTAATACATCATCCCACAACACTCCTTCTGTTCATTTCTCTCATGGAATCCCATGATATGTCCTTCCCTGTCTCTAGCACACTCTGTTCTACAACTTCTCTAATACATCATCCCACAACACTCCTTCTGTTCATTTCTCTCATGTAATCCCATGATATGTCCTTCCCTGTCTCTAGCACACTCTGTCCTACAACTTCTCTAATACATCATCCCACAACACTCCTTCTGTTCATTTCTCTCATGGAATCCCGTGATATGTCCTTCCCTGTCTCTAGCACACTCTGTTCTACAACTTCTCTAATACATCATCCCACAACACTCCTTCTGTTCATTTCTCTCATGGAATCCCGTGATATGTCCTTCCCTGTCTCTAGCACACTCTGTTCTACAACTTCTCTAATACATCATCCCACAACACTCCTTCTGTTCATTTCTCTCATGGAATCCCGTGATATGTTCTTCCCTGTCTCTAGCACACTCTGTTCTACAACGTCTCTAATACATCATCCCACAACACTCCTTCTGTTCATTTCTCTCATGGAATCCCATGATATGTCCTTCCCTGTCTCTAGCACACTCTGTTCTACAACTTCTCTAATACATCATCCCACAACACTCCTTCTGTTCATTTCTCTCATGGAATCCCATGATATGTCCTTCCCTGTCTCTAGCACACTCTGTTCTACAACTTCTCTAATACATCATCCCACAACACTCCTTCTGTTCATTTCTCTCATGGAATCCCATGATATGTCCTTCCCTGTCTCTAGCACACTCTGTTCTACAACTTCTCTAATACATCATCCCACAACACTCCTTCTGTTCATTTCTTTTCACCACTCGATTCTTCGAAAAGCTCCTTTTGAAATAAATCTTCTGAAGCCCCAGTCTGATCTCCTTCTCACTTGCCTTGTCCTGATTGATTTTCTCCTCCTTAATTTCTATAGACATCTCTATGGAGTTAGTGTTTGCCTCTACTCCATTCTCCTTTGATGCCATGTTTTACATGTTGTTCTCCCACCCAATACTGGGCTAGGAATGGAATGGGTACTTACAGTCATCTGCCACATGCGCCATGAGTGTAGTAGTGGTAGTGGACACTCGTTAATGACCTGGCCATATTTCCCCTAGTAGTACAAATACCACCTTGGGTTTCCCCTTTAAAGAGGCCACTAGCTCAGTGGGACTAACCCAGTCAACAAAGGATAAATACGAATATGTGTTTCTTTATTATTTATTTTTTGGCATTTGGTGATTGGGTAATATAGTTATTAAGTTTCAGTATAGATCTAGGGATGAAAGCTCCAAACAACATCTCATTCAGTTTACTGTTAACTTGAATTATCTTATACAGCAGTTATCATGAAAGGATACAAAAATATTTTTTTTACATGCAGTGGTGAATTCATAGCTTTAACACAGATAGACAAAATTGCCGATCTTATAATAGTTAGTAGGTGGACAAGCTCACTGCCCCCCCCCCAGCACAAATATCACTAATACAAGCTTTACCCTTAAAACAGTTTCCACCACCTCAATCAAAAGCATGCTCTCCAAACTAAAAATCCTGCCAACAGCAGCTGACCTACTCCCCAGCTATTTCTTGAAGCTCACAACAGATGCTATTGCTATCCCAATCTCTACTCTCATAAACAGATTAATTGTTGAAAACTATGTGCCCAGACTCTGGAAAATATCCTATGTTACACCCATGCATAAAGGCAGGACATCCACTGAGCTTAATAACTATACACCCATTGCTATACTGTCCCCCCTGGGCAGAATTCTAGAAAAATGCATCCATACGCAGGTGCTAAAATATTTCCTAGACAACAACATCCTATCACCTATTCAGCATGGTTTCAGACCACCCATAGTATCACTATAGCTCTCCTCTGCTTCACAGACACAATAAACCATCTCAAAATGAAGGCCTGCAGGTATCAACTTTTTTTTTGGATATGTCCAAAGCATTTGACACAGTCTCACACCAAATCTTGCTAAACAAAATAAACCAATATCACCTATCAAATTCCACTCTTACCTCGTTCCAACCTTAACTGACTGGTACCAGGCTGTGAAATGGGAAAATTCTCTCTCTCCCCAGCAGCCCATAACTATAGGATTCCCACAGGGTTCTGTCTTAGGACCACTGCTGTTCACAATCTTCACAAATGACCTCCATACCTCCACGCAGCATGCATCTGTCATTCAGTATGCAGATGATACTACCTTAATCTGTGCTGCACAAAATATTCCCACCCTCCTGAAAACAAATCAACTAGCATTCTCTGACATTGAAAACTACCTTACCAAAGCCCAACTTATCCTCAATCCAAAGAAATCTCAGCTTATGATAACAGTCAATTCACTATCTATGCCACAAATGCTACTCCAATCGGTCCAGTGGCACAGGCTAAGTTATTGGGAATAACCATAGACTCCCACCTAAAATTTGATAGTCATCTCAACTTAATTATTAAAAAGTACATGCCAAACTGGGATCACTCTACCATATCAAACCATTTCTTACCAACAGCACAAGCTCAGCCATTGCTCACTCCCAACTTCTATCCACCCTACTCTATGCATCTCTCATTCTTAATAATCTCAACAAAACTGAACTAAGCAAAATGGAAGCCTGCTATAACAGAATTGCTTGCTTTGCTGCAAATTGCTCATATAGAACTCATCACTGTACTGCTATGAGACAGCTCCACTGGCTTAAATTGTTGAACTTCCTAACCTACAATCAGCTCTGCCTCTGTCACTCTGTCTGTTACCTCCCCAGTAAGTGTCCTGTCCTCAAAAACCTAATACAACATCACTCAACCAAAAGGCCTCTTAGATCATCAAGCAAACTACCACTAGAAGTCACCAGCAGCTATAATAGCTTTGGAGACACATTATATAGTAGTTCAGTGGCTAAAAAATGGAACTCTCTCCCTACTAGCATACAAAACACATCATCCAAAGCCTCCTTTAGCAACCTCATTAGGTAAAATCTCAAGCAAAGTTGGCAGTGCCATGACTGCTCTCCAGGCTAGTAAAAGTGGATAAAGTACACATACTAAGCCTAGAGTACTTGATAATAGTTTACACTCTTACTCACAAACACTGACTAATGTACAATGTATGTACTATACCTGTATACTATGTATGTATTCTGCCTATGTTCCAAATTTCAGCTGTACACCACAAATCTATTAATTACCTAGTGGCTGTGGTGGTGCAGCGATTAGCGTTGTCACCCCACAGCAAGAGGTTCTCCCATTTGATTCTCAGCTGGAGCGCCTTCTGTGTCGAGTCTGCATGTCCTCCCTGTGGTTGAGTGATGTCTAATGACATGCAGGTAACTGCGTGTGTGAATGGGTATGCCCTCTTTGAAGGTTCGGCATCGGGCTGGCAACTTGGCACTGTAAAAATCCACTGCCAATCATTAGCAGACATGTGTTCCACTTTGGCAACCCCTAACCGGGAAAAGCCAAAAGACAATACCTTTATTTTAAATTAATGTTTTCTTGTTTCTTCTCTCCACTGTAACTGTTGATGTGCTGCATGCCACTGTAAAAACAGGTCTATTGTAATGTGTGTATATACTGATCATGTCTAAATATCTAAATGTATCTCTAATTATTTTTCTGTGTGGAGTTTTTCTCCCTGGGCCTCTGCTGAAAAAGGGCCTTTTTGGCTCAGTCAGACACCCCCGTTAACAAATGTAAAATAAAAATAAAAATAAGTAGTTGTATACAAACTAGAAAGTGTTGCTCATTTACAGGAAAAGTAAAGAAGACAGAAAGGAGAAGGAGAGCCATTGGAGATAGGGACATAAAGTAAAAGTAAGCAGGAAGCTGGTAAAGGAAGCCAGGAAGTAGCAGCAGGAAGCTGGAAATGGAAGTCAGGAAGTAGCAGAAAGCTGGTAATGGAAGTCAGGAAGTAGCAGCAGGAAGCTGGTAATGGAAGTCAGGAAGTAGCAGCAAGATGCTGGTAATGGAAGTCAGGAAATGAAATAAGAGCAGGAAGCTGGGAATGGAAGTCAGGAAGTAGCAGCAGGAAGCTGGTAATGGAAGTCAGGAAGAAGCAGCAGGAAGCTGGTAATGGCAGTCTGGAAGCAGCAGATGGGAGCAAAGTGTGTTTTACAAGTGCAGTGAGAGAAATAAATAAAAATGAATAATAAAAAAAAAAAAGATATCAACACAAAGATCCAAACCTATCCAGCAGATACTATATGCAGAATATGAATTTTAATTGTAACAGACACAAAAACCTGGACAGCAGACCTCTCAACCTCTGGACAAAGCCATATACAAAAGTGTGACAAAGGCCCAAACATAGGGACAATTTTTAAATATTGCTCTTACAAACTTGGAAAGTTGATAGAATAACAGGTGTTGCATTATCATGTATTTTCTGAAGGGTATGAAGTCTGAAAATCAAATGTCTGTCATTATTTTCTAACTTCAGTCTTTAATGATTTACCACTAATTTGCCAGAATGCTACAATTTTATGAAAAATGGACCAAAGTATAAAGCAAAAATCTGAACATTCTGTGAAAAATCTGTACAGTTGAGAGGTATGCTGCACAATTGTAGTAAAAATTCCCACAAAGCCATAGTTATACCACTGAAACAAACTTTATCAAATCTTATCTAAAAAAAATGTCTACAGTAATATTGGTCATCCTACTGTTGTGTTATCTATATTGCATCTGTCTCAAACACTTAACAGTCTTTCATTGTCTCTGTTACTAAATATGTAATTGTATCCTTCCTCATCAGATTCACCTGCCCTCTCCACACATACACAGGATCACAGGATCATAGCTGCTCAGGGCCCCTTCCGCATGTATCAAAAGTTGCTGGTGTCCCTGTCATTCCACATAAATTATCTTTCTTCTGCTAGGAGGAGTGACAGCTTGTAAGAAATATTTTTCTGAGTGGACAATATATAGACTAATGCCTTTGGATGGCTTTAGGTAAGCTGTTACAATCGTGTGTACCACTAAGCTTGCAGCCAGTGCTACTGGTAAATGGAAAGGCCACTTCACATCCTCATTTACATCAGGCGTGTTAAAGCCATTATATCCTGATATGCATGGTTCTCTTACTCAGGAGCAGATTGCATGCCTTTGAAAAAGTAAGCCTTGAAACATCCTGCTACTGTTGCAAAACTGAAACATACTGACAACCCAAGCTACTAATGTAAAAAACAATATATCCTATGACCTATCTGTCATACATCCAACTGGTTTCCTTCCTATACTGAACTCTAACAAAAGTGTACTCAGAGGATTTATAGCTGATGACTGTTCTGTTACCTTTTCTATGTAATTACATTGTAACTTTTTTCTGTAATTACATTGTAACACCTTCCCAGTACTTAGTTGATGAAGCTGATTGTTCTGAAACTCAGAAACACACCTGGCTCAGGTCTGCCCTGCTCCATACACCATTGCACCCCTACCCAACATCAGTTCCCACACACATCCCTTGTACAGCTACATTTCTAACTACATATGATCTTCCTATGACTACATAGACCTCTCCCCTTCCTGCTTGTATACCCTCTCTAATTTCTTAGTAATCCTTTTCCTTCTACAACACTTCCTATACATCGATTCATCTTGAAATCATCACTTCCTTTTCTTTCACTAACTTTATATCTCCACCATCCTCAAGTTATCATCTACTTCTTTTCTTCTAGAAATAACTGCTAATCATTTTCATAACCTCCAATAAACATATTGCTCATATATCTAAGTAGACCTATGCTACTTTTAGAGTCACTCCTCACATGTTATATAACAGCAATCTCACCAACTCCTCACATATTATATGACCCCTGTCTCAGCAACTCCTCACGTTATATAACACCAACCTCATCAACTCCTCGCATGTTATATAACATCTATCTCACCAACTCCTCACCTGTTATATAACAGCTATCTCACCAACGTCTCACGTGTTATATAACCCCTATCTCACCACCTCCTCACATGTTATATAACATCTATCTCACCAACTCCTCACATTTTATATAACATCTATCTCACCAACTTCTCACGTGTTATATAACCCCTATCTCACCACCTCCTCACATGTTATATAACACCTATCTCACCACATCCTTACATGTTCTATAACACCTATCTCACCAACCCTTCATATGTTATATAACACCTATCTTACCACCTCCTCACAGGTTATATAACACCTATCTCACCACCTCCTCACAGGTTATATAACAGCTACCTCACCAACCTCTCACATGTTATATAACACCTATCTCACCATCTCCTTACATGTTCCAAAATACCTATCTCACCAACCCTTCATATGTTATATAACCCCTATCTCACCAACTCCTCACATGTTATATAACAGCAATCTCACCAACTCCTCACCTGTTATATAACAGCTATCTCACCAACTCCTCACCTGTTATATAACAGTTAGCTCACCAACTCCTCACATGTTATATAACCCCTCTCAGCAACTCCTCATGTTATATAACACCAACCTCACCAACTCCTCACATGTTATATAACAATAATCTCACCAACCACTCAAATGTTCTATAACCCCTATATCACCAGCCACTCACATTTATTTATGTATGTATTTATTTACATTTGTTTACCAGGGAATTCTGACTGGGCACAGGTCCTTTTTCAGCGGATGCCCAGGGAGAAAAGCTCCACATCATGTACATTATAATATATAACAAACATTCCAAAGACATGCTTCTGGAGCATTTCTCCCCAGGCCTCCGCTGAAAACAGGATCTGTGGAACCTAGTTGGACTTTCCCGGTCAACAAATGTTTAATAAAATAAATTAAATAAAAATAAAATAAAATAAATAAATGATGAATAAAGATACAAAGTTTTAGCAATAATAAACAACATTACAGGCTGTTGGCTTTAATACAATACCAAGATATTGATCATCAACAGTATATACACAAAATGTTGCAAGTTAAGATAATTTCTTGTCATTTATAATATTAGTAACAAAGTTGTCAGACAAGATGTTAAAGTATATGAAGACAACTAGCTATTTCTGACTGTGGTTAGTAGTGGCGGTAGTATAGTTGGGTTAAGAGTCTAGGTGTGGGGGTAAGGGGGGTGTTAGTCTGGATTAAAACAAGGACAAAGCCAGTACAAATTTAAGTGGAATTTGAGTGCAGCCTTGAAAAGGCTGCTGGAAGTTATAGTGGTTATAGAGGGTGGAAGACTGTTCCAAAGTTTAGATATGGTACATGAAAATATGGCTTCTCCTGCTGAGATTTTGGGTTTGATAACAGTGAGTTGATTGTTGTTGCTTGATCTTAGGGGCCTAGTGGGGTGATAGGGTTGGAGAAGGGTTTGAAGGGAAGGGATGCGGTTAATAAGTTTATGAGCGAGGGTGAGTTGATTAAAGTGAATGAGTCGTGGGAGTTCTAGCCAGTTTAGTTCTTTAAGGGAGATACAATGATGGCTGTGATAGGAGGTTCCAGTGGCAAATTTAGAAATTTTGTTGTAACAAGCATCCAACTTGTGGAGGTCTGACTGTTTAAGGTTGGTAAGTATGGGGGATGCATAGAGTAGAGTGGAGATTAGCTGGGAATTGGCTATGGAGATTCTAGCTGCCCTGGTTAGGAATTGGCGGCTTTGATATAATGCACCAAGTTTCTTGTGAACTTTTCTTATTGTGAGAGATATGTGGGTGTCAAATCTAAGTTTGTTTTCTATTTCCACACCAAGTAATTTTGTGTGTTCTGATAGAGAGATGATGGCATTGTCTTTGGCAATAATGTTGAAGTGGGGGGTGTTTTGGGTGGCTTTAGAAGTTGGAACAGGAGAAGTTTTGTCTTACTTGGGTTGAACAGGAGCTGAGCATTGTATAGCCAGCTTTCTACAGAAGAGAATGATTCCTGTGTGATTTGTTGTAGTTATGGTAGAGTAGACGCAGAGCAGATGAGAGTAGAGTCATCTGCATACTGTATAAGAGATGCTTGTATGGTAGCTGTATGTAGGTTGTTAGTGAAAAGTGAGAATAGCAGAGAGCCAAGAAGAGACCCTTGGGTAACTCCGAGAGTAACTGGGAGGTGGGATGATGTGTTATTGTCCCAGATTACTGGTTGCTGGTGTCCGTGTAGATAGCTGTGGAACCACATGCAGACTGGTTGTGAGAAGGAGAGGTTGGGGAGAGTATAGAGTAGTAGTTCATGAGATACCATGTCACAGACCTTTGAAAGATCTCGAAATACGGCAGTAGAGAAGAGGCCATTGTTTTTGTGATGAAGTATAGTGTTGGTGAAGGAGAGCAGAGCAGAGGTAGTGCTGAGATATGGCCTGATACCATGTTGGGTTTTGGAGAGGAGATTATTAGCTAGGAGGTAGCTGGAGACCTGGGTGTTGATACATTTTTCAAGTATCTTGGAGAGAGGGGAGAGGATAGCAATGGGGCGCATGGAGCACATGTTATATAACAACTATCTCATCACCTCCTCACAGGTTATATAACAGCTATCTCACCAACCACTCACATGTTATATAACACCTATCTCATCACCTCCTCACGTGTTATATAACATCTATATCACCAACTCCTCATATTTTATATAACACCTATCTCACCAACTTCTCACGTGTTATATAACCCCTATCTCACCACCTCCTCACATGTTATATAACACCTATCACACCAACCACTCACATGTTATATAATACCAATTTTCCAACTCCTCAAATGGTGTATAACACCTATCTCACCACATCCTTACATGTTCTATAACACCTATCTCACCAACCCTTCATATGTTATATAACACCTATCTTACCACCTCTTCACAGGTTATATAACACCTATCTCACCACCTCCTCACAGGTTATATAACAGCTACCTCACCAACCACTCACATGTTATATAACACCTATCTCACCACCTAATTACATGCTCCAAAATACCTATCTCACCAACCCTTCATATGTTATATAACCCCTATCTCATCAACTCCTCACATGTTATATAACACCTATCTCACCAACTCCTCACATGTTATATAACACCTATCTCACCAACTCTTCACATTATATAATCCCTAACTCATCAACTCCTCAAATGTTATATAACACCTAGCTCAGCAACTCCTCACATGTTATATAACACCTATCTCACCAACCCATCATATTTTATATAACCTCTATCTCACCAACCACTCACATGTTTTATAACACTTATCTTACCAACTCCTCGCCTGCTATATAACAGCTATCTCACCAACCACTCACAGGTTAAATAACACCTATCTCACCAACTCCTCACATGTTATATAACACCTATCTCACCAACTACTTACGTTACATAATCCCTATCTCACCAACTCCTCAAATGTTATATAACACCTATCTCAGCAACTCCTCACATGTTATATACCACCAATCTCACCAACTCCTCATATGTTATATAACAGCTATCTCACCAACTCCTCAAATGTTACATAACACCTATCTCACCAACTCCTCCCATGTTATATAACACCTATCTCACCAACTTCTCCCATGTTATATAACGCCTATTTCACCAACTCCTCCCATGTTATATAACACCTATCTCACCAACTCCTCCCATATTATATAATGCCTATCTCACCAGCCCCTCCCATGGTATATAATGTCTATCTCACCAACCCCTCCCATGGTATATAATGCTTATCTCACTCCTCCCATGTTATATAATGCCTATGTCACCAACTCCTCCCATGTTATATAATGCCTATCTCACCAACCCCTCCCATGGTATATAACGCTTATCTCACCATCTCCTCCCATGTTATATAATGCCTATCTCACTAACTCCTCCCATGTTATATAATGCCTATCTCACCAACTCCTCCCATGTTATATAATGCCTATCTCACCTACCCCTCCCATGGTATATAACGCTTATCTCACCATCTCCTCCCATGTTATATAATGCCTATCTCACCAACCCCTCCCATTGTATATAACGCTTATCTCACCATCTCCTCCCATGTTATATAATGCCTATCTCACCAACTCCTCCCATGTTATATAATGCCTATCTCACCAACCCCTCCCATCGTATATAACGCTTATCTCACCAACTGTAAAATCTCTTACTCTTGCCTGTTCTACTGACATTATCATCCAGCCCTACTTGGACAAAAATGCATCCAACTTATTTAACTTGTCACTCTCTTATAACCCACCCCCTTTACAAATACAGATCTGGATACGTCTCCACCTACTCTTTTAAGTGTAAGTCCAATATGAACTTGTCATTATGCCCTTTAGTTTACTTACATCCAGCCATCCAGCCACAGCCCCTTTTTTTCTCATTTTTGCACATGGAGTTTGGGTGTCACTCCAACTGTCACAATCATCTAGAACCAATGTTTACACCACCGGTTGGCTAGCCCTGTTGCAGTAGGTCTTCCACACCACACACTCACATGCACACTCACACCTATGGCTAGTTTAGAGTGTCCAGTCCACCTATTGCATGTCCTTGGAATGTGGGAGGAAATCTAAGCACCTGAGGGAAAACCATGTGAGCACAGGGAAGACATTTAGAAGGCACCTCTTTTACCAAGGATCTCTACCATCCTGCCTTACCTCCCCTACAGCTATAACCCCATGTGATTTTTCACTGACACCTCACTTAACCACAAAACAAAGACTCTGAAATCCTTCCTCCAGGCTATAATATTACACGTGCTGATAGATTAAACAAAAATGCTGGTGGTGTAGCCATACAACTTTCAAACTACCTTGTTCTGTCTCCCTCATGCTTTGCCCCACCTACATTTCACTCCACAGAGATACTAATTTCTGACATGAAACTAAGCAATCATAAAAAATGTATGGATCATTGCCCTGTATACCCAGGTAAAAATAGTATCCTGGAAGACATCCTTAACTGGATACCAAATTCCATACCCTATGAAAGTACAATCCTTGCTGATGTCACCATTGACTGGCAGCACCTTTCAACAGAACAGCCCTCAAATAGGATCAACATTTATGGCTTTATACAATGTATAACCTCCCATACTTACCCCAACAAAACCTCAGTTCTGGCTCCATGCTAGGCTGGAGTCTACTTTCAAATCCCAAACAATACAGGTCTCCAGGAATCCTTCCAGACTCACTCATTGACCACTATCTCATCTATGTCTAGAGATTAATAAACACAACTACATAGATCAACTTCTTATGGAATGCTGTAACCCTACCATCTTTAAACATGATTTTTTTACCAATGTTCTTCAGTCCTTTAACAAGTCCTATCTTTACACCTTACTTCTGGACAAAGCTGTACTTAAATTCAGTTCAGTATTTATCAGTACCCTAAATACCCTTTTCCCCTTCAGAAGAAAATGTGTTGCATCCACCCAGACTATCTGGCTATCCCATTCTAGTTGCCCATTAATGCACAGAACAGACAAACCTAGGTAAAACTGGCAAATAACCAAATCGCTTGCTGACCATCAAACTTATAAGCATTTCTGTAACCTTGCTAAAACTCAAGATCTGGCTAATAAAAACAGTATTACTTAGATCTACAAAAAACATAAAAGTAAAACAAGAAATAGTGGTTCTTGTTTAACATAATCTTAACCTTGGAACTGCTACTGCCCATAGTATCTGCCCAAATAGTTGTCACATAGAGGCTGCTAATAAATTTAACTCCCGTTTTATAGACTCTATTGCTACCCTAATACAAAACCACATACAAACTCAAGACGACCCTGATGAGGTCACCACATCCAATAAAACCTATTATCCCCTTATAAACTGTCTGTACCCCACATATTGAATATCTACTCAGCAGGCTTAAGCCCTGCTCACCTTCCATTGACAACCTGTCTACAGAATATCTAAAGCTTGCAGTCAC
The DNA here is from genome assembly GCF_019279795.1 of Protopterus annectens. NCBI lineage: Eukaryota > Metazoa > Chordata > Ceratodontiformes > Protopteridae > Protopterus > Protopterus annectens. The sequence goes on from NC_056737.1 coordinate 1,019,878,127, forward strand.
TTTCTTTGCTTATGCAGTTTCCATCTTGATCAATAGATCCAATCAGGAATCACACATCCCATCTGTGTAAACAATTCTACATTATACCTCTTCAAAAAGATGGTAATTCCTCTGAACAAATACACTTTAGGCCTGTTGTTATCTTATCCCTCTTTCTAAAATTCTTGAAAAGTGCATACATCAACAAATCTTACACTACCTTCTTCAAGAAAATCTACTGACCTCTAGCCAGCAAGGCTTTCATCCAGACCATACCACAACTGCCATGGCTCCCTTCTTAGATAACATCATCAAAACTACCAATGATAATCAATGGGTCCGTTCTTGTTTTAGATCTCTCCAAAGCTTTTGGGGTCTATCACTCCAAATTACTCTCTAAAATTACTGCAGTTGGTCTGTTTAATAAAACATTTACCTAGTTTGTGTGCTGCCTTTCTCACTGGCAATAATCTGTATAATGGCTCTCTATAGATTCTTTTCTCACATTTCTTACTGGTGTTCTCCAAGACTCTGTCCTTGGACCTCTTCTCTTTAACATATTTATTGAAAATTACATAAACCTTCCCAACAGTGTTCCCTCATACAACACTCTTCTCCGTTTACACCCCATTACTCAAATGTCTTCAATTCTATTGAACCCTAGTTCTGTGAAAGCTAACTCTTCTTAAATCCCAGTATTCTTGTTTCTCCCTAAATCTCTAACACCTCTCAAACACTGATTCAAAATAACTTCTCTTAATCACACAGATATACAAGTTATATCTCATATTCAGTTACTAGGTGTTACAATTGATCAACTGAAATTTGATCTTTATATATAAAATTCTATAAAAACACATCAAAAACTTGGTATGCTCTATAGGTCAAAAAATTCCTTGTTAACTCCTCCAGAGTCATGGAGGCAAACACATACCTGTACCTTCTCTACTTTATACCTCACCAATTCTCACGAATATCCAAATCCCCATCATCATACAATTAGAACAATGTTATAACAAGGTAGCTAGATTTGACACCAATCTTTCATATAAAAGCATCACTGCTCTGTTCTGAAAAGATTACCCTAGCTTGAGTTGTCCAATTGCCCCAAGTAAACTCAGCTTCTACTTGACCACATAGTGATATATAATCATTTCCACTGTCCATCCGTCAGTTACATTTTCAAACACTACAGCTTCTTGAAACCCATAAACCTAAAAAATCATCGGACATAATTTATATTCCTGCTACAGTAGCCAAAACCCGGAACGAGATTCCTCTGGAAATTGGGACAACACCTACAAGTCTCATTTTTACGCATAGCTCAGAATTATCCCTTCTCACCTCTAGGCTCTGCGCTTGCCTTTCTCCGGGTTAAAGTGACTATTTTATTTCCCCCTTCCTATTTCCCTTTGCTTACAGTCTCTATTTCTTTCCCTTCTCTTCCACACTCCCTCCTCCGTACGATACACCCACTCTCTCCCTCTTTCTGCTGTTAGTGCTACCCTTATTTCTCTCTTATTTCCTTCTATATCACTATCTTTAAATCTTCATCTACACTCTTCTTCTCCCCCTTCCTTTGGCCTTTCTTAGCCTTTAATACTCTTATTACTGTCAAGTTTCTGTTTCTGCACCTGCCGTACCTTCTTACTTATTTCTTCTTAACATTCAACTATATTTTGATAATTACTTGCTTTTTGCTTATCTCTAGTCTGTGAGCAGATTGTGGCTGCTGAGAAAATCACTCTTGTCTAACATTAAAGAATCAACCAATACTAATTTCATGAACTCTAATCATACTCTGATGTAGAAATAAAATCCATTCCCATCATGGCATTAGAAACCCAAAACATTTAGAGAAGTTAAAAGACAGGATTTGGAAATATCATATGACTTAATATTTCAAACTTATGCAATGTATCCTCATATGTTTTCTTTTGTCATCTTCAATATTTCTTTAATTTTATAATAACTCACCACCATATTAATTCAAATTATGCCTCATTTACTGTTTGCCTTGTAAAGGTGCAGCATTGTTACGGTTCATTATGTCCAAAGAATCTTCTGCAGGACTTGGTTACAAAATGGAATCTGATACATAAAGATTCTCAGCTAACAAATACTATAAATAAATAAATAAATAACAGTTGATCCAATAATCTTTCATTTATAGCACAATTAGCTTTGCTTTGGTCTACAAGAAAATTGTTATATCACACTGCTTAGACCCCCCTGTCATAAGTTTGTCCAGAGATTTTATTTGGTAATATCTGTTTAAAACTGTAAAACACTTGGCTTGAAAATGTCTTGTTAAAGTGCCATCTGTTTCATTGCTTATAACGTATTTAAGGCTTCATTTTTTCAGAAATCACTGTAGTTTTTCAAGACTGCTGTACCACTTTTGCATTGACCAGGTCACGGCTGAAAATATCATTTCCCATTTAACAAATAAATCAATACAAATGAAATGTTTTTTTCAGATTTTAGCTGCACAGATTCAGCAGAAGAGGAGACTTTCAGAGAAGGCACATTGTCTCCCTGTTAATCGTGTTGCACAGTTTACAGCTGTAACAAAAGCTACTTGTCTCAAACCAGAAGACAAAGCTTGTGCAAACGCAAGAGATGGTTACTAAGCAAGTGAAAATTCATTTTCAGTGCTGCCTGCAACTGGCGAACCATGAGATAGAACTCCGAAAGTCTCAGAAATCTTTCTTAGCGTGACAAAGATGGCATTTATTAAGTAGCATCTTATTTTATCATTTTTCTCTATAAATAGTTTCAAAAAATGTAAGCAACTGAAGCTATGAAAAGTAAACTGTAGCCCTGCTTAAACAGCAGCTTACAGTTCTGATATTTTTTCACAGAAATAAATAACTTGACATTAATTGCCACTGATTATCTTCGGAATAAGCACACATACAGAACTGGATCCATCCGTTTTCTGTAAGAGCAACAGAAGTTTATATGCCAACAGATGTCACCAACTGAGCTATCATCCGTAGCTCTAAACTGCTAACTCTCAGGGTCCAGCATTGTGAGCACTGGTTGGACTACTTGCTTATTGACATGCTCTAGGAAGCCTGCCTCACACTGGTTCACTGCCCTTCCAGGACTTAACCAATAAGATTGCAGAAAAGGAAACACTCATCATTCAAAGTGGAGCAGCGGTGCATCTGTTGTTTTTAAACTTTAAATTAGACTACCAGTTCAGAGTTCTGTCCTCCTTACATTCTTCTGTCTTTTTCCGAGATACCTGCCCGTCGTCTGTACTGCCACTAATCCCTCTCTCTTACCTCTTTCTTATAGCACCTTATTCCATTCTTCTGTTGTTTCCTCATGTTTTTATCCTGAAGTTCCATAACATCCTTCCTTTCCTTCTACATTTGCTTGATTTCCTTTCTCCCCATCAACTTCTATCCCCTTTTGACGTTATATGTTAAGCTGTACACCGAGTATTATATTTTACAATGTACATACATCCAAACCACTATATGTTAAGGTGTACAAGGGTCCTCACTGTTACACATTACGCTGTACATTGACTCTTTAACATGTTCAGGTGTACATTGTATGTTAGGGTGTACATAGGTCCTCATCTGTTATACATTAAGAAGTACATTGACTCTTTAACATGTTCAGGTGTACATGGGTCCTCACTGTTACACATTAAGATGTACATTGACTCTTTAACATGTTCAGGTGTACATGGGTCCTCACTGTTACACATTAAGATGTACATTGACTCTTTAACATGTTCAGGTGTACATGGGTCCTCACTGTTATACATTAAGATGTACATTGACTCTTTAACATGTTCAGGTGTACATGGGTCCTCATTGTTATACATTAAGATGTACATTGACTCTTTAACATGTTCAGGTGTACATGGGTCCTCACTGTCATACATTAAGATGTACATTGACTCTTTAACATGTTCAGGTGTACATGGGTCCTCACTGTTATACATTAAGATGTACATTGACTCTTTAACATGTTCAGGTGTACATGGGTCCTCACTGTTATACATTAAGATGTACATTGACTCTTTAACATGTTCAGGTGTACATGGGTCCTCACTGTTATACATTAAGATGTACATTGACTCTTTAACATGTTTAGGTGTACATTGTATGTTAAGGTGTACATGGGTCCTCACTGTTACACATTAAGCTGTACATTGACTTTTTAACTTGTTCAGGTGTACATTGTATGTTAGGGTGTACATGGGTCCTCACTGTTATACATTAAGATGTACATTGACTCTTTAATGTGTTCCGGTGTACATTGTATGTTAAGGTGTACATGGGTCCTCATCTGTTATACATTAAGATGTACATTGACTTTTTAGCTTGTTCAGGTGTACATTGTATGTTAGGGTGTACATGGGTCCTCACTGTTATACATTAAGATGTACATTGACTCTTTAATGTGTTCCGGTGTACATTGTATGTTAAGGTGTACATGGGTCCTCATCTGTTATACATTAAGATGTACATTGACTCTTTAACATGTTTAGGTGTACATTGTATGTTAAGGTGTAAATGGGTCCTCACTGTTATACATTAAGATGTAGGTTCATAGCTTCATAGGTTCATAGGTTCATACTAGGCTATCTGCCCAAGGGCATTTATAAGCCTAGCCAGAGTTTTGTGGCTTTTGCCACCCCATACTATGCCCATTATTTTGCTGTGCCTCTGTCAAGCAGTGACACTGAGATAATCCCTGGGGTATATCTGCGATCTCCCATCCATTGGTCAAGATTTCTCTTGAACAAAGCCAGCGAGGTGCTCTGCCTCACATGTACCGGGATTTTGTTCCACAGCATAGGGAGTCTCTGGGTGATGAATCTGTCCCTCCAGCACGTCCTATTAATAACCGTGTCGAGGTTTAATTCTCCCGCCCTTGTAGTTCTGAGGGATCTAGATTTTTTGAGGTGAAGCATGTTCATTAACTCTGGGTTGGACATGGCCTTGTATGTCAGGCACAGGTCACCTCTGAGCAGACGGTATGCGACTGAGTAGAGCTGAAGTTCCTTCAGTCGGGCAGCATAGGACATATTTTTGAGACCCTTTATCCTTTTGGTGAGGAACTTTTGGGGCCTTTCCAGTTGCTGCAGGTGTCGTGTCAGATACATTCCGAATGGGGCATTGTACTCAATCATTGGCCTGATGAGTGATGAGTACAGGGGGACGATGACTTCCCTTGAACTAGATGTGAATCCCTTCATGATCAGGTGGGCAATGTAGAAGGTCTTTCTAACTACTTTGGCAATGTGAGTATCAAATGAAAGGTTACTGTCAACCTGGGTACCCAGATCCCTGATAACCTCTTCTGTGCTTAGTGGGTTGCCACCTATATGGTAGCTAGGGGTAACCTTGTTTTTCCCGAAGGGTATGACTATGCATTTTTTGGCGTTTAACTTTAGGCCATGGTTCTGGCACCAGTTTTCCATTTCTATAAGTCCCTTCGGGAGGATATCTGTGTCAGATGTGTTCTCAACTATGGCGCCCAGTTTGCAGTCATCTGCAAATTTTGTCAGCCATAATCCTCCTGTGTTTGCTTGTACTTCTGAAAAGTAGATGCCGAACAGGAGAGGGCCCAGGACTGAGCCCTGTGGGACACCACTTGTGACAGGCTTTGAGTCTGACATGGCGCCAGCAACTCTGACCCTGTGGGTTCTGTCACTTAGCCAATTTGCAACCCATCTTGTGACGTATGGGTTTACACTTAAGCTGATGAGTTTTTCAATGATACCTGAGTGGGGTATTGTGTCAAAAGCCTTTGCCAGGTTGAGGTAGGCTGTGTGGACTGCCTTTCCCTCATCAATGGCCTTGGTGACTGTTTCAATAAAGTCCACCAGGTTTAGAAGGTATGATCTGCCCTTGACAAAGCCAAACTGGGTCGGATCCAAAGTCTGCAAGTCACCTATGTCTTTATTTATGAGATCCATTATGATCCTCTCCATAGCTTTGCAGATCAAGCTTGTCAAGCTGATGGGACGGTAATTTCCCGGGTCGGTGGAGGCACCTCCTTTGTGAAGTGGGACCACAGTTGCCATACGCCACTCCTTAGGCATGTATCCTGAGGTGAGGCTAAGATTAAACAGCTGCCCTAACTGCGGGTTTAATTCCTCATTGAGTTCATGGAGTACACATCTGGAGACACCCTTTGGTCCCATGGATGCTGTGTTTTTTGCCTTGGAGAGAGCAGTTCTCACCTGAGCGTTTGAGATGTTTGGGGGGCTATAATTCTCTGGTATAGATATCTCACCTTTTGGGGGGGGGGAGTTTGCACTGAACCTGTCAGCCAGTATGTTGGCAATGTCTGTAGGTTCAGTAATTTTTACATCATTTTGAACTAATTCTGAGCATATCTGGGAGTTTCCTCCCAGGTTTCTAACATAGCTAAAGAAGGCCTTATGATTGTCCTTTGAGTCCTTAGCGATTTTTCTCTCAAAATTTGCCTTGGATGATTTTATGAGAGATCTTAATTTTTTACTTATAATGATCAAGGGTGTTTTCCCTTTTAAGGATTTTGCTCTATCTTATAGTAGCTTCCTCCTTTTGTTGTAGAGCTTGTTTATGGCTGGGGTCCACCAAACTGGACGCTTGCCTTTGGTACAAAGGGTCTTTGTTTTGTTTGGGACTGCCTGATCCATGCAGTCCTGTAGGTGCTGGTAGAAGTCATTTATAAGTGATTCAGTGGCTTGAGTAATGGTTTCCGCAGTCTCAGGGGCCATAAAAGAGACCACACTAGCCTTTTGAAGTGTGAAGTCGGCTTTTGAGAAGTTCTTCACTGTGGTCTTTTTTTATCTCAGGTGGGGGCGGGATGTGGACTTCCAGTGAGATTAGTTTATGGTCTGATCTCACCAGTGAAGGGTATACTTCCGGTGTTGAACATTGTGACCCCATGTTCGTGATGATGAGATCTAGTATGTTATCTCCTCTTGTGGGAATGGTGACTAGTTGTTCCATGGCATTTGAGTTGATGAACTCTAGGAACCTTTGGGCTAGAGTGTTGGGGCTTGAGTAGTGATCCCAGTCTATATTCGGGTAGTTTAAATCACCTAGTATGATGGTGTTTGGAGATACATTTATCCCCTCCAGTGTTTTCAGGAAAGCTATGTGAGGTTCCTGAGATTGAGAGGGTGGCCTGTAACATGCTACAAACTGCAGAGCAGTCTTGCCTATGGTTAATTGCACCTGGATGGTCTCCGATGCATCATGCATTGCCACCAACCTTGAGGTGTGGGTGTTCTTGATGAATATAGACACCCCCCCTCCTTTCTTGGTGTTGTCTGGATTTTGGGGCCGGAACGCATGATATGAGGTAAAGCCTGATAGTGCCGGGGTGCTCTCGGGAGCCTTGAACCAGGTTTCAGTCACAGCACAGACATCAATGTTCTCCATACTGAGAAGGGCCTCAAGTGCGTGCATCTTGAGGTTGAGACTTCTGGCATTGAGCAGCATTACCCTTAGTTTTTTTCCTTTTTGTGTTCTAGGGTGGTAGGTTTAGAATTTGAGCCTTGCCTAAAAAAGGCACTATGGGGGTGGCAAGAGCCTTTGCCAATATCCGGAAGCCCAGGGGTGACAGGTGCAAGCCGTCCCTTGCAAAGCAGCGTGGCTTGTCCAGCATGTCATCCCAGGCAGACAGACATTGGATCCCCTTTAAATGACACCAGAGTTTAAGCCAATTATTAAAGCTGATCATCTTGTCTCTGTATTGTGGCATCATTCTTGGTGAAGGTAGGATACTGCTCAAGGTCAGGGTCATACCTGCCTGGGCTACATAATCAGAGAGCTTATCTATGTCTCTTTTCATGTAGTCCAAGGAGGTACGTCTCAGGTCGTTCACACCAGCGTGGACAATGACAGAGTCATACTTGTACCTGCTGTTGAGAGACCTGAGTGCTTGTGTTATGTGGTGGATTCTAGTGCCCGACAGGCAGCTTACTGTGACCTTTTCCTTGTTCAATCTGGTGAGCGGGACGTCAGTGTGTCTGACTATGGAGTCACCAATGACGAGTGTGTCTGGCATTGTGTTTGGCCTTAAGGGCTGTGACTGTTTAGCACACTGACTATGTGGTCTATGTGTTGCATGTGTTTTGTCCTGAGGTGGCAGTTGTTTGGGTGTCTGCTTTGGTGGCCTCTGCTGTTTTGGTAGATTTTTGATCAGAGCCTCCGAATATGTCTTTGTGTATTTATGTGTATGATTTGAAGTTGTGATAGTACTATGTGAGACTGGGTTTGTGGTGTGTGTGTTTACCTTCTCCTCCTGTCTGGTCTTACCAGTTATATGTTGAGAGAGCTCAGCCTCCAGTTTGGCTATATAGTTGCATCTCGCGCAAGTATTTGTGTTTTGTGGGAGAAGGAGAGGGTTGTCCGTGTACATGAGACAATTGTAACATTGCCTCGATATTCCCAGATTCACCAGCTGAGCAGGAGAGGACACTAGCAACTGATCCCTCGACATGCTAGAAGGAATAGACAAGGACTTTAAAAGACTCCGGGGGATGTGGGTGATCGAATGGGGTTTTTTGGCTGGTGGGGTGCTATGTATAATAAAAGTGCTATATCAAGTTAAAAAGTACTTTAGGAGCAAGTGCTAGGCTTTACAGATAGAGAATATTCTACTTAATAATCAAGTAGAGCTGAGCTTTTTAGATATAGAATACGCTGGTTAGATCAGCAGTACAGTTCAGGGAAGGCTGTTTTAAGGGAAAATTTGAAGAGTGGACTTAGATAGCCCGAATAGTTTAACCTTGATTAACCGCCGCTGCTCTTGTGTGCTCCTGTAGCAACTCCGTGCTAAATCTCGCTAAAGCGTGCTTTATAGCAGGGGGCTGGAAAAAACAGGAAATGACCCAAAATGGCCAATGAATTACCAGTTGCTGTCTCTAACCACTCCACTGAGGACAAACAGGCAGCTCAGTACTCCCCACTCTCACTGGTGAGTAAAGAAACTTCCCTCTGGCCACACAAGAAAATGGAGGAACAAAGGAACCAAATACAAAGCCCAGGGATCAGCAAATCTGATCACTGGAACAACTAGCTAGGAAAGTTAGGAAAGCAGAAGTATTTTTTGTTTTTTTTAGTTTTTTTTTACACACACAGACAGAAAATTCAGTAAATGCTTGGTTTTTCGACAAAAAAATGTACATTGACTCTTTGACATGTTCAGGTGTACATTGTATGTTAGGTGTACATGGGTCCTAAATATTATACATTAAGCTGTACATTGACTCTTTAACAGGTTCAGGTGTACATTGTATGTTATGGTGTATATGGGTCCTCACTGTTACACATTAAGATGTACATTGACTCTTTAACGTGTTCAGGTGAACAGTGTTTGTTAAGGTGTACATGGGTCCTCACTGTTACACATTAAGATGTACATTGACTCTTTAATGTGTTCAGGTGTACATGGGTCCTCACTGTTACACATTAAGATGTACATTGACTCTTTAATTTGTTCAGGTGTACATGGGTCCTCACTGTTATACATTAAGATGTACATTGACTCTTTAATTTGTTCAGTTGTACATTGTATGTTAAGGTGTACCATGGGTCCTCACTGTTACACATTAAGATGAAAATTGACTCTTTAACATGTTCAGCTGTACATGGGTCCTCACTGTTATACAGTAAGAGGTACATTGACTCTTTAACATGTTCAGGTGTACATTGTATGCTAAGGTGTACATGGGTCCTCACTGTTACACATTAACCAGTACAATGACTCTTTAACATGTTCAGGTGTACATTGTATTTTAAGGTGTACATGGGTCCTCACTGTTACACATTAAGATGTACATTGACTCTTTAACATGTTCAGGTGTACATGGGTCCCCACTGTTACACATTAAGCTGTACATTGATTCATTAACATGTTAAGGTGTACATGGGCCCTCACTGTTGTACATTAAGATGTACATTTACTCTTTAACATGTTCATGTGTACATTGTATGTTAAGGTGTACATGGGTCCTCACTGTTACACATTAAGATGTACACTGACTCTTCAACATGTTCAGGTGTACATGGGTCCTCACTGTTATACAGTAAGATGTACATCGACTCTTTAATGTGTTCAGGTGCACATAGGTCCTCACTGTTACACATTAAGATGTGCATTGACTCTTTACCATATTCAGGTGTACATTGTATGTTAAGGTGTACATGTGTCCTTACTGTTACACATTAAGCTGTACGTTGACCCTTTAACAAGTTAATGTGTACATGGGTCCTCATGGTTATACATTAAGATGCACATTGACATTTTAATGTGTTCAGGTGTACATGGGTCCTCACTGATACACATTAAGATGTACATTGACTCTTTAATGTGTTCAGGTGTACATGGGTCCTCACTGTTATACATTAAGATGTACATTGAATCTTTAACATGTTCAGATGTACATTGTATGTTAATGTGTACATGGGTCCTCACTGTTATACATTAAGATGTACAGTGACTCTTTAACATGTTCAGGTGTACATTGTATTTTAAGGTGTACACGGGTCCTCACTGTTTACATTAAGATGTACATTGACTCTTTAACATGTTTAGGTGTACATGGTTCCTCAGTGTTATACATTAAGATGTACATTGACTCTTTAATGTGTTCAGGTGTACATGGGTCCTCACTGTTATACATTAAGATGTACATTGACTCTTTAACATGTTCAGGTGTAAATGGGTTCTCACTGTTATACATTAAGATGTACATTTACTCTTTTAACATATTCAGGTGTACATGGGTCCTTGCTGTTACACATTAAGATGAAAATTGACTATTTAACATGTTCAGGTATACATAGGTCCTCACTGTTATACATAAGATGTAAATTGACTCTTTAATGTGCTCAGGTGTACATGGGTCCTCACTGTTATACATTAAGATGTACATTGATTTTTTAACGTGGTCAGGTGTACATGGCTCCTCAATGATACACATTAAGATGTACATTGACTCTTTAATGTGTTCAGGTGTACATGGGTCCTCACTGTTATATATTAAGATGTACATTGACTCTTTAACATGTTCAGATGTACATTGTATGTTAATGTGTTCATGGGTCCTCACTGTTATACATTAAGATGTACAGTGACTCTTTAACATGTTCAGGTGTACATTGTATGTTAAGGTGTACACGGGTCCTCACTGTTTACATTAAGATGTACATTGACTCTTTAACAAGTTTAGGTGTGCATGGTTCCTCAGTGATATACATTAAGATGTACATTGACTCTTTAACGTGTTCAGGTGTACATGGGTCCTCACTGTTATACATTAAGATGTACATTGACTCTTTAAAGTGGTCAGGTGTACATGGGTCCTTACTGTTATACATTAAGATGTACATTGACTCTTTAACATGTTCAGGTGTACATTGTATGTTAAGGTGTGCATGGGTCCTCACTGTTACACATTAAGATGTACATTGACTCTTTAACATGTTCAGGTGTACATGGGTCCCCACTGTTACACATTAAGCTGTACATTGATTCATTAACATGTTAAGGTGTACATGGGCCCTCACTGTTGTACATTAAGATGTACATTGACTCTTTAACATGTTCATGTGTACATTGTATGTTAAGGTGTACATGGGTCCTCACTGTTACACATTAAGATGTACATTGACTCTTTAACATGTTCAGGTGTACATGGGTCCTCACAGTTATACATTAAGATGTACATTGACTCTTTAACGTGTTCAGGTATACATGGGTCCTCACTGTTATACAGTAAGATGTACATCAACTCTTTAATGTGTTCAGGTTCACATAGGTCCTCACTGTTACACATTAAGATGTACATTTACTCTTTACCATATTCAGGTGTATATTGTATGTTAAGGTGTACATGGGTCCTCACTGTTACACATTAACCAGTACAATGACTCTTTAACATGTTCAGGTGTACATTGTATGTTAAGGTGTACATGGGTCCTCACTGTTACACATTAAGATGTACATTGACTCTTTAACATGTTCAGGTGTACATGGGTCCCCAGTGTTACACATTAAGCTGTACATTGATTCTTTAACATGTTAAGGTGTACATGGGCCCTCACTGTTATACATTAAGATGTACATTGACTCTTTAACATGTTCATGTGTACATTGTATGTTAAGGTGTACATGAGTCCTCACTGTTACACATTAACCAGTACAATGACTCTTTAACATGTTCAGGTGTGCATTGTATTTTAAGGTGTACATGGGTCCTCACTGTTACACATTAAGATGTACATTGACTCTTTAACATGTTCATGTGTACATTGTATGTTAAGGTGTACATGGGTCCTCACTGTTACACATTAAGATGTACATTAACTCTTTAACATGTTCAGGTGTACATGGGTCCTCACAGTTATACATTAAGATGTAAATTGACTCTTTAACGTGTTCAGGTATACATGGATCCTCACTGTTATACAGTAAGATGTACATCGACTCTATAATGTGTTCAGGTGCACATAGGTCCTTACTGTTACACATTAAGATGTACATTGACTCTTTACCATATTCAGGTGTATATTGTAGGTTAAGTTGTACATGGGTCCTCACTGTTACACATTAACCAGTGCAATGACTCTTTAACATGTTCAGGTGTACATTGTATTTTAAGGTGTACATGGGTCATCACTGTTACACATTAAGATGTACATTGACTCTTTACCATGTTCAGGTGTACATGGGTCCCCAATGTTACACATTAAGCTGTACATTGATTCTTTAACATGTTAAGGTGTACATGGGCCCTCACTGTTGTACATTAAGACTCTTTAACATGTTCATGTGTACATTGTATGTTAAGGTGTACATGGGTCCTCACTGTTACACATTAAGATGTACATTGAATCTTTAACATGTTCTGGTGTACATGGGTCCTCACTGTTATACATTAAGATGTACATTGACTCTTTAATGTGTTCAGGTATACATGGGTCCTCACTGTTATACAGTAAGATGTACATCGACTCTTTAATGTGTTCAGGTGCACATAGGTCCTCATTGTTACACATTAAGATGTACATTGATTCTTTACCATATTCAGGTGTACATTGTATGTTAAGGTGTACATGGGTCCTTACTGTTACACATTAAGCTGTACGTTGACTCTTTAACAAGTTAATGTGTACATGGGTCCTCATGGTTATACATTAAGATGCACATTGACTTTTTAATGTGTTCAGGTGTACATGGGTCCTCACTGATACACATTAAGATGTACATTGACTCTTTAATGTGTTCAGGTGTACATGGGTCCTCACTGTTATACATTAAGATGTACATTGACTCTTTAACATGTTCAGATGTACATTGTATGTTAATGTGTACATGGGTCCTCACTGTTATACATTAAGATGTACAGTGACTCTTTAACATGTTCAGGTGTACATTGTATTTTAAGGTGTACACGGGTTCTCACTGTTTACATTAAGATGTACATTGACTCTTTAACATGTTTAGGTGTACATGGTTCCTCAGTGTTATACATTAAGATGTACATTGACTGTTTAAAGTGTTCAGGTGTACATGGGTCCTCACTGTTATACATTAAGATGTACATTGACTCTTTAACATGTTCAGGTGTACATGGGTTCTCACTGTTATACATTAAGATGTACATTGACTCTTTTAACATGTTCAGGTGTACATGGGTCCTTGCTGTTACACATTAAGATGAAAATTGACTATTTAACATGTTCAGGTATACATATGTCCTCACTGTTATACATTAAGATGTAAATTGACTCTTTAATGTGCTCAGGTGTGCATGGGTCCTCACTGTTATACATTAAGATGTACATTGACTTTTTAATGTGGTCAGGTGTACATGGGTCCTCACTGATACACATTAAGATGTACATTGACTCTTTAATGTGTTCAGGTGTACATGGGTCCTCACTGTTATACATTAAGATGTACATTGACTCTTTAACATGTTCAGATGTACATTGTATGTTAATGTGTTCATGGGTCCTCGCTGCTATACATTAAGATGTACAGTGACTCTTTAACATGTTCAGGTGTACATTGTATTTTAAGGTGTACATGGGTCCTCACTGTTACACATTAAGATGTACATTGACTCTTTAACATGTTCAGGTGTACATGGGTCCCCACTGTTACACATTAAGCTGTTCATTGATTCATTAACATGTTAAGGTGCACATGGGCCCTCACTGTTGTACATTAAGATGTACATTGACTCTTTAACATGTTCATGTGTACATTGTATGTTAAGGTGTACATGGGTCCTCACTGTTACACATTAAGATGTACATTGACTCTTTAACATGTTCAGGTGTACATGGTCCTCACAGTTATACATTAAGATGTACATTGACTCTTTAATGTGTTCAGGTATACATGGGTCCCCACTGTAATACAGTAAGATGTACATCGACTCTTTAATGTGTTCAGGTTCACATAGGTCCTCACTGTTACACATTAAGATGTACATTGACTCTTTACCATATTCAGGTGTATATTGTATGTTAAGGTGTACAATGGTCCTCACTGTTACACATTAACCAGTACAATGACTCTTTAACATGTTCAGGTGTACATTGTATTTTAAGGTGTACATGGGTCCTCACTGTTACACATTAAGATGTACATTGACTCTTTAACATGTTCAGGTGTACATGGGTACCCAATGTTACACATTAAGCTGTACATTAATTCTTTAACATGTTAAGGTGTACATGGGCCCTCACTGTTATACATTAAGATGTACATTGACTCTTTAACATGTTCATGTGTACATTGTATTTTAAGGTGTACATGGGTCCTCACTGTTACACATTAACCAGTACAATGACTCTTTAACATGTTCAGGTATACATTGTATTTTAAGGTGTACATGGGTCCTCACTGTTACACATTAAGATGTACATTGACTCTTTAACATGTTCATGTGTACATTGTATGTTAAGGTGTACATGGGTCCTCACTGTTACACATTAAGGTATTCATTGACTCTTTAACATGTTCAGGTGTACATGGGTCCTCACAGTTATACATTAGGATGTACATTGACTCTTTAACATGTTCAGGTATGCATGGGTCCTCGCTGTTATACAGTAAGATGTACATCGACTCTTTAATGTGTTCAGGTGCACATAGGTCCTCACTGTTACACATTAAGATGTACATTGACTCTTTACCATATTCAGGTGTATATTGTATGTTAAGGTGTACATGGGTCCTCACTGTTACACATTAACCAGTACAATGACTCTTTAACATGTTCAGGTGTACATTGTATTTTAAGGTGTACATGGGTCCTCACTGTTACACATTAAGATGTACATTGACTCTTTAACATGTTCAGGTGTACATGTGTCCCCAATGTTACACATTAAGCTGTACTTTGATTCTTTAACATGTTAAGGTGTACATGGGCCCTCACTGTTGTACATTAAGACTCTTTAACATGTTCATGTGTGCATTGTATGTTAAGGTGTACATGGGTCCTCACTGTTACACATTAAGATGCACATTGACTCTTTAACATGTTCAGGTGTACATGGGTCCTCACTGTTATACATTAAGATGTACATTGACTCTTTAATGTGTTCAGGTATTCATGGGTCCTCACTGTTATACAGTAAGATGTACATCGACTCTTTAATGTGTTCAGGTGCACATAGGTCCTCATTGTTACACATTAAGATGTACATTGACTCTTTACCATATTCAGGTGTACATTGTATGTTAAGGTGTACATGGGTCCTTACTGTTACACATTAAGCTGTACGTTGACTCTTTAACAAATTAATGTGTACATGGGTCGTCATGGTTATACATTAAGATACAAATTGACTTTTTAATGTGTTCAGGTGTACATGGGTCCTCACTGATACAAATTAAGATGTACATTGACTCTTTAATGTGTTCAGGTGTACATGGGTCCTCACTGTTATACATTAAGATGTACATTGACTCTTTAACATGTTCAGATGTACATTGTATGTTAATGTGTACATGGGTCCTCACTGTTATACATTAAGATGTACAGTGACTCTTTAACATGTTTAGGTGTACATTGTATTTTAAGGTGTACACGGGTCCTCACTGTTTACATTAAGATGTACATTGACTCTTTAACATGTTTAGGTGTACATGGTTCCTCAGTGTTATACATTAAGATGTACATTGACTCTTTAATGTGTTCAGGTGTACATGGGTCCTCACTGTTATACATTAAGATGTACATTGACTCCTTAACATGTTCAGGTGTACATGGGTTCTCACTGTTATACATTAAGATGTACATTGACTCTTTTAACATGTTCAGGTGTACATGGGTCCTTGCTGTTACACATTAAGATGAAAATTGACTATTTAACATGTTCAGGTATACATAGGTCCTCACAATTATACATTAAGATGTAAATTGACTCTTTAATGTGCTCAGGTGTACATGGGTCCTCACTGTTATAAATTAAGATGTACATTGACTTTTTAATGTGGTCAGGTGTACATGGGTCCTCACTGATACACATTAAGATGTACATTGACTCTTTAATGTGTTCAGGTGTACATGGGTCCTCACTGTTATACATTAAGATGTATATTGACTCTTTAACATGTTCAGATGTACATTGCATGTTAATGTGTTCATGGGTCCTCACTGTTATACATTAAGATGTACAGTGACTCTTTAACATGTTCAGGTGTACATTGTATGTTAAGGTGTACACGGGTCCTCACTGTTTACATTAAGATATACATTGAGTCTTTAACAAGTTTAGGTGTACATGGTTCCTCAGTGTTATACATTAAGATGTACATTGACTCTTTAACGTGTTCAGGTGTACATGTGTCCTCACTGTTATACATTAAGATGTACATTGACTCTTTAAAGTGGTCAGGTGTACATGGGTCCTCACTGATATACATTAAGATGTACATTGACTATTTAACATGTTCTGGTGTACATTGTATGTTAAGGTGTACATGGGTCCTCACTGTTACACATTAACCAGTACAATGACTCTTTAACATGTTCAGGTGTACATTGTATTTTAAGGTGTACATGGGTCCTCACTGTTACACATTAAGATGTACATTGACTCTTTAACATGTTCAGGTGTACATGTGTCCCCAATGTTACACATTAAGCTGTACTTTGATTCTTTAACATGTTAAGGTGTACATGGGCCCTCACTGTTGTACATTAAGACTCTTTAACATGTTCATGTGTGCATTGTATGTTAAGGTGTACATGGGTCCTCACTGTTACACATTAAGATGCACATTGACTCTTTAACATGTTCAGGTGTACATGGGTCCTCACTGTTATACATTAAGATGTACATTGACTCTTTAATGTGTTCAGGTATTCATGGGTCCTCACTGTTATACAGTAAGATGTACATTGACTCTTTAACATGTTCAGATGTACATTGTATGTTAATGTGTACATGGGTCCTCACTGTTATACATTAAGATGTACATTGACTCTTTAACATGTTCAGATGTACATTGTATGTTAATGTGTACATGGGTCCTCACTGTTATACATTAAGATGTACAGTGACTCTTTAACATGTTCAGGTGTACATTGTATTTTAAGGTGTACACGGGTTCTCACTGTTTACATTAAGATGTACATTGACTCTTTAACATGTTTAGGTGTACATGGTTCCTCAGTGTTATACATTAAGATGTACATTGACTGTTTAAAGTGTTCAGGTGTACATGGGTCCTCACTGTTATACATTAAGATGTACATTGACTCTTTAACATGTTCAGGTGTACATGGGTTCTCACTGTTATACATTAAGATGTACATTGACTCTTTTAACATGTTCAGGTGTACATGGGTCCTTGCTGTTACACATTAAGATGAAAATTGACTATTTAACATGTTCAGGTATACATAGGTCCTCACTGTTATACATTAAGATGTAAATTGACTCTTTAATGTGCTCAGGTGTGCATGGGTCCTCACTGTTATACATTAAGATGTACATTGACTTTTTAATGTGGTCAGGTGTACATGGGTCCTCACTGATACACATTAAGATGTACATTGACTCTTTAATGTGTTCAGGTGTACATGAGTCCTCACTGTTATACATTAAGATGTACATTGACTCTTTAACATGTTCAGATGTACATTGTATGTTAATGTGTTCATGGGTCCTCGCTGCTATACTTTAAGATGTACAGTGACTCTTTAACATGTTCAGGTGTACATTGTATGTTAAGGTGTACACGGGTCCTCACTGTTTACATTAAGATGTACGTTGACTCTTTAACAAGTTTAGGTGTACATGGTTCCTCAGTGTTACACATTAAGATGTACATTGACTCTTTAATGTGTTCAGGTGTACATGGGTCCTCACTGTTATACATTAAGATGTACATTGACTCTTTAAAGTGGTTAGGTGTACATGGGTCCTTACTGTTATACATTAAGATGTACATTGACTCTTTAACATGTTCAGGTGTACATTGTATGTTAAGGTGTACATGGGTCCTCACTGTTACACATTAACCAGTACAATGACTCTTTAACATGTTCAGGTGTACATTGTATTTTAAGGTGTACATGGGTCCTCACTGTTACACATTAAGATGTACATTGACTCTTTAACATGTTCAGGTGTACATGGGTCCCCACTGTTACACATTAAGCTGTTCATTGATTCATTAACATGTTAAGGTGCACATGGGCCCTCACTGTTGTACATTAAGATGTACATTGACTCTTTAACATGTTCATGTGTACATTGTATGTTAAGGTGTACATGGGTCCTCACTGTTACACATTAAGATGTACATTGACTCTTTAACATGTTCAGGTGTACATGGGTCCTCACAGTTATACATTAAGATGTACATTGACTCTTTAATGTGTTCAGGTATACATGGGTCCCCACTGTAATACAGTAAGATGTACATCGACTCTTTAATGTGTTCAGGTTCACATAGGTCCTCACTGTTACACATTAAGATGTACATTGACTCTTTACCATATTCAGGTGTATATTGTATGTTAAGGTGTACAATGGTCCTCACTGTTACACATTAACCAGTACAATGACTCTTTAACATGTTCAGGTGTACATTGTATTTTAAGGTGTACATGGGTCCTCACTGTTACACATTAAGATGTACATTGACTCTTTAACATGTTCAGGTGTACATGGGTACCCAATGTTACACATTAAGCTGTACATTAATTCTTTAACATGTTAAGGTGTACATGGGCCCTCACTGTTATACATTAAGATGTACATTGACTCTTTAACATGTTCATGTGTACATTGTATTTTAAGGTGTTCATGGGTCCTCACTGTTACACATTAACCAGTACAATGACTCTTTAACATGTTCAGGTGTACATTGTATTTTAAGGTGTACATGGGTCCTCACTGTTACACATTAAGATGTACATTGACTCTTTAACATGTTCATGTGTACATTGTATGTTAAGGTGTACATGGGTCCTCACTGTTACACATTAAGGTGTACATTGACTCTTTAACATGTTCAGGTGTACATGGGTCCTCACAGTTATACATTAGGATGTACATTGACTCTTTAACATGTTCAGGTATGCATGGGTCCTCGCTGTTATACAGTAAGATGTACATCGACTCTTTAATGTGTTCAGGTGCACATAGGTCCTCACTGTTACACATTAAGATGTACATTGACTCTTTACCATATTCAGGTGTATATTGTATGTTAAGGTGTACATGGGTCCTCACTGTTACACATTAACCAGTACAATGACTCTTTAACATGTTCAGGTGTACATTGTATTTTAAGGTGTACATGGGTCCTCACTGTTACACATTAAGATGTACATTGACTCTTTAACATGTTCAGGTGTACATGTGTCCCCAATGTTACACATTAAGCTGTACTTTGATTCTTTAACATGTTAAGGTGTACATGGGCCCTCACTGTTGTACATTAAGACTCTTTAACATGTTCATGTGTGCATTGTATGTTAAGGTGTACATGGGTCCTCACTGTTACACATTAAGATGCACATTGACTCTTTAACATGTTCAGGTGTACATGGGTCCTCACTGTTATACATTAAGATGTACATTGACTCTTTAATGTGTTCAGGTATTCATGGGTCCTCACTGTTATACAGTAAGATGTACATCGACTCTTTAATGTGTTCAGGTGCACATAGGTCCTCATTGTTACACATTAAGATGTACATTGACTCTTTACCATATTCAGGTGTACATTGTATGTTAAGGTGTACATGGGTCCTTACTGTTACACATTAAGCTGTACGTTGACTCTTTAACAAATTAATGTGTACATGGGTCCTCATGGTTATACATTAAGATACACATTGACTTTTTAATGTGTTCAGGTGTACATGGGTCCTCACTGATACAAATTAAGATGTACATTGACTCTTTAATGTGTTCAGGTGTACATGGGTCCTCACTGTTATACATTAAGATGTACATTGACTCTTTAACATGTTCAGATGTACATTGTATGTTAATGTGTACATGGGTCCTCACTGTTATACATTAAGATGTACAGTGACTCTTTAACATGTTTAGGTGTACATTGTATTTTAAGGTGTACACGGGTCCTCACTGTTTACATTAAGATGTACATTGACTCTTTAACATGTTTAGGTGTACATGGTTCCTCAGTGTTATACATTAAGATGTACATTGACTCTTTAATGTGTTCAGGTGTACATGGGTCCTCACTGTTATACATTAAGATGTACATTGACTCCTTAACATGTTCAGGTGTACATGGGTTCTCACTGTTATACATTAAGATGTACATTGACTCTTTTAACATGTTCAGGTGTACATGGGTCCTTGCTGTTACACATTAAGATGAAAATTGACTATTTAACATGTTCAGGTATACATAGGTCCTCACAATTATACATTAAGATGTAAATTGACTCTTTAATGTGCTCAGGTGTACATGGGTCCTCACTGTTATAAATTAAGATGTACATTGACTTTTTAATGTGGTCAGGTGTACATGGGTCCTCACTGATACACATTAAGATGTACATTGACTCTTTAATGTGTTCAGGTGTACATGGGTCCTCACTGTTATACATTAAGATGTATATTGACTCTTTAACATGTTCAGATGTACATTGTATGTTAATGTGTTCATGGGTCCTCACTGTTATACATTAAGATATACATTGATTCTTTAACAAGTTTAGGTGTACATGGTTCCTCAGTGTTATACATTAAGATGTACATTGACTCTTTAACGTGTTCAGGTGTACATGTGTCCTCACTGTTATACATTAAGATGTACATTGACTATTTAACATGTTCTGGTGTACATTGTATGTTAAGGTGTACATGGGTCCTCACTGTTACACATTAACCAGTACAATGACTCTTTAACATGTTCAGGTGTACATTGTATTTTAAGGTGTACATGGGTCCTCACTGTTACACATTAAGATGTACATTGACTCTTTAACATGTTCAGGTGTACATGGGTCCCCACTGTTACACATTAAGCTGTACATTGATTCATTAACATGTTAAGGTGTACATGGGCCCTCACTGTTGTACATTAAGATGTACATTGACTCTTTAACATGTTCATGTGTACATTGTATGTTAAGGTGTACATGGGTCCTCACTGTTACACATTAAGATGTACATTGACTCTTTAACATGTTCTGGTGTACATGGGTCCTCACAGTAAGGTGTACATGGGTCCTCACTGTTACACATTAAGATGTACATTGACTCTTTAACATGTTCTGGTGTACATGGGTCCTCACAGTTATACATTAAGATGTACATTGACTCTTTAATGTGTTCAGGTATACATGGGTCCTCACTGTTACACATTAACCAGTACAATGACTCTTTAACATGTTCAGGTGTACATTGTATTTTAAGGTGTACATGGGTCCTCACTGTTACACATTAAGATGTACATTGACTCTTTAACATGTTCAGGTGTACATGGGTTCCCAATGTTACACATTATGCTGTACATTGATTCTTTAATGTGTTCAGGTATACATGGGTCCTCACTGTTATACAGTAAGATGTACATCGACTCTTTAATGTGTTCAGGTGCACATAGGTCCTCACTGTTACACATTAAGATGTACATTGACTCTTTACCATATTTAGGTGTACATTGTATGTTAAGGTGTACATGGGTCCTTACTGTTACACATTAAGCTGTACGTTGACTCTTTAACAAATTAATGTGTACATAGGTCCTCATGGTTATACATTAAGATGCACATTGACTTTTTAATGTGTTCAGCTGTACATGGGTCCTCACTGATACACATTAAGATGTACATTGACTCTTCAATGTGTTCAGGTGTACATGGGTCCTCACTGTTATACATTAAGATGTACATTGACTCTTTAACATGTTCAGATGTACATTGTATGTTAATGTGTACATGGGTCCTCACTGTTATACATTAAGATGTACAGTGACTCTTTAACATGTTCAGGTGTACAAACTTTGTATGTTAAGGTACACGGTCATCACTGTTTACATTAAGATGTACATTGACTCTTTAACATGAAGGTGACATGGTTCCTCAGGTTATACATTAAGATGTACATTGACTCTTTAATGTGTTCACCAGTACATGAGCACTGTTATCATTAAGATCATTGACTCTTTAACTTGTTCCTTTGCTGGTTCTACCACTTTCAGATAAGTGGTACGTTGGGATTTTTTATTTCATTTACCTTATGTTTGCCTAGTCATCTGGTTGCTAGGTTTCATATCATCCAGAAAGGGGAAATGTCAGTTTGGGAGACAAATTCCCCATAAAGATCATCACGGGCAGTGTTTTTTCCATTTAGGCACTTCTCAGGAAAATATGTCTTGTGAGATTTGTCAGTCCTTTGTCCCTAAGGTGTTGAGGAGTTGGCTTTCTTCCCTAGAAATTTATGTCGAGAAACAACTAATTAAAGTGTTGGCTATGGATGCCATGAAAGGATCTTTCTGGCCTGACAGCTTGTTGTCTACAAAGAAAAAGGCCAAGAAAGTTAGGTCCGATTGTTTGGCTGTACAACCGCCACTGGATATCTCTCTTGAGGCTCATACCATCCCGGAGGAGCATTGCGTTTTTTTCTCAGATTTCCAAGGATGCTCAGAATGAGTGGCAGAGCTTAACAAAATACTCGTTTAATGCCCTTATGGCTCTCAAGCCTCCACAGAGTATTTATGTTTCTGCTTCCCCCTGGTTTTCTACCCTTCTTAGGATGCCTAGGGAACAAGATTCTTCTCTGGAGGATGTTGCTAATTCTGATGAAGATTCCATGATTTATTCCTCCCATATTCCTTCACCACTGGACTATGGATCTGAGGAAGAAGAGTCTATCAGTCCTCATTTGATGATACTGTTTCCAGAATGATGGCATTTTTCAAATGGGACTGTGCTTAAGTGTCTGATGTTCAAGAGATGTACTATGAGCTTTTGCAAATGGAGTTTCCTAGCCCCGTAGCGCTTCTCTAGGTCTTGCTGCCTTGCTGGATACTTTTTCTACTGCTTCTCATTTTCAACACTCTGCTCCCAAAACATCCAATAGGTTTTATAAAGTGCCTGAGGACTGCAAGTTTCTACATAAGTGTCCCTCTGCTGACCCTTCTGTGGTGTCAGTGGCTTCCGATAAGCCTTCCAAATTGTTGCCTTCATCTAAATTGCTGCCATCTGATAAGGATAGCTGAACCATGTAGAGACTGGGTAAGAGGGTATACACTTCTGCTACCCTATGCTTTAGAGCTGTTAACTATCAGACACACATGACTAGGTAGGTTTTGGCTCTTCTCTCTCAAGCCTGTCAGGATATTTATTATCTCCTTGATTCTTTGAGGGGAGGCCTCTGCTCTTGTCTTGCTTGGAATGTCCTCCCAAGTAGCTCACCATTCCATTAAATGCAGCTGTGATGCAGCTGATGTTTCATCTAGGGCTGCTGCTTTTGGATCTGTTTTGAGGAGGTATTCCTGGCTCACACTTCAGCCTTTGCCTGATGGTATCAAGTCTAAGCTGATGGATGGTCCTCTGGTTAATAAATGTTTTTATGATGCTGCTGCTGAGGAGTTGTTTAAGTCCCTGCAAGAAAAGGGCAGGGCCTTACAGGAGTTGGAGGATATTTTTGTTTCCCCTTTGGCCACATTTCAGAGGAGTTATCCCAGTAAGCCTGTCTTCATTCGTAGACGGTCTCACCCTCACCCAAAGTTAAAAAAGGTGGTAGAAGGGCTCCCCCTGCTAAGGCTACCCAAACTTCTTCTACTCAGAAGCCTCTTTTTCCTGACAAACCAGGTACTGTCTGACTATCCTTTTCTTCTCTGTCATATTCCTGTTTCTCTGCATCTTTCCATGTCCCTTCCTATTTGGATAATAGTCACGCAAAACTCCTGGGTTCTTTCGATAATTCACAAATAACACGGTACCACTGTGGCTTCATTCACTAGATGTTTGACACCAAAGATTATAAAATAAAAAACGACCAGATGAAAATGCTGACTTTATTAACAAAATAAAGCTTTCGGGAATAACCCTTCTTCAGTATTTTAAAAAATTCTTAAAGGTAGCTAAACAGAAACAGTATAATTAATAAATAATAATATTGTTTCCCCCTCTTGTTGCAGTATTCAGCTTTTGAAGTATCACTTTGCATATGCTTTTTGTATTACTTATGTTTTTATTCCTATATTTATATATTTTTTTAGAAAAAGGGAAAGGTTTCTTTTGAATGTGTGCTATGTACTTAATTATTTGACTAATTTTATTGGCTGGCTGTGTCATGTGCTTGTTTCTCTTGAGTATAAAATAGGTATGTTTTAAGAATGTTTTAAAATACTGAAGAAGGGTTATTCCTGAAAGCTTTATTTTGTTAATAAAGTGAGCAATTTCATCTGGTCATTTTTTTTCTTTCCATAATTCACCAGGGTTATTACATGGTATGAAAATCCCCCTTCCCCCAATTTTGCCATTCCTTACTCTCCTCAGGATTATTTGCCTTTTTTTTTCCAGAGGTGCTTCAGGGCCTGTTGGCTCAAGGAACAATTCAAGAGGTTACAACTCCTCACAGGGGGAATGGATTTTACTCCAGAATGTTCTTGGCCCCTAGGAAAGAAAGCACTTGGAGATCCATTCTGGATCTTTCTCAGCTAAACACCTTTTTGAAGGTCCCTTCCTTTCAGATGGTATCCTTTCAAACCTTGTTTCCTTTGCTACTTGCTCAGGCTTTTCCAGTTTTTCTACAAATCAAAACCAAATAACAAAAACAGGCAGAGGACAGTAAATCCAATCACTAAAAAAAACAATAAGAAACGGTCCAGGCTACAAACAAGGATGGCAGTACAAAAGAACTTTAATAAAATATCACAAGCACTTTCACCCTGACTCAACTGCAGGGTTTTTTCAAGTGTGTACTTGAAAAAGACCTGCAATTGAGTCAGGGTGAAAGCACTTGTGATATTTTATTAAAGTTCTTTTGTACTGCCATCCTTGTTTGTCGCCTGGACCATTTCTTATTGGTTTTCTAGTTTCTCTGAATCTCAAGGATGCTTATCTACACATTCTTATTCTTCCCTTTTTCAAGAAGTTTTTGCATTTCTCTGTAGGTTCCTGGCATTTTCAGTTCTCTGCTTTGTCCTTTGGCCTCTCTACTGCCCCGAGGGTCTTCACCAAATTCCTTGATCTTTTGATTGCTTTCTGCAGGCTAAGGGGGATACAGATCTTTCACTATCTGGATGACTTGCTTATTCAGACCTCCAGTTAAGAGATCTTAACTGCAGCATCTGCACTTTATCATCTCCCTTTTGCAAAGCCTCTGGTTTTCAGTAAATTTCCAAAGGTCATTCCTGAGCCCTTCTTAGGATCATGTTTTTTCTGGGTTGCAGGATCCAGACTGTTCCAATACTGGCATCCCTGCCTCCTCCCAAGGCCTTAAATATCATTGTTTTCTTTCAAGCAATAATTCCTCTGGCTTTAATCACAGCCACAGAATTTCTGAGGGGTTTGGGTTACATAGCTTCCACCATTTCTATGCTCCCTCTAGCAAAGCTCCACATGAGAAAGTTTCAGTGGTTTCAAAAGTCTGTTTGACATCAACATTTTCATCCTTTAGATTTTCTTGTCCCTCTGCTTCCATGCTTCAAGCTGGAACTTCAGTGTTGAATTCATCAGTTGTCCCTCAACCCAGGCCCTTCCTTTTCAACCTCCAATCCTGTCTCAGAAACTTTTCACAGAGGCCTCAGATGTGGGATGGGGGCCTCCCTCAGTCCTCTGAAGGTACAGGGCCTTTGGTCACTTTGACAAAAGAAAGACCACATCAATATCAAGGATATGAGAGGTCTTCTACTGGTTCTTCAGGCTGTTCATTCTCTTTTTCTTCCAGGGCCCCTCAAGATTCTCACAGACAAGACCGCAGTGACGTGGTACATCAACAAGCAAGAAAGGACAAGGTCTTATCTCCTTTGCAGGTTAGGTCTTCGGGTTTGGGAGCTAGCTATCCAGTAATAGGTGACCTTTCAGATAGTTTACATTTCCTCTGATTAGAACATAGTGGCACATTCTCTGAGCAGGTCCATAACACTATCCCACAACTGGATGCTTCACAGGGATGTGTTTTTGACATTGTCTACCAGTGGGGTACTCCTCAAGTAGATCTATTTGCCTCCCCTCTAAAGAGACAACTTCCTCTGTTGTGTGCTAGAGTCCCATGCCCTCTGGCCTGGAAGGTGGAGGCCCTCTCTTTTTTTTCAGAAAGGGATGTTTGTTTATGCCGTCCCTCCCCTTCTTCTCATTTGATAGTCCTGTTCAAGATAAAACACGATGCCCTCAAAATCATGCTGGTGAATCCCTTTTGGCCCAGACAGCATTGGGCAATCATCACAGGTTACCTTACAGGGTGGACCTACTCACACAAAGCAAGGAATCTGTCATCCATCCCCACCTATCCACACTTCAGCTGACATTGTGGGTTATAGGGTTTTGATCCCTTACAGATACCTTTTTTTCTTAGGATATGCTTCAGTTTCTGCAGGAGGCCAGGAAACCCACTACTAGGAAATCTTATCCAAATGGAAAAGGTTTTCTGTTTGGTGTCTTTCTTGTAACCTGGATCCACTTACTGTAGAAGTTCCTTTGGTTCTCTCTTATTTGTCTGAAGAGCTCAGTGCTGAGTTGGCCTATTCTTCTGTTATGGTCCATTTATCAGTTATCTCTGCTTGCCTGTCTCTGACTCCCCCTTTAGCCTCTAGATTTGAGAACAAACAGTTTCTTAAAGGTGTCCCATGAAGCCAGCCCTCCTTCTTGAGACCTTAATTTTGTTTTAGAAAAGAATGACTCAGGTTCCTTTTGAGCTTACTGCTTCAGCTTCCTCATAACATTGTTCTTGGAAGTCTGTTCTTCTTTTGGCCATTACTTCTGCCAGATGGGTGTCTGAGCTGCAAGCCCTTGTGGCTGTTCCTCCCTTTTTCCTTTTCTATAAGGACAGAGTGTCTCTTCGTACTAATCCTTCTTTTGTGCCCCGGGTGGTTAATGAGTCTTCTCTTAATCGGTCTCCTCATTTGCCCACTTTTTCCCTTCTCTGCAATCTGCTAGTGAGAAGGTTTTGCACACCTTGGATTTGTATAGAAAACTCAAGTATTATCTGGATAAGACTAAAGCTTTTTGTAAGTCTGGTCAGTGATTTGTTTCCTTTTATCCTAGTTGTTTAGGTTTGGCTGTTTTCACGCAAACCATTGCTCATTGGATAGCTAAAGACATTTCTTTTTGCTAATCTTTTCATGGGAAGAGCCTTCCTTCTTTTGTTAAGGCTCATTCTACTAGGGCTGTGGCTTCTTCTGGTGCTTTGTTAAGGGTCTGGATGTTAATTCTATTCTAGAGGCAGGTACCTGGACTTTGGTGTATAACTTTACTAAGCTCTATAAGTTGCATGTGATATCCAGGCCTAGAGC
This sequence comes from Protopterus annectens, assembly GCF_019279795.1. Classification (NCBI taxonomy): domain Eukaryota; kingdom Metazoa; phylum Chordata; order Ceratodontiformes; family Protopteridae; genus Protopterus; species Protopterus annectens. Next base: position 1,019,906,066 of record NC_056737.1, read on the forward strand.
TGGTTTTGCCAGGACCATTTTCCATGGCTTCCTAGAGGGCTCTGCTGGCCCTTCCTCCTCCCAATCTTCTGCACAAGCTTTTGCGCTGTCAATTTTGTAAAGAATACTTCAACAGTGATATGAAGTTAGTACTGATGTGTAAGATCTTATCATAACAGAATTGCAGCAGATAGTAAAGACAACCACAGGGTCTTCTATAGTTATGTAAAGAACCTCCATGGCAATACCCAGATTTGCTCTGAGCTACTGCACAATTGTGCCTGCTATACCAAGCCAACAGATATTGCCAATATACTGGCCGACAGATTCAGTGCCAGTTTTACCCCCCAAAGGACCAAAAACAATATCAGAAGATTGCCAGGTACCCAGTATTACTGCTGCACAAGTTAAAACAGCACTGTCCAAGGCCAAGAATTCAGCTTCTGTGGGACCTGACAATATCCCTGACTGTGTTTGACACAAACTACAGAATGAACTGGCACCTCACCTGTGTGCCCTGTTCAGTCACAGCCTCACCTCAAGCTTTGTTCCTTCCGAATGGCACACTGTTACAGTCATCCCTTTCCACAAAGGAGGAACAACTACAGACCCTAGGAACTATCTCCCCATTAGCCTGAAAAGTCTTATATGCAAAGCTATGGAGTGCACCATCATGGACCTAATAAACATGGATATAGGGAATCTCCAAACTCTGGATCCCACACAGTTTGGTTTTGTGAAGGGTCGGTCAAGCCTGCTCAACTTAGTCGACTTCTTTGAGTCAGTTACCGGAGCTGTGGATGAAGGCAAGGTGGTTCATACAGCCTACCTTGATCTGGCCAAGGCCTTTAATACAATTCCTCACTCAGGAATCATAAAAAAACTCAGTAAGCTAGGCATCAACCCCTATATAACTAGGTGGGTTGCAAACTGGTTCACATATAGAACCCACAGTGTAAATGTAGCTGACTCCAAGTCAGACTGCCAACCAGTCACAAGTGGAGGCCCACAGAGATCAGTCCTGAGTCCTCATTAGCCTTAGATTTGCATGAATCTCCTTGTCCTCCTTAATCTTAGATTAGCGTGAGTCTCCTTATACTCATAAGCCTTAGATTAGCATGAGTGTCCTTGTACTCATTAGCCTTAGATTAGCATGAGTCTCCTTGTCCTCATTAGCCTATGATTAACGTGAGTCTCCTTGTCCTAATTAGCCTTAGATTAGCACAAGTTTCCTTGTCCTTTTTTGTCTTAGATTACCATAAGGATCCTTGTCCTCATTAGCCTTAAATTAGCATGAGTTTTCTTTGTCCTCATAAGCCTTAGATTATCGTGAGTCTCCTTGTCCTCATTAGCCTTAAATTAACATGAGTCTCCTTGTACGCATTAGCCATAGATTAGTGTGAGTCTTCTTGCACTCATTAGCCTTAAATTAGCATGAGTCTCCTTGTCTTCATTAGCCTTTGATTTGCATGAGTCTCCTTGTCCTCATTAGCCTTAGATTTGCATGAGTCTCCTTGCCCTCACTAGACTTAGATTATCATGAGTCTCTTTGTACTCATTAGCCTGAGAGTAGCGTGAGTCCCCTTGTACTCATTAGCTTTTGATTAGCGTGAGTCTTCTTGTCCTCATTATCTTTAGATTAGCGTGAGTCTCCTTGTCCTCATTAGCCTTAGATTAGCATGAGTCTCCTTGTCCTCATTAGCCTTAGATTAGCATGAGTCTCCTTGTCCTTATTAGCCTTAGATTAGCATGAGTCTCCTTGCACTCATTAGCCTTAGATTAGCATGAGTCTCCTTGTCCTCATTAGCCTTAGATTAGCATGAGTCTCCTTGTACTCATTAGCCTTAGATTAGCATGAGTCTCCTTGTCCTCATTAGCCTTAGATTAGCATGAGTCTCCTTGTCCTCATTAGCCTTAGATTAGCATGAGTCTCCTTGTCCTCATTAGCCTTAGATTAGCATGAGTCTCCTTGTCTCATTAGCCTTAGATTAGCATGAGTCTCCTTGTCCTCATTAACCTTAGATTAGCATGAGTCTCCTTGTCCTCATTAGCCTTAGATTAGCATGAGTCTCCTTGTTCTCATTAGCCTTCGTTTAGCATGAGTCTCCTTGTCCTCATTGCCCTTAGATGAGTGTGAGTCTCCTTATCCTCATTAGCCTTTTATTAGCATGAGTCTCCTTGTCCTCATTAGCCTTAGATTAGCATGAGTCTCCTTGTCCTCATTAGCCTTAGATTAGCATGAGTCTCCTTGTCCTCATTAGCCTTAGATTAGCATGAGTCTCCTTGTAATCATTTGCCTTGGATTAGTGTGAGTTTCCTTATACTCATTAGCTTTAGATTAGCATGAGTGTCCTTGTACTCATTAATCTTCAATTAGCATGAGTTTCCATGTACTCATTAGCCTTAGATTAGCATGAGTCCCCTTGCCCTCACTAGCCTTAGATTAGCATGAGTCTCCTTGTCCTTATTAGCCTTAGATTAGCATGAGTCTCCTTGTCTTCATTAGCCTTTGATTAGCATGAGTCTCCTTGTCCTCATTAGCCTTAGATTAGCATGAGTCTCCTTGTCCTCATTAGCCTTAGATTAGCATGAGTCTCCTTGTCCTCACTAGCCTTAGATTAGCATGAGTCTCTTTGTCCTTATTAGCCGTTGATTAGCATGAGTCTTCTTGTCATCATTGCCTTACACTAGCATGAGTCTCTTTGTCCTCATTAGCCTTAGATTTGCATGAGTCTCCTTGTCCTCTTTAGCCTTAGATTAGCATGAGTCTCCTTGTCCTCATTAGCCGTTGATTAGCATGAGTCTTCTTGTCATCATTTGCCTTAGATTAGCATGAGTCTCCTTGTCCTCATTAGCCTTAGATTAGCATGAGTCTCCTTGTCCTCATTAGCCTTAAATTAGCATGAATCTCCTAGGCCCCATTAGCTTTAGATTCACTGTGAATCTCTTTGTCTTCATTAGCCTTAGATTTGCCTGAGTCCCCTTGTCCTCATTAGCCTTGGATTAGCATGAGTCTCCTTGTCCTCATTTGCCTTAGATTTGCCTGAGTCTTCTTGTCCTCATTAGCCTTAAATTAGCATGAGTCTCCTAGGCCTCATTAGCTTTAGATTAGTGTGAATCTCCTTGTCTTCATTAGCCTTAGAATTGCCTGAGTCTCCTTGTCCTCATTAGCCTTAGATTAGCGTGAGTCTCCTTGTCTTTATTAGCCTTTAATTAGCATGAGTCTCCTTGTCCTCATTAGCCATAGATTACCATGAGTCTCCTTGTCCTCATTAGCCTTTTATTAGCATGAGTGTCCTTGTACTCTTTAGCCTTAGATTAGCATGAGTCTCCTTGTCCTCATTGCTATTAGATTAGCATGAGTCTCCTTGTCCTCATTAGCCTTACATTAGCATGATTTTCCTTGTACTCATTAGCCTTAGATTAGCATGAGTCTCCTTGTCCTCATTAGCCTTAGATTAGCATGAGTCTCCTTGTAATCATTAGCCTTGGATTAGTGTGAGTCTCCTTATACTCATTAGCCTTAGATTAGCATGAGTGTCCTTGTCCTCATTTGTCTTAGATTAGCGTGACTGTCCTTGTACTCATTTGCTTTAGATTAGCATGAGTCTAGTTGTCCTCATTGCCCTTAAATTAGTGTGTCTCCTTGTAATCATTAGCCTTAGATTAGCATGAATCTCCTTGTCCTCCTTAATCTTAGATTAGCATGAGTCTCCTTGTAATTTGTAGCATTAGATTAGCGTGAGACTGCTTGTCCTCATTAATCTTAGATTAGCGTGAGTCTCCTTGTCCTCATTAGCCTTCAATTAGCATGAGTCTTCTTGCAGTCATTAGCCTTAGATTAGCATGAATCTCCTTGTCCTCCTTAATCTTAGATTAGCATGAGTCTCCTTGTCCTCATTAGCCTTAGATTAGCATGAGTCTCCTTGTAATCTTTAGCATTAGATTAGCGTGAGTCTGCTTGTCCTCATTAATCTTAGATTAGCGTGAGTCTCCTTGTCCTCATTAGCCTTCAATTAGCATGGCTCTCCTTCTAATCATTAGCCTTAGATTAGCATGAATCTCCTTGTTCTCCTTAATCTTAGATTAGCCCGAGTCTCATTGTCCTCATTATCCTTCGATTTGCATGTGTCTCCTTGTAATCTTTAGCCTTAGATTAATATGAGTCTCCTTGTACTCATTAGCCTTAGATTAGCGTTAGTCTCCTTGGTCTCATTAGCCTTAGATTAGCATGAGTCTCCTTGTCCTCATTAGCCTTAGATTAGCATGAGTCTCCTTGTCCTCATTAGCCTTAGATTAGCATGAGTCTCCTTGTCCTCATTAGCCTTAGATTAGCATGAGTCTCCTTGTCCTCATTTGCCTTAGATTAGCATGAGTCTCCTTGTCCTCATTAGCCTTAGATTAGCATGAGTCTCCTTGTCCTCATTAGCCTTAGATTAGCATGAGTCTCCTTGCCCTCATTAGCCTTAGATTAGCATGAGTCTCCTTGTCCTCATTAGCCTTAGATTAGCATGAGTCTCCTTGTCCTCATTAGCCTTAGATTAGCATGAGTCTCCTTGTCCTCATTAGCCTTAGATTAGCATGAGTCTCCTTGTAATCATTAGCCTTAGATTAGCATGAATCTCCTTGCCCTCCTTAGCCTTAGATTAGCGTGAGTCTCCTTGTAAGCATTAGCCTTGGATTTACGTGAGTCTCATTTACTCATTAGCCTTAGATTAGCATGAGTCTCCTTGGTCTCATTAGCCTTAGATTAGCGTGAGTCTCCTTGTCCTCATTAGCCTTAGATTAGCATGAGTCTCCTTGTCCTCATTAGCCTTAGATTACCATGAGTATCCTTGTCCTCATTAGCCATAGATTAGCATGAGTCTCCTTGTCCTCATTAGCCTTAGATTAGCATGAGTCTCCTTGTCCTCATTAGCCTTAGATTAGCATGAGTCTCCTTGTCCTCATTAGCCTTAGATTAGCATGAGTCTCCTTGCCCTCATTAGCCTTAGATTAGCATGAGTCTCCTTGTCCTCATTAGCCTTAGATTAGCATGAGTCTCCTTGTCCTTATTAGCCTTAGATTAGCATGAGTCTCCTTGTACTCATTAGCCTTAGATTAGCATGAGTCTCCTTTACTCATTAGCCTTAGATTAGCATGAGTCTCCTTGTCCTCATTAGCCTTAGATTAGCATGAGTCTCCTTGTCCTCATTAGCCTTAGATTAGCATGAGTCTCCTCATCATTATTAGCCTTAGATTAGCATGAGTCTTCTTGTCCTCATTAGCCTTAGATTAGCATGTGTCTAGTTGTCCTCATTAGCCTTAGATTAGCATGAGTCTCCTCATCATTATTAGCCTTAGATTAGCATGAGTCTCCTTGTAATCATTAGCCTTAGATTAGCATGAGTCTCCTTGTCCTCATTAGCCTTAGATTAGCATGAGTCTCCTTGTCCTCATTAGCCTTAGATTAGCATGAGTCTCCTTTACTCATTAGCCTTAGATTAGCATGAGTCTCCTTGTCCTCATTAGCGTTAGATTAGCGTGAGTCTCCTTGTCCTCATTAGCCTTAGATTAGCATGAGTCTCCTTGTCCTCATTAGCCTTAGATTACCATGAGTCTCCTTGTCTTCATTAGCCTTGGATTAGTGTGAGTCTCCTTTACTCATTAGCGTTAGATTAGCGTGAGTCTCCTTGTCCTCATTAGTGTTAGATTAGCGTGAGTCTCCTTGTTTTCATTAGCCTTCAGGTTACTGAGCGGTAACCTTTGTCTTCCTTTTCGAGCTATGAAACATCCTGTCTTATTCGACCTTCTATTTCTTTGTAAAACCAGTATCTCTTCTAACATCCATACCTAGGATTTAAATCTACACCAACAAATAAACAAGACTTACTGGATAGGTAGGTTCCTGACTCAATGTATTTCTAGTTTATGAAGTAACTTACCATTACAGGTCAAACTAGTTAATACTTTCTGGCTAGTCTTTATGACTTGAAGGGGAGACACTAATTTATATCAGGGTTATCATGTTCTACTCTGGTCTGCTTGATTTGAGAAGTGAGCAGTTTTAAGTGTTTTAGAAAGATGTCAATAACTTTTACGTTTGCATTCTTAAACATGTACATGGCTATGCATTTTATGCTCCCCCTGATTGCTTGCCTGGTGAGTTCCTATATTCTTATGTACCTGTGACAGGTGCATTATGTACTATATTGTGTGCAGAGCATATGCACATTGTCAACTGACTTTGTGTTGATTGCACTATGTTACAGGCATGGTGTATGCTCCTTGTAATGTTACAGCATGTCAGGTGTGCTGTGCCTATGTTGTGTATTGGATTGCATGCTTCTTGTCATGTGATTGCATGTTGATTGCATTATGTATTATGATATGTGCAAGATATATGCCCTTTGTCATCAGATGCACTATGTACTATGATACATGCAGGGCGTTTGCATTTTGTCAGTTGACTTCATTATGATTGCACTATGTTACTGACAGGGTGTATGCTCCTTGTCATGTGACTGTGTTGCAGGTGTAGGTGCTGTGTTTATTGTTATGTATGCAGGGTGTATTGCTTTTTTCTCATATGACTGTGTGTAAAGTGCACTACATATTATGCTGTCTTAGGATGCATGCCCCTTTCAATATGACTGCATGTTGACTGCATTATGTATTTTGTTATGTGCAGGATAAATGCTCTTAGTCATGTGACTCTGTCTGCAGGTGAAATATGTGTAATGCTGCAGGCAGTGTGTATGCCCCTTGTCATGTGACTATGTGTTAACTACACTGTGCACTGTGTTACATACATGACGTATACCGTTTTCTTTCATGCCTTAAGTGTCATGTACAGTGTTATATATGGAAAGTAACATTTTGGCAGGTCATTCCAGACCATTGCATATGCCTGAAAATGGTAGCAGAATGCATAGATATGTCTGCATGAGTTAAAGATAACTGGTTTTCTTAAATGAAGTCTGTAGCCATACCCTTACATCCAGTACAACAGTTCAGGATTCTGTGTACAATTGTGGCACAGCATGCTATCATAAACGTGCTCCTCAGTGTGCCAGATAGCATGGAGTTTATGGTGTCACAGCTGCTAGTTTCTGAGAGTATATGAGGCAGACTAGTGGTACATTACATGCAAACAACACCCAGGGATGATAATCTATATTTATTTTATTTTACATTTATTTACCGGGAATGTCTGACTGGACAGAGTTGCCAGTTTTAAGTGGAGGCCCAGGGAGAAAAGCTCCATACATTAATACAAAGAAAATATATAAAACAGTTTCATATGCAACACACAGTAACAATTGTACACAGTTATGCAGTCAATACAAAATGTCAGTGACCGTAACATTTGCACCGTACTGAAGAAGCAGCACAATTTATATGTATGGTAAGAAATAAAAGAGTCAAGTCTCTGTATATAATGCGCATATCATTAGTCACACACAGTATGATTATAAGAGTATGCAGAAGAAATTATGCTAACTACAGTCTATCTGATATTAGAGGGGCTATTAGCTCTCTAGGAGGTAGATCTGAGATGGATGAAGAAAGGTGGGAGTAATAATAATGGTAGGATTTACCCGGGACTAGAGCATGAACATATCCATGAGCGGGATAAGTAGGGCTTACGATAGTTCTAGATAGTTCTTACAGTTATGTATGTTATCCAGGGTTTGAATATCTAGAGGGAGTGTATTCCATGATTTTGCAATAGCACTAGAGTAGAGTGAGTTCCCAGAATTATATTTACTAATAGAAATTTCAACAAGGCCTCTGTTGGTGCTTCTAAGTGTACAATAATTGATATAATGGTTTAGTAGACCTTGTAGGGATGGGGTCTTTTGGGGATGATAACTTGATTAAAGATTAATAGGTTTGGTAGTTCTGGCCACCATAGTTTTTTGAGAGAATGACAATGGTGGCATCTATAGGATGAGTCAGTGGCAAATGTTTCTGTTTTGTTGTAGCAGACAGCTAATTTGTTTAGGTCACCTTTGTTTAGATTGATTAGAATTGGGGAGGCACAGAGTAGTGTGGAGAGTAGGTGGGTTCTTGCAATGCTGGCTTTAGGATTGGAGGTTAGGTAATTCTTGCATCTGTTGAGGGTACCAAGTTTTTTGTGAACTTTTGTGATGGTCTGAGTTACATGTTTGTCAAATTTCATGTTGTGATCTATGATGATTGTTTGTAGTTAAGTTTGTGTGACTGGTGTGATGGGGTATTGTTGGATGAGGTTATTTTAAATGAAGGAATTGGGTCATTTGCTTTGAGGGATAGAATAACTAATTGTTTTGTTTTTGGTTTGAGTATTACTTGAGAGTTGGATAGCCAGTTTTCTATTCTATTGATGAAAAGGATTCTTGGGTGATTTGTTGTAGAAGTCCGAGTGTGGGGCAGAGCAGATTAGAATCGAATCCTCAGCATATTGGACCAGGTTGGCATGAAGAGTGGCTTTATGGAGGTTGTTGGTGAATATGGTGAACAGAAGACGTCCAAGCATGGACCCCTGTGGAACACCTAGATTTACAGGTAGAAGATGGGATAGGGAGTTTCCCATTTTACAGCTTGTTGACAGTTTGAGAGATAATCTTGAACCATGATAATGTGAAGTTGTGAAGTTTGAGTTCAGAGAGTATGGCTAGTAGTTTTAAATGAGAGACCATGTCAAATGCTTTGGAGAGATCCAAAAGATGGCTGAGATGAGATTTTCTTTATTTCTCTGTTGATTTATGGTATTGGTGAAGCTGATAAAGGTGGTGGTGCTACTGTGGTTGGGGTGGAAACCATGCTGTGTTTCAGCTAGGAGATTATTAGTTAGTAAATAGTTTAGTATTTGGGAATGTACACTCCTCTTAAGGACTTTTGAAAGGGGGGATAGTATGGCAATTGGATGGTAGTTTGAAATTTCAGTTGAATTGCCACCTTTGTGTACTGGTATAATATCAGAGATTTTCCAAAGGGTTGGAATATGTTGTTCAGAGATTGCCTTGTTTATTAATATGGAGATGGGGTATGAGATGGCTTGGCTGCAATTCTGAAGCATTCACCAAGGAGTCTGTCAGCTGCAATAGTAGTGGGTTTTAGTTTTGTCAGATATTTATATATTATGTTGGTTGGGAGTGGTTGAAGGGAGAAGGAGTTATGGTCAACTGTTGAGGTTTGAAGGTTTGGATAGCTTTCATAAGAGCTGCTAGTCAGATTTTGAATGAAGCTGGTAAAGTATTAATTAAATTGAGCTGCAATGTTGCCTCCATGGAACCCGATAACATCCCAAGCTGCATCCTACATGAACTGAGGGAGGAACTTGCCAAGTGGAGAACAGCCACTGTCATCCCTCTGCACAAACGTGGAGCATCCACTGATCCAGGAAATTAAAGAGCCATCAGCCTAACTAGCCTGATCTGCAAGGCCATTGTGCAGATTATCATGGACCTCATCAGCAATACAGTGGCAACCTCCAAACACTTGATCCCACACAGTTTGGTTTCATCAAAGGGAGGTCATGCCTGTTAAATTTGGTTGACTTCTTTGAGATGATCACCAAAGTCATGGTTGAGGGGAAGATGGTGCACACGGCCTACGTTGACCTGACCAAACCCATTTGTTACTATTCCCCACTTGGGTATAATAGATAAACTATCTCAACTAGGCATGAATCAATATGTTACCAGATGGGTAGGAAACTAGCTCACTGATAGAACCCACCTAGTCAAACTAGGGGAAGCCACCTCAAGCAATAGACCCATAATGAGTGGTGTACCCTAGGGATCAGTCTTAAGCCTCTGTTGTTTGGGGTATACTTTTCTAATGTGCAGGCCAAAACCATTGGGCTATGGCTGACAAAGTCTGTGGATGACTGCAAGCTGGGTGCTGTCATCAATACCTTTAGTGATGTAGATATCCTCCAAGAAGGTCTCACCCAAACAAATGACTGGTGCCAGAAACATGGCCTCAGACTGAATGCCAAAAAATGCATCATCATCCCCCTTGGGGGGAGTGATGTCCCCACAAATGATCACATTAATAACAAGGTCCTAAGTATGCAATCAGTCATGAGGGACTTGGGCACCCAGGTTGATGGCAAGCTGACTTCTGACCACCATATTGCCTCCATTATACGGAAAGCTTTCTACATGGCCCACCTCATTAGTAAGGGTATCTCATCCAGGGACA